>NW_024061752.1:1200000-1800000 GCF_006381635.1 Hibiscus syriacus | reverse complement strand
ATTCTATTCGATTCGTTCCGAAATAAACTACCAGCTATCCTAATTCATATCACCCGTTATGTGACCTTATCATGTACCTTCTACTTTCACGTACGACGTGTGATTATAAAATACCCTAAACTTGGAGAAATTAGTTTACCAGGCCGTTATATTATGGTGTTGATAAAAAGATATTTATTTATTTTATTTTTTATTTAAAATTAGATACTAATTCTATAAATATTTTAATTTAGGATGTTTATTTTCTCTCGTAAAAACGCCTTAAAATGGTCATCAAATGAAATAAATAAATAACTGCAAGAAAAACAAGCGAAGCCCACTCTCCTCCTTATTCGGTTAGGGCCCACGCAACGGACTTCAAACATAAAAGTCTTATATTTAAATTTAGTTAAATTAACAGAAAAAAAATAAATTTTGAAAAAGGAAAAAACAGCAACTGAGAGAAGAAGAAGAGACGGATAAAGAAAGGCAACCCTTACCTTTTTCGCCTGCGCTCTGCACGCGCCTCTCTTTATCTTTCAATTCAATTTAAAGATTTGTTTTTTCTTTTTCTAATTTTATATTTTAAAAGATTTGTTAAAAAAAGATAAAATCAAAATATCCCCATGTTTGAAACTACTATATAATACCCATTCCATATCCTTTTTCTTCCCACTCAAAATATTTTCCCGCATTTTCTCTCTCACACGTACTTTACACTTCCCTCGCTTTTTGGTGTCTTCTTTTTAATTTTCACGCTACCCAAACGGTCTCAATAAACCAAACTAGATTCAATAGTGAGGTTGTTTCTGTAATAATGGCGGTAGAGGATAACAACGGCAACAAGAGAGCCCGGGTAGAGTATGAGGATTTTGAGTCGGAGGCTAGCTTGGTCCCTAATTCAAAGCTCGCTCGAGTCGACTCTGGAAATACAGGCTCATGCTCACCTGTCGTTACTTACGTGGAGCCGGACCCTGATGTCGGGGACATTCAGTCGCCGGAGGCAAAGCGTATCCCGGAGGAGTTACTTAGAATCCTGGACGATTCCGATCCGGTCATTGAACCTGACCCAGAGATTCACGGACTGGACTTGGTTATCAAAAGCTTCGAAGAAGAGATCCTGGTCCCCACTCCAGATCCGACTCCGGTGACGCAATCGGATTCCGGTGAGTCCCTGTCGGATCTAGGGTTTCTTTTACAAGATTCGGGAGATGAGCTGGATTTACCGTTGGATTTTTCGTGTGTTGAAGAGGAGCGGAAATCTGGGACCGCTGATGTGGAAGTAGGTGGAGGGCCTGGAGCTTCTGGATTTGTGGAAACGACGGGGTATGCGTTTCCGTTCCCGAGTTACGAATCGTTCGAGCTCGGAGTCGGCGGTGAGTCGGATATCAATAGCGTCGATGATGATAATAATAATAATAATAGCCATAGTAAAAGCGGTGATTTTGTGGCGTTGGGAGGGTTATTCGATACAGCAGCGGATATTTCGGAGTTGACGTGGCGGCCTGAATCGCTTTCCGCTTTGTAGATAAAGAGAGATTTGGGTTCCGAATCTTTTGCTCTCTTTTTGTAGATTTGGATAATTATATAAATGAGATCAGAAATTGGGTTGAAAGGTTGGTTTTATAATAGGTATTTATAATATATAATTTGAATTAATTAATTAAAATTAATTCATGATAGATTGAGTATTAGTAATAATATTTTTAAAAAATAAACTTTAATAAATAATTTATTTATATTTTTAAAATTTATTAGGGTAAAGTACACATGATCCCTTAATAGAGTGATCTTTTATTCAATAGTTCTACTATTAAAAATTATAAAATCATATTTTGATTATATGATGTTGTTTTGTTGAGTTTTTTAACTATTAAAAGTTATAAAATAATAACATGAAATATTATGTCGTTGAGTCAATACTCGAAATATTATGTCGTTGAGCCAATGATAAACCTAAAATTTCATGTTAGGGTACGTAATTATAAAAATTTAAGCATAAGAGAACTTATAAAATTTTAAAGGATTTTAATAGAAAATATAAAGAAAATTTCTTAAATATATAAGAATTTGAAATTTTTAAGGTGCGACTGCCCATCCACTCCTCTATATCAATCCCTACATCAAGCCAATGTTTAAAAGTAATGATGTTGGCCAATAGACATCATTAGTATATAATTTTAATTAAATCCAGTTAGTAGGTTAACATTCAGCTCAGATAGTCTTCAATTTTTAACAGAAAATGACGGAGAATATATGAAAAATCAGATGATCATTTTATAACTTTTAATAGTCGAGAAACTCAACAAAGTAACACGCTATAGTCAAATGATCATTTGTATATTTTATCTAATTTGTTAATTAAATTTAAAAAGTTATATATATATATATATATATATATATATATATATATATATATATATATTTAGAACGAAGAGGTTATTTACAAACTGTAGTTTTAACATGTCATCTCCTATGGTCAGAAGCAGTGGTATGCTGATATTTACTTATTTGGAGAATTTGCCAAAATAACGTTGTCATCTATTTGTTTGAGCGCCATATTTAATTATTTATCAATCAGACTGCATATTTATTGTCTTCTCGTCAAATGTATTTTACCTGTTCAATCGGCCTTTTTTTTAAGAGTTTTTCACATCTTTGACTAAAATATTTCTCGGATACTCCTTCATTAACACGCCGTTTACAGTGTCAACTACCCACTTCATATTCATCTCCACAATTAATTTCGTCACACCCAACGACTTTGCTAGCTTAAGTTATTGTCTAACTCTCATATATTTCTATAATAAAAATGATTTTAATAATTTTTTTCAGGTTATAATGAAAAAGAAAAAATTTACTAAACGATGGTAGATCTCGTTCACGGATTTCCGTTCTGTTTTTCTTCACTCTTCCACTTCATTCCTTTTCCCTTTCAACCTTCTCTGATCTACAAGCAAACTTCCGTGAGATCGCAAATCAACGTCGGCGACTTTGAATTTAAACCATTCAAGCACCGATGAAAATGGGCTCCGAATGTCGTAATCGATTCGTCATGAAGCTAGTAAATCAAGCTCTCGAAAGCAAAGCCGTAAAGGTAGATCGAGGCCGCATCGCGTTGGATCTGGCAACCTTACTTCAGTTTCTCGATCTCGAACATGAGTTTAACGATGCGAATTAGTCCCTCCATTTTTATAAGAGATGAGCGTTGCTCTAGCATTTTTCTTCAAAAACGTAGTTAATTTTGTAGACACTTTTACTTTAGCAATATCTATTTAGTTTTTTTTATAGAAAAATATCAAATCAATATTATTTATAGTTTATAGTTTTAATTTTAATTGATATATAAGTTTTCCACATTAAGTAACAATCAAGCTTAAACATTAATTAAAATTTATTATTGATATAATTTTATTTATATCGTAATAAATTTTAATTATTAAAGAGGAGTATAATAATTTTATTTATGTGTATACTCCTCCGATTATTAGTATTAAAATTTTAATATATATATATATATTTGGTTGCCTTCAGGTTTCAAGGTTTCGCCTTTGACTAATTCGAACCGGCCCACGTCGCATACTTGACTTTGGTGGATAAGTCTCCCAACAGAGATTTTCTACATACACAATGACACAAACTCGAGACTTTGTTTAAGCGAAAGCAAGTTGCTTACCACATGAACCAACCCTTGTTATACTCGTATATTATTATATCAAAATCTTAAATAAAATTTTAATATATATGTATATATATTATTAAATAACTTGGAGTTGTACTCATATACTAATACGTTTAGTTATTATATCGAAATCTTAAATACATTTAACATAAAAATATCATATTCGTTTTAATCAAATGCATATAATATTATTTTTATTAATGTATAATTAAATATTGATATTAAAATAATTCAATTTGAATATAAATTAATAATTTTATATATGTATCAACATAAAATTAGGGACCAAATTGAAAACGTTGGCCATTGTCAGAGTATAAAATGCAATTTCCGCTTTTTTTGGCCAAGTATAATCATGGTGTCTTTCGGCTCCTACGATGGACGGTTGAAATAGAATTTGAACGAGATTCGGTCAGGCCGCCTCTACGGGCCCCCGTAGTGGGTACTTATATTCGTAGTTTCTTAGATCACTTACCAAACTTATCAACGGCGTCGTTCCTTCCATCAAAACCAACGTTCTTGGCCTCGTCTCTTACTATTGAAAACAGATATTATCGAAGGAGGGATGGGGCAGGGCCGACCCAATACATGTGCCACATGGGCGACGGCCCAGGGCAACATGTTAAGGGGCAGTTTTCTAGGACATAATTTCACGCTTCCTCCTCCATTAAGAAGCCCAAACGCTTTGAGATTAAAAAGTGGAGCGCTGTTGTCTTCTGGGCTTGGGGTACCAATCCCTAACCCTAATTTACTTCCTTTTTTTGCTTTTTTTTCTATTTTAAAATCAATTTACTTTTTTAATGTTGATTTGTTTGATTGATGCATATATTGTTGTGGATAATTGTGCGATTTGCAAGAATCACATCATGGATCTCTATGGGTCTTTCTATCTTGAGTTTATTTTTCAAGTTCTTTTATTCTTTCATTCGATTTATGATTATTTTTCTTTTGATTTTGGTAAATTCTAATTGGTTACGTGAAATTGGGTTTTCAGGTATTGAATGCCAAGCAAACCAAGCCAGCGCCACCAGTGAGGAATGCACTGTTGCTTGGGGTATTGTTTATCTTTTTTCTACTCCTTCAAACCGTAGACTTACTGAAGTACACTGCATTATAATGTATTGGGCATGCTCATTTGTTGGGGATTACGCTATGATGTGCGTGTTCCGATATCTTGATGTTCGATTCAGGAATTATTTACTCGGGATAAGTGCTACTGTTATTTGATGCAAGTATATTTTGTTAAGTAGCGCGATGTTTCTGTCTTGGGGTAGAAAAGAACAAATTATTCGTAAATTCTGATGAAATTATGGTGATTTCATCGTTTAAAGAGAGGTTGAGTGTTGAAGAGGAAAAATTATGCTCAAACCGTTAATGTTTTATTAGAAAATATCGGCAAATGTATCATTTAAGATGTTAATGGTGGTGAATCAATTAAGTTGATAGGGAGCTATTCGAATTTGCTCATAATGCTTTGCCATTGGTAATTTCCTCCTAATGGCATCAAATACATTGTTTTGTGGGTTCTATTGATTTGCTGAATGGCATTTGGTGTTTATGCATTTCTAAGTTAAATGCCAGATTATTTTTATACTAAAGCTATCTGAATAGTTTCTTCGTTTTGGTTTGAACTAGAAGTAAATATGAACTGTATTGGTTGCTCTTCGTTCGATGGTTACATGTTGTTTGCGAGAATTGTTGGTCCCTACACTTTATTTGTTTCTAATGTAAATAAAATTCCATGACTAAAGTACTAAACCAATTAGAGTACCGAAGAAATTACTTGTTAAATTTAACTTGTTCCTTTAATTCTCATGAAGTTTGGAGACACTAATAAAGCATGTGGGTGATAACATTAAGAACAGGACAGCCTTCTTTAACATCAAAATTTAACATGTCATAACGAAGATATTGTTTTAAGTGATATTTGTAGTCTTGTAGATTTTGGTTTGTATTAGTATTGATATTGTTTGACTATAATTTCTATTACATTTTTTATAAAAAAAATTATTTATGTTTTGTCTATTATACGGTACAAATATAGGGGTATAAAATTATTATCTCGCTCGGTATTAAAATTTATTGGACCGACGCTGGGTGGGTGATTTTATCCTACAGTGATTCACATAAGAAGTTTCTGGTACTCAATGGCTGCAAAGCTGGGCTCGTTTAGACACTATCTTCTAGAGAAAAGGGATAAAACAAAAGGGTATTCAGTGTTGGGATTAACCAACGAAGAAGGAGAAGAACGACGATGGGGGTGGTTTTCTTATAGATTCATAAACGAAATAGTGAACGGGTTGTTAAAGGAAGTTCGACATGTTGCAGGTCAGGCATGACAGATGGGAAAATCCGATCCCAGAAAGTATTTCTCTGCCAAGATGGTCTTGCCTTGGCGGTTATTTCCTTACTTATTTTCTTGAAAGAACCCATGAAGGATCTCAGTAGTACTCTGTTGGGCTATTCTCACCGTTGTCGTAGTATTTGTGTTCAGTATAGGTAATTTGTTTTTTTTAATAGTTTTCTTATTTGGTCATTCAGATAATTTATTAATTCAACTGTTCATCTTGCTGCATGTGTTTGATTGCATTTTATTTAAGAGTCTTATTTCCTCTTTGGGGTCCACTTTAGATGTTTGATCGAACTTTAGCTTTTATTCATTTGTTTTTAATTCTTAAAACTGAAAGCAGAATCATGTTTTTGCTTCGTTTTTTATTGTTATAACGTGTTCGTTTTTTTGGCTGTGTTTGGAGGGTCATATTTTCATATCCATGTCCAAATACGAGTGTCGGTAGGCTCTTGGAAGAAATCTGGTCCATGGAGGGTCATATATGTTTGTTTTCTGAATCTTATGGGGTGCCACAATGTTGTAGCTTTATTTGATTATCTGTAGTTCTTTTGTTATTTTTCTTTTTTGTCATTATTTCGTTTCCTGTTTATAATTATCCTGAATAGCACAAAGAAAAATACGTTCTGTTCTCTTTACATCCTTTGGTGCCCTTTTTTTCCTGCAGGAGCAACTCTTAGCAAAGGATTTAACCGTGGGTTGGGGACATTATCGGCTGGAGGGCTTGCTCTTGCTATGGCAGAATTGTCGGAGTTGGCTGGAAAATATGAAGAAGTTGTTGTCATTAGCATCTTTATTATAGGTACGGTTTTGTGGTCTTGATTTCTTATCTCAAGTAGTATATTATTTTTTACTAGTCTCTTTAAGAGTTGCTGATATGTTTTCTCTTTGTATGCCCTCGGTTGCCAGGATTCTTTTCAACTTATGCAAAACTATACCCGACGATGAAGCCTTATGAGTATGGATTCCGAGTATTATTTTGACGTATTGTTTCATAATAGTATCTGGGTATAGGACAGGGGGGCTTCATCCATACAGCCGTGACACGGTTTTTGTTGATCGCACTCGGTGCCGGTGTTTTTTAGTATTAATGAATGCATTTACCCAATCTGGGCTGGTGAGGATCGACACAAATTGGTTGCCAAAAAATTCTCAAGTGTGGCGAATTCCTTAGAATGTTAGTGTGCACCTAATGTCTGCTAATTCATTTATCTCATCAATATTCGAAACTAATGCCGTGTTTATGCTTGTCTCCTTCCACTTTTGATTAGGATGTGTTAAAGAGTACCTTAACTGTGTCGAATATGAAAGGGTCCCTTCGAAAATTCTTACTTTCGAAACTTCCGATAATCCTGTTTACAGTGGCTATAGATCAGCTGTAGAAGCTTCGAGTCAAAAGGAAGCTCTGGTAATTATGTCGTGTTTATGTTACATCTTCCACTAAATTTATGAAATGATGGTATTCTAATCTTCATTCTCTTCCTTTGTCCTTTGTTTTCCTATGCGAAGTTGGGTTTTGCCATCTGGGAGCCTCCCCATGGTCCTTACAGGTCACTTCGTTATCCCTTCGTTATCCCTGGAAGAATTATGCCAAACTAACTGGAGCGTTGAGACATTGTGCATTCATGGTCATGGTGTTACATGGTTGTATACATTCAGAAATACAGGTAGATATATTCATGGTCCTTGCTTTCTGCATGCTTTGTTGTTCTATAGCGTATGGCACTAGTATCCTGGGTTATCGTTTTCTCTCGAAATGTGCTATACGATTGCTACTGCCGCTTGTCTTTTTGTTTACGCAAGATATGGGATGCTGTCGTCCTTAATTTCGAATCTGAATAATTTCCATATAGGCTCCACTAGAACGGAGACAAGTATTTTATCATGAACTTCAGAGGGTAGGTGCTGCAGGTGCTCGTGTATTGCGTGAGCTCGGGAACAAAGTTAAAAAGATGGAGAAGTTAGGCCCTAATGACATGCTATTGGAAGTACACGAGGCTGCAGAGGATCTACAACACAAAATTGACCGAAAATCCTACCTTCTCGTCAATGCCGATAGTTGGGAAATCGGAACCGACCATATAGTCCAGCAGAGCCTCAAGACTTATTGAACATGGATGATGAAGAACACAAAGTCCTGGGTTATAAGTCCCTCAGTGAAGCTGTACTTTATCTCAGATCGGTTACGATACCAAATAGTTGGGATGGCCTGCTTAACAATGTCGGTGTCACCCCCACCGTCCCTCCTCCGGATGCAACCTCTAACGACTTCAAGAAGCAGATATCATGGCCTGCAGCCTATTCGTTTACTGCTGATGCATTGCTGCCTTTAGGAGAGTCGAAAACATACGAGAATGCAAGTGCATTGTCACTGGCAACATTCACGGCTGCAAAACGTCGTCGACTCTTTTTTAGATTTGAGTGAGAAAGCCAACTTTAAGGAACCCAGTGAGCCTAACGGTACCAGCAGCAGCAAGAGAGCTCATCGGCCTTTGGTCTAGACTGTTTAGATTCGTCTGAATAGAGGATTAGAGATCAACATCTGGGCCTCAACAAGCTTTTTATCGAACAATGTAAATAGACTGTATATATAGATTTAAATATTTTTTTATTATTTAGTCAAACCATACATTCATTCTTAAAATCTTATCCTTAAGTTTGACCATATCCTTTAACTTGACTTTAAGATCATAATTTCGTTCGAAATCAACTCAAGATGCATAGATATTATGTAATTTCAATTGTTAATCTGTTTGTACTTTACGACGATTGATTTTGGTCATGATTATATGAATTTATTAATTGTATTAATTAATTCTAATTATGATTATAATTATAATCGTGATTTTAATTTTTAAATAAGAAAATATAATATTAATCAAATCAAGTTTAGCCAACAATCCTAAAAAAAATGGATAAAGCTTTTCATTGACTATCCTCTCCTCAAAAGAATGTATCTTCTCCAATTTTTAATGCTCAAAGAGGTCGGAGTCCGTTTTGACAAATAAACCGTTCTAAATTAAAAAATCCCGTGGAGTAACAAGGGTTTAATATAGTAAAGCTCCCTATATTATTTTCTAATTTAAAGTTTATTCCTATACTTCTTGCAAAATTTGGTTTTGATACTATTTGATTTGAAAATTTTGGGCTTCCTCTCTGATTTGTCTATAAAAAGATAAAATATTTTTAGTCTTCTACGTTTATAATCTTTAAGAAATTATAAATGTAAAAATCGTATTATTTAAATAGTAATATTTTATTCAATTTTTTTTTTATGTTTTTATAATTACTAAATGTAGCAATCAACAATAAAATTAAATAAAGTTAAGAAAGAAAACACAATTTTCAAATAAAAAAGTATAAGACTCAATTTTGCAAAAAAGAACAAAAAGGGAGAAAGTTAGTGATTAAATTTTTTTTTTAAATGATACGAGGACATGTTACAATTTAAACAAAAAGTTATGGTCAAAAATATCTCTCGTATGTGAAGATAATTACATAGATATAAAACACAGAAAGCCCTGATTGTTTACAGATCAATCGCTTTGTCGCTCTCTTTACCCGCTTATACATATCAGATCCAGCTTCGAGCAAATCCTCAACTCTAACCTCCAAAGGTACCATTTTTCTTTTTAACTGTAAGGAAATGTTATCTCAGAATTATAGATCTCCTCTCTGCCGGTCTTCGGCTTTAGTCGATTCAAGTTACAAATATTTTGCACGTCTTTTTCGAATTGTTTATAGATTAGATCACTTTTTATTAGCATTTATTACCGTCTCTTTTAATCCATATCTGTTATAGCTTAGGGTTTGGTTAATTCCTATACTCTTCTCCCTAACAAGGAGGAGGAAAGGTTAAATACTTGTTCAGATTTAACTGTGATTTCTATTTTTGTTTTCTATTTTCAAAATTTCGAGGTCTGAATTAGAATCGGATGATTATTTGAGTTTATTTGTATTTTTACAGGTGTAAGATCTTTTGAGTTAACATGGCAATGATTGATGAGCCTTTATATCCGATTGCGGTGTTGATCGATGAGTTAAAGAATGAAGACATTCAGCTTCGTTTGAACTCGATCCGTAAGCTCTCTACGATTGCACGTGCACTTGGGGAAGAAAGGACTCGGAAGGAATTGATCCCGTTTCTTAGTGAGAACAACGATGACGATGATGAAGTTCTCCTTGCTATGGCAGAAGAATTGGGAGTTTTCATTCCTTATGTTGGAGGCGTGGAATATGCTAATGTTTTGCTGCCTCCGTTGGAGACTCTGTGCATTGTTGAGGAAACGTGTGTGAGGGATAAGGCTGTCGAGTCGTTGTGTAGAATTGGTGCCCAGATGAGGGAGCAGGACTTGGTTGAGTTCTTTATTCCAATGTTGAAGGTTGGTTTCTGCTTTATATGCTTTTTCTTTTCTAATCTGAAGCAAAGTGTTTATATAATTGAGAAATAATATGATCATTTCTAAGCCTAGTGACCATTTAACGATGCTATACTTAATATGTACTAAAAATTGTTTTTAGCGGTAAATGCACTAACCTTGATATAATTTTACCTCACTAATAACTGGGTTGTCCACAACATGCAGAGACTGGCTGCTGGTGAGTGGTTTACAGCTCGAGTTTCCTCTTGTGGATTGTTTCATATTACATACCCAAGTGCTCCAGAGGCTCTGAAAACTGAATTAAGAACAATATACAGTCAGCTTTGCCAAGATGACATGCCCATGGTTAGGAGATCTGCTGCAACAAATCTTGGAAAATTTGCTGCTACTGTAGAGGCACCTCATTTAAAGGTGGACATTATGTCTATGTTCAATGATTTGACACGGGATGGTATGTAGATTGCCTAGTTTATCTTTCTCGCTTCACTATGACCACTTGTTTTGCTGATAATTCTTTGTCGAATATATGCTTTAAAGTACTTTAAAAGGGATAAAAGAGCAGGATAAGTGATTTGAGTTAAACAGTCCTGGTTAGAAATCATAAGGGGAGTGTTAGTACCTTATGGTTTTCTTCCTTTTAGAGGGGATGGATTTAAGTTCAAACTTGAAGATGCAGAATTGGGTTTGGGAATTTTCAACTTCATCCTTTATCTTTGCTGATATATGCTCTAAGTACTTTAAAGGGACAAAGCAGGATAAGTGATTTGAGTTAAAAATTCCTGGTTTCAAATCATGAAGGGAGTCGTAGTATGTGAACACCTTGTGTTCTTCCTTTTAGAGGGATGGTTAAAGTGAAACATGAAGGCGGAATTGGAAAAGGTTGTATGGTGTGTCTTTCTGATTCTAGCCTTTCTTTTCGTATTGAAAATTTCGTTGCTTTTGGAAATTTTCAACTTCGTCCTTTTTATCTTTTTCCTTTTATTCTGACATTCAGAAATATGCTTATGAGCAAGAGTCATGGACATTGGACAGCTACTCCCCAAAAATGGTCAACAGATTTGAACTGTTCTTACCTAGATCCCATTTTTCCCTGTTCCAATCTTTTCAAAAAGATATACCAAAGGATCTGTGGAAATTATCTAGTGTTTCATGTATAAAGCATAACTAAGGCTGATAATGCACTTTATGGAATTTTAACCTTATTTTATAAATGAAAGAATAAATGGCTCCCTTATCTCTCCGACCATTTGTTAATATTTATGCCTTTTATTCTTCATATTTAGTTCATAATTTGTAACAGAGTTTGAAATCCTTATTTGCTCCAATTTCTTGTCCCTGCAGATCAAGATTCTGTGCGATTACTAGCTGTTGAGGTTGTGCAGCTCTTGGAAAGTTGTGAACCCCAAGATTGCATGCTCACATTCTCCCATAATAGTTAGTTTCTCACAGGTAGACCATGTATTATGAATAATTTTTCACAAAATGTTTGATTCACTCTGCTAGACATTGAGTAACCTCTAAGCTTAAGTTTTGGTTTATTTGTTCATTTGGTGAACCTATCTTGTATAGGTGTTTGATGCAAAAAAATTTCATGTTTTCTAGTTAATTTTAAAGCATTTTTTTCTTGCTTATCGAAGGATATGCGATGGACATTATTGTTCTTTTAATTATCCCCCCAACATTCTCTCCCTTTTCCCATTCTTAAATATGGTTTATAGTTTTGAGTTATTTTTAATGGTATTACTATTGTTTCCAGGACAAGTCTTGGCGTGTCCGATACTGGTTGCCAATCAGTTGTATACCTATGTGAAGCTGTTGGTCCTGAGCCCACTAGGTAACATCTATAATCATGTGGCATGAACTGTTAATTTTCTGCTGTCCTGACTAGGTTTCAAATCGCGGTCGCGTTTTCGTCATTTCGGGTTTACCGTGATTGTGGCCGTCGCGGGCTATCGGATGCTATTGCGGTGTAGCGGGTAACTCGGACGGCGGCGAAACCGTTATATCGTGGACGAAATCGCTTTTTTCGGAACGTGTTTTGAAACCCTGGTCCTGACATCTTCTGTTACGCCTGCTTTCTGCGTTTTCCTTCTTCCATTCACCTTGATTTCTATTGATGAATTTACATGTTTGCTCTCTATTCAATTAGAATCTATAGAATCGGCATAGGTTAGTTATCATGCTTTGGCCTTACACAACTGATTATTTAAATTAGTTTTAATGAACTTTGTTTTTTAAATGTGCATATCAACTATCATGAAATTATATTGCAAGGCTTACATGTTTAGGTCGGACCTAGTACCTGCGTATGTTCGCCTACTTCGTGATAATGAAGCTGAAGTAAGGATAGCTGCTGCTGGAAAGTAACCAAGTTTTGCCGAATTCTGAATTCAGAATTAGCAATTCAGAACATTCTTCCTTGTGTCAAGGTAAAAATGCTTAGTTAGTGGTCTAGTTTTTCCATTTTTGCTTTGTTCTGATTTAGTTAGTGTCACCTTCTGTAGGAACTATCAACAGATTCATCCCAGCATGTTCGTTCTGCTTTAGCTTCAGTTATGGAATGGCGCCCATTTAGGGAAGGTAAAAACACTGTCCTTTTTTTGTGCTCAGATAATCCACCTCTATGAAATTCATTTTTGGACATACTGTAGGTTTCATGATGTTTTCTGGTATGTTTTCACTCTATACGTGCAATAATGTTATCTCATTTGATGGTTCTAGGATGCAACCATAGAGCAATTGCTTCCTATATTTCTTTCTCTTTTGAAAGATGAATTTCCAGATGTCCGCTGAATATCATTAGCAAGCTTGATCAAGTCAACCAGGTGGGACACAATTAAGATTTTATTAATAACAGTTTCATCAGATTTTTTCGAACTGTTAGCTTGGCACTGGTTTGGGTTGAATGGTTCTTATATTTTCTACGTTTGACTGAGAAGTGAAAGGAAACCTGTTACTATTAACAGCCAAGCTAGAGAAAATACCGTGTGGTACTCTTCTATCTGGTCGTGATAACTTAGAAGTTACTTATATGACCATAGTGATTATTGAGGGATTAGATTGTCAACATTTAAACATTTTAAAATGTATCAAAATAACATCCTTTCAGATCAATTAGCTAAATAAGGCCATAACTTGTGTGTATGTATCTTCCTGCTTGCATAATTGTCAATTTATCAATCTAAAATGATTTTGATGGAAATTTTCTTCATTGCCCGTCACCCTCCTAAATAAAGTTTTGGATATCTAGTTGATACCAAGTTCCTGCTAATGGTGTGTTATGAATTAATATTCTTGGTATAAGTGAGAGCACCGAGGCTGCAAAACCTAGGATCTTCAACCAACCTTACCACCTGAGCCAAACCGGTGTGACATCGTGTCATTGATTATAATAATATTTGACTGGCACTAGCCAACAGTTTCGTTATTTCTTGGCTTGATATTTTAATCATTTGTTTTTGCGGGGTAGTTGGAAGTGCTACTTACTGGGGGCAAGTTGGTGAAAATCTCTCTCATATATTCAAATACCTCATATTGTTAATATGCCCATCATTGCAGGTAATTGGAATTGATTTGCTTTCCCAGTCCTTATTGCCTGCAATTGTGGAACTTGCGGAAGATAGGCACTGGAGGGTTCGGCTTGCAATAATAGAATACATACCTTTATTGGCAAGCCAGTTGGGTGTTGGCTTTTTGATGACAAACTTGGTGCACTCTGCATGCAATGGTTAAAAGATAAGGTGCAAAGCCGAGTTTATGAGCTTGTTTCTTTACGATTCTATTTCTCTTTCAGTGTCTCTACTCTCTGACAAGATAGTAGATTACCAATATTAACTCGGAACTTAATATTGTAATATCATTACAAAGAAAATTTGCTAATTTCTCTGACCAAGATAGTAGAGATAACCAATATTAACTCGAATTAATATTGTAATATCATTACAAAAGAAAATTTGCTAATTTTATAGGTTTATTCCATCCGTGATGCTGCTGCTAATAATGTGAAGCGCCTGGCAGAAGAATTTGGTCCAGAGTGGGCATTACAGCACATAGTCCACAGGTCAGTCTGCTTATGCGAACCTTCTCTTTTTAACAAGTCTATACGAGCAAGAGAAAGGGAGATACCTGAAGATGATGCTGGGTTTTGTTGACAGGTTTTGGACATGATAAACAACCCACATTATTTATATCGGATGACCATTCTACATGCGATTTCACTACTTGCCCCTGTTATGGGCGCAGAAATTACTTGTTCAAACCTTCTCCCCGTGGTTATTAATGCTTCAAAAGATAGGTAATGCTGATATAACTTTGATTTGAAACTATTAATCCTAATTCTTCAGATTTTAGTTATGAGACCAAAACTATCACAGGGTACCAAACATCAAATTTAACGTGGCCAAGGTGCTGCAGTCGCTTATCCCTATTGTCGATCAATCTGTAAGTACATTATTTTCGTTTTAATAATTGTCATGTGGCAGAATTTGAGTGTTTATATCATAACTGTCAGGTGGTGGAGAAGACGATCCAACCATGTTAGTTGAGCTGAGCGAGGATCCGGATGTTGATGTCAGGTTTTTCGCTACCAAGCCTACAAAGTGATCAGCTCACCATGATGTCTAGCTAGAACCCTAGATTAATTACATCCCTTTTTTATGTTGACCTTGTGTTTTGTTTTTATTTTTTTCCTTTTGTTAATTGTAATTTTTTAAACCTTTTTAAAACTCAAACTCAGTTGCAATTAGATAATTTTACTCTTCTATCAAACAATCTCATGGTGTTTTTTATTAGATGTCGAGAGAGTTCCAGTATAGGCCTAGTCAGCGGATTCGATATCGAGAGCCTTACAGTATAGAAGGCCTCCCCTAGTCAATGGAAGGGGATCCTGGTCATCAGCAAGTCTCCAATGGCAGTGGGTAGCTTGTGAACGACCGAAGCAGCGGAGGAACAGGCCTTGAAGGTTGTTTGAAGAGATCGGCTTTCTTCTTGTCCGAATGACCAGATTGGTCAAGGAAAATTCTAGTGCTTGTAAAGGAGGACCGAAACACAGCAGAAAACGAGACAAGCGTTCCGATCAATATTCAATAGTGGCAAGATGGGTCTGGGGGCCAAGCGATCGTCTTTCTCCACCACCGTGGGCAACTGAAAAAACTAAACTATATTAGGTTTATAAATGCTAGTAACCGAGTTTTTAATTTTCATTCAATAATAAATAGATTGGAAAAATCTTAATTAGATTACCAAACAAGAAAGTAACATAAAATGATATGATTTCTATAAATAATAATAATTAACATAAAATATAGCTTATTGTAACAAAAAACATAAAATAAGTTTTGTAGACACTCGTTTTGTCCGGTTTATGGGAAATCACTTGCAACCCAAACCAGTTGGAGGCCTAGTTCAAGTCCAAAGATCCAGCAGAGTAACTTCCATTTCACGTGAGAATCCCTTGGAAAATAAAGATGGTTATGAGGAGTTAATAAGCATAAAGTGAAGTGGTGAATAACGGGGTCCATGATCAAGGGAAAAAACGGAAAAATGGAAGTTTTTTATTGGAATTAACCACCAGACACGGGGGAGATATCAGCAGGGAACTGAGAGTAACAAAGGGGGGCTCTCCATTTTTTTTTGTTGGTTTTACTTTTGACAGAAAATAGGAAACTGGAAAAAGAACATTGTTGGATTTAACTTTTTTTTTGGAGATCAAAGGAACAAAATTCATTGGTCTTTTCAAAGAACCAAAGCAATTCCTTCTTCATATCACATCCATTTTTCAGCAAATATAAAACGCAAATCTCAGGAGCATTAATCATCATTCGGAAACCATTCGCGTCGACACCATAAAATCAGATTGGGACAAGGGATTCGACCTTCAATTTTTCGAGAAGCAATACGCAAGAAGAAGGTATTCCATTTTCAATCTTTAATCCTTTTTTAGCTATAGTTTTTTCTCATTTGGAATTAAAAAAATTGGAAGAGATTAGTATTTACCTAAGACAATCGCATTTCTTGTAAAATATCCACAATGCTTAGACGAAACCTTCGTCACCGAGGATTGAAGAAATCTGTGCAGCGAGAAAAGGGATTATCTTATTTTTTTATGCGTGTTTTTAGTAAACGAATAGTTTGAAGAATGAGAGGGGTCCTGGTTTTGTCGAAGAAGAGAGGCAGTGAGAGATGAAGAAGAAAGAGTGAACAGCTGGGGTCTAGCAAATTAACTTAGGTTATATGTTATAATTTAGGATAAATTAGGTCCTAGTCCCCAATTTAGGCGCACTTCTGTTTAACAAATTACTTATTATTATTTTTATTTAGTTAAATAGTAAAGTTTTTGGTTAAATTAGGATTAGTCATTGTAATAGTTTGGGTTAATTAACCTTTTAGTCACTGTATTATTTAGGGTAATTATTCTGGGGTCCTCGAAATTTAGGTGCATTCTTTTAAAGAAGTTTCTTTATTTGTTTTAATTTTCTGATCTTTTTTTCCGAATGTATAGGCATTATTTATGTAATTTTTTTAGCTGAGTTGAATAGGATAAATCTTATATCAGACCCTGTTATTTATGTGTATTTATATTTAGGTCATTGATTTAGTATTTCGTGTTTAGGTCACTGATTCATTCCTGATTTATAAATTTAATTTTATGTACATTTAATTTTAGTCACTACATTTATGTATATATACTTTTTAAAATTTTAGTTTAGCATGTTATGTCTTTGTTTTTATATTTGAGTCATATTTGTAAATTGTATGTTAATAGGCATAGTTTATAATTTGTAATTAAAATATACGTACATAATTTTTGTATATCACATTGTATGTTATTTTTTAATTTTGTTTAATTAATTTTGGATGACATATTTTTGCATAATTCACATGATAGCCTCATTTGCATAACTCGATATCACATAATTAGATTAAGGGTAATATCCTTTTAATTTAAAATTGTTGAAGTGGGCAGTCATAACTGATTTGAGGTCCGCTTTAATGATTTTAAAATAAAAGTGTATCCCGAAAGTGAAACCAAAAAAATTGATTCGTCACCTAAAATTTGGGAACGAGAGAAAAAGAAATGTTCGTTTATTTAAATATATCGAGAAAAGGTTGTTATATCTTTAAGATCTGGTCTCGATATTTGTAAATAATCGAACATTCTTTATCTTTCTAAAACGACTTGGTAATTTTAATTTAATTTGTTCGAGTGTTTTTGAATGTTTTTAAATTTACGTCATTATTTTATGGGATCAAAAATCAAATAAAGTTCGAATTTGTAAAATTCAATGCAAATACGTTAATTAATCGTTTAGGTACCGATTTAGGGCGTTGTGGGGTGCTAATCCTTCCCCATACGTAACCGACTCCCGAATTCATTTTTTGGTAACGCGGACCTCAATTTGTTGTTTTAATTAAAATTAATTTTTATTTAAAATGACAAAACGTTTTTGGGTGTCCAATCACACCCTAATCAAAGATTAGTGGCGACTCTTTGAACCGTATTTTTTCGATCGTAAAGAAATCCAAAATTTTTCGAAACGAGAGATTTTTAAATCGCATTTATTTTAAATTAAAAATCAATGAAATAGGTAAATTAAAAATTAATGTGATTTTTTAAAATATCACTTTTTCACCTTTCTGAAAAAATCGTTCGACAAGTTTATCATTTACGCAAATTGGTTCCGAGTGCTACAATTTGTATTTATTATCCATTTTGATGATTCAGCGGAAGAAATATTCAAAGCTTGTACAGTGGCATGTGGACGCTTTTCCCTCGTGAATTTCATTTTTGGGTAAACTACTCTTTTCATCACTCAACTTTTACTATATTCCTGTTTTGGTCTTTAAACTTATATAGATATTAATTTAACCATTCAACTTTGAATTATTGCATTTTCGGGTGTTAAATAAAAAACAACTGGATAGTGATTGTGATCTAGTGTTACATCAAGACTTTGTCATGATTAATTCGGATCAATATGTGTCGCACATTTAATTTTAGTGACTGACTGTGTCACTTAAACCAACCTGTTAGTAAATAACTAGTATATTAACCGATTTTTATCCGTTCCATTTTTTGATTTTAAAAATGGGCATTTCTCCTTCATCTAAGAAGAGATACGAAGAAGAGCAGCAACACCAACAGCACTAAGACAACTCGGGCAACTGAGTCGGATTGCTCAACTGCTCCAATTCTCAGTCCTAAACGTCGCCGCAATAGTTCGCCCGAGTTCGACTCATTCACAACTGAATCTATGATTCTCATAATAGCAAGACTTGTCACCAGGTACTTTGTTTAGCTTGATTTTTTTAAACCATATTTTTTGTTTAATTGAAAAAAAATTAATGTGTTTAACATTTGGAGTAAAATGATTGCAGTGTAGACAAAAAACCACGGATTTTGCATCACCATGCAAGAGAAAGATCAACGATAAGCAATGTATCATCCATTTTTGTCACAAATGCCTCTTGAACAGGTTTTTTCTGCCATTTCCCATTAAGCTATTTACTTTTTGGAAACATTCTCAGACTTGCTGGATCTTACAAATTCCATTGTTTTTTTTTAAAATTTCTATCAGATATGGAGAAAAGGCTGAGGAGATGGATTTGTTAAGTGATTGGACTTGTCCGAGATGTAGAGGAATTTGCAACTGTAGTTTCTGCATGTGAGCCATGTGTTTATGTAAAATTGATTGCAAATATTTGCTTATTATTTATATTTATTTGGGTAATTAAAATGGGAAAATTTTGATCTTGTAGGAAGAAGCGAGGTCATCACTCATCAGCCTACTGGCATCCTCGTACTGCAGAGAAGGCGAATGGGTTTACCTCAGTCTCAGATATGCTGCATCTTAGGGAATCTGAAAGATCAGGTTCCCAAGAGACCAACGATGCGGCTGTATTGTCCAAAAAAGCAAAAAGCTGCAGATAAGGTTTGATTGGAATTTTTCGTCTGTTTTATTGCCATTTAAATCCTTGGGTATGTTTAGATGTATTTGTTTTCTGAGAGAATGATCATTGAGGATGAATACAAATTCTGTTTAATTAGGGGATTCTACTTATAGATATAGGTTCATTTACTGGTTAAGAACTTTATAAAATGAACGAGTGTTCACTAACATTTTCTAACAGGAATCTGGAATAGAAAAAACTGGCAATAGCGAAAAGGAAAGTAGTTATAAAGGGTCAAACGGTTCAATACAAGCCGATGATAAAAGGGCTGCAACTAGAAATACCAAGTTGAAAAGACTGAGAAGCAGGAATAGTGAGAAAATCGTCCCCGAAGGCAATGATGCTGCTGATTTCTCAACCCAAAGATTAATCCCAGAAAGTGTAAAATTTCCAATGAGGCTTTGTCCGAAGGAGAAGTGATTTCTGACATGAATACTGCCATCCAACTAATTGACATGAAGGTCCCTAAGAAGTGTAATCATCGAGAAGATGAAATGCTAAACAATGCAGACCCCATAGCAATGAACTAGCCAATTAGTAAGTTTCCAAATCCTAAGATGACAAATGTAGAAATAAAAAATGAGGCTTCTGTTGACGATATCATACTGCCTCAAGGCACATTACTAAACTGTATTAATGGCATTGACTTGCCTTCTGAGGATGTCGGCCATGCCTTGTAATTTTTAGAATTTGTGAAGCTTTTGGAGAGGTAAACTTTTTATCTGTTTGTTTAGCATAAATCCTAATTGGTTAAATTATGCTTATTTCCGAGGTTTTTATCTGATTTATTGGTTGATTTTAGGTTCTCAATATGAAGAAAGGACAATCTCAGCAGTTACTTAGCGAGTTATTTATCGGAAAAAGCAAACACAAACAAAATACATTATCCTTTGACTGTGCAGTTTCATATTCAACTGCTTTCCATGATTCAAAAGGATTTGGGAAAAGAGTATGCATGCTTAAATTGCATGGTCATAAACATTCAGTTCCTTCTTTTAATTGGTATATTGATCATCTGAATTAAATCTTTCTGCAGGTATCATTGCCTTAGACAGGATTCGTTGGCTCAAGTTCTTGGAGAATACATCAGTGGTTCTCAAACTCTGATAAAGCAGTTACTGTTGGATTGCTTAGATGTCGATGATGGTAGATATAAGAAATTAAATTCCTCTAAAAAACTCAGGCTCTTAAATTTTCTATGTGACGAAGACCTTGGCATCACGTAAGTCATAAAGTTCTTCGATAAACTCTGGTCACGTTCTTCTTTTTGGATTCTTATGTTAAATGTATTGATGAAAAGTAACACTTCTTTTCTTTTGCTTCAAAAGAAAAGAAAGCAAAAGAAAAACTTCTTACTCGAAGGGAGAGGGTAATGGCATCGATATGACAACTTAGCTCAAGCAAATGCTAGTGTTAATGTTCTCTCTGCTTGTCTGATCGTAATTCTTTGCACGGGAGAGAAACATGGAAAAAGAGATGAAGAAGAAGTTACAGGATGAGATAGCCAAAGCTATTATCATGAAAATGGTGCTATTCTTTCCATTTCAGAGAATGAAGCCCTGATTTCGAGAATAAAGTCGTAAGTTGCCCAAACTCTTCCAAGTACATTGGAAGTGTCCGAGACAATGGATAGGAGGGTATGCTCTGACTTTTTGTAAGCACTTTAGATTTTGCTTTTGCTTTCAAGACATTTTTCTTTGAAGAAATGAAAAGAGCCAATTATCGAGGAAGAATAGACTAATGTTGTTTCTTTCTTAAAGACTGAGAGCCAGAAAGAGTGGAAATTAATTTCGTTCTTTCTGGGTGACGTTGCGAAGTTCTTTGCTTAGTGTTTGTCAATCCATGCTTGTCTAAGCATCCTTTCATGTGAAGCACTTATCATGAGATGCAATTTTAGCAATTGCTGGAGTCTTATCCTTCAATGTTATTGTCATAGAGCACATCATATTGTTCACAGATGGATTCAATGTGGGTCATAGCTATTAGCTTGTTTAGTATTACTTTATTACACAAATAACCAAATCACATTTCTTAATTGATGTTAGCTTGAACTTCTTGCTAATATTTTTATTGTTCTTTTGGATCTCTGATAGAAAATGTAGCACCCCAAACCTGATCCGGACTGTCCAGAGGATTCGTGATGCCACATTGGGCTGCCATAGGGGCCGAACTTCAAAATTTATAGCTTTTCTACTGCAATTAAGAAATATTAGTTTTTGTTTACCATAATTTATACTACTTGAGCATTGCCTTAGTTCTTGTTGTTATTTTGCCCTTAATAGTTGCACAAATGAATCCCTATTTGCATATTTTGACTGCTGACATGATTTACTTCACAAGTGATGCTCAAAGAGGACTGTCGATTAGATGCTGTTCGATCAGAGCCAATATTTCAGGATGACCGTAACAAATTTCACAAATTCTGGAGATTGAGCATCTACTCTGGCGAAGCAGATGTTCTGCTTCAAGGTTTGTCATATACTTGATTATTGAAAATTCGAGTTTTATCCGCATGTCAACTGAACTGCAATTCCATTTTTTTCTGCTAATATACAGATATTGAGGTTGGGGATTCAGTTGCAGCTAAAGAAAGATGGTACACCTACAACACCGAACAGAAAGCTATGGTCGAGAAACATATTTCATCTTTCAGGTATCCGAAGAAAGCTATCGGAGAAATGTATTTCATCGTTCAAGCATTTCTACAGAATTTCATGATTTTCCATTTATTTTGCAGGATGCAAAGGAAATGAGCAAATCTATATGCCTCGTGTAGTATCAAGAAAATACAGTAGTTACTGCATAGGTTTTATCTATCTATATAGCCTCAAAAACTCTTTCAGGAGAGTAAATATTTTGTATACCAATATTGGGGTACAATTTTGCTGTATTTTGGGGTCCTGTATCCATATATTTCTTTTGCTGTTTTGTGGGTCCTGTATCCTATATATTCCGGTGTGTTACTGGAAAAGACTGTTAATTATGAACCCGCTATCTAAAAGAGAGCTGTTAATTAATAGCTTTTAATCATTTATTTTATAGATTATTGACTTTTAATATGAATCATAATTGTTTAACGATTTAAAGATTTAATAGAGATTAATATCATTGAATTGGATAGGAGTCGGACCATAAACACAATGAAGTTTTGTTATCATAGACTTAATATTGTTACAATTTTAAGGACTTAAACTTGAAATTAACTTTGATTAAATTAAAACAATTTCGTCTCAAATGAATCAAGTGATGGTAGGGAGACGGTAATGTTGTAGTCTAATATAAAATTACTATGTATCTTATATACTCTTTTGTTTCAATAGTGTTATCATACTTTGATTTTTAATGGTCATCTTTCATTTTTTCAGTTATTAATTATTTAAAATTGTATTATTGATAATTTTTTAAAAATTTATATTTTAATTTTTTTAATGAAATAATGTATATATTTACAAAATTTAATTAATTAAAATATTTATAATTATTAAGGTCACTTAAAAAATGAACCTAAAATATTAAGACAAAACACCAGTCCCTCTAAATTTATAATTCCCTAAAAAGAATGAAATGAGTGAAAGTTGAACGATGGAATTGAATGTTTTTAAAGTTGATTGATTAGAACATAAATAAAGAAAAAATTAAGTGACACAAACGTAGTTTATCCTAAATACAGAAGCAATAGTATTTTAATCGCCGCCCTCTCCCTCTCTCAAAAACACCAAATTTACATTGCGAGATCCTTCACAGTTTGCCCTAGCCAGGTAAAAAGGAACAGAATAATGTTTTTTTAATTCTTCTCTTTGTGTTCCTCCTATAGTGTGTTTTTATTAAAAAATAAAAACGAGCTGTATGTACTTATGCAAGCTAGATTTTTGTAAAAAAGTAATCTCGCTAGAGCCACTCTTGTAGTTTTGATGAAGCCTTAGAATTCCAATTCTTCGTTTTATTTTCTATTATGAATTACTATGTGGGTTTTTATTCTTTAGTACATTATTCCTTCGAAATTTATTTGTAGCTGAGCCTTTTTTAATTGTTTTAAATCTCAGTTTCTTTGCTCAACTTGTTGAGTGAAAAAAAACATAATTTTGACTAGTTTTGTAATTAGTTTAAAGCCTTGGTAGTTGGGTTTTAGTTAGCTCAGTGTTTATCATTTTTGCTCTTATTTTAATTGGTATTTGTAGGTATAATGTGATGTGTAGTATAGCTTGGTTCTGCTCAATTTTTATGTTGTTTGAAATAATGTGAAATCCTGAGTTAATTGTTTGCTTTTCTCTGCTTGATGTCTTTGAAATTTGTGTTTTTTTTTCTCTACTGTTTATTTTTCAAATTTGAAAAGTTTTGTTATTTTCTCTCATATTTTAATTTTTGTTTTCAATTTTCTTATTTCTGCTCTTCCTTGTAATATGTATTAATTGAGTTTTTTAAACTAAATTTCATTGGCAGATGATTGGAGTTTAAATAAAGGTATGATTCTGGCAGAAATCTCTATTGAACTCTGAAATCAATATGGTTTCTGAAACAGTTCAAGTGAGTTGTGTGACAAATGGGGGGACTGAGAGCAACCAAGGGTTTAAAAGAAAACATTTGGGATCTGATGAGCATGCAGCAGCTTCTTGTCATAATGGCTCTGATGCCAAAGGGGATATAGGAGCATCTGATCGAGATTTGACTGCCAATGTATATGAAGACACACAGCTTGACAATGCTTCTGTAAGCAGCACTCTTAAGGAATTCCTTTAATTTCATTGATATAATTGCTGTGGATGTTGGTTCTTGTTATGTTGCTTCTCAAGTGTTGAATTAGCTCTGAGGTTTGTCTGCAGAAAAAGGTGAGGCTGCCAAAAGAATTGACTTTGCAGGATATGTTCAACAACCATAATGCATTTGATGATGATGAGGAGGATGACAGTGACTGGGAGCCTGTACAAAAGCACATAGAGATTTTGAAGTGGTTTTGTACAAACTGCACTATGGTCAATCTTGATGATGTTTTCCACTGTGATGTAAGTTTTTTTCATTCTTCTTGATACTAATCCACACCCCTTTTAGTATGCTTTGTTTGTAAACCTTCTGTCGTGATTTCTGGAATCTTCAATTCTCTTCACATTTGTTAAAGATTTTTGGCTCTGGATGATTTAGCAATTTCATCTGTGCAGATTTGTGGGGAACATAAAGAATCTGGCATCCTCAAGCATGGGTTTTATGCATCTCCTTTTTCACCAGAGGTAGAACTTATTCAGGTTGAATCAGAAGCCAGACCGAGAGGCAAAGGTAACTACATTCTGCTGAGCCTATTCAATAATATTTTCATGTGTTTCCCTTTGAAGAGGACTCCCTACTTTTTGATGTTTTCTTTTCTTTTCCAGTCTTTTTTTTCAAACTGCTAACCAAAATATTCTGAACTTGATATACAATTCCCAGTCCAGTACCTTTAGTGTTGAGTTCTTGAATCTATTTTCATTTTGGTCAATCAGTTGTAATCATATGCTAAAGCATTGAAAAGGTTGTTGAGGTTGTGCAATTATAGCATACAATATTGTACAGCAAAAATATATTTAATTATATCTATTACATGGTGAACTTGTTTATTTTTCTTAAAGTGCTCCATATGGCTCATTGCAAGGTTCAGTGCTTTGCTTGGCCGTTAACCTTGATTTGCAGAGAAGGGAAGCTATTAACCATTACTCAATAATAACCGTTTGTTATTGAATGACACTACCTTGTCAACTCTTTATCAGTGATAGTTCCTCTTATTATTTCCTTATAATGTTGCTTTTTAATGCTGTTCAAGCTCTTATTGATGCACATAATGTTGACGGTCAAAATTATGGTTATCAAGTTCAAAAACAGGGTGGGATTGTCGCAGAGTGTTGAGCATCTTTATTGGATTTTTTAAATAAAAATAATAGATTTAAGATTTTGATCAAGTTCTGGAGAATTGGAATGATTGCCTAAAGTTTACTTTTTAATTAACTGTATTTAGATGATGTAACTATATAGGGTTCCATTTCAATCGTAATCATATACTGGCATCTGAATCTCTCTACTAAATGGGATTGATAAGTTATTTTCTACTTTTTTATTTGCTTATTTAACATTTACTAATCCATTTAAGTATTTTCTTTTAATGTGAAGCCATCACTATGCGTTATTGCTAACTTGTCTCTAGTTATCACACTTTTAAGTAGTAGAAATGTTCTAATTTTCAGTAATTTAGGTTATTTATGTTGACTTTTACTTCTATATTCTGTTTTTGACCTGAATCCTGAATTTCTTTCTGACATTCAAATCATATTAAGTAATATTTTCAAGAATCAAGTAAGTCCTATCACAATTTTACCATTCCTATATGATCCTGGTCATAGATACTTCTTTGTCAAATGTAAATCATGTTTTGTTTGTACTTACAAGGTGGTAGGCTGATGTTTCCTGATAAAAGTTTGAAATTTAGTATCTGAGATTTCCAGCTCCACGCATCCTTTAATTTTGAGCTCTATAGTTCACATTTCTATTGAATTGTTCCACTCCTCTGCAATCTGAAACTTATAATATTTCCCTTGATAGGCATGGGATTTTTGCGACCCTAATCTGTCTATGCTTCTTGATGCAGATTTTTGGTCAGAGGATTCAGCTTCGAACTGTTCCACGGCAGTTGGGTTTGATGAGAGAATGTTGCTGCACTCGGAGGTATTGCACCATGTTCTATATGCATCCCTAAAATCCTCCACTTGAATGATATTTTTATGGTGGTTTGACACCCATCCATGATAAGATTAATGTATAGAATTTGAATATAAGTATCAATTGTAGGGGAAGTTTTGTAAGTCATATGTAATCTATCTCTTTGCTTGCAAAGCTTTCTGTTGAACTGCTTCTATTTCTTTCTTTAAAGTTTTGACTGGTATTGATACTTTTCTACTCGCATTTTTTGTCAATCTTTGTTTGTTTACTACCGGCTTACAATTATTTCTTTCCTTTCTTCCATTTCTTTTTGTATTTACGCTTGGGGAGTACCATTGGATGGTGTATTTGATTAAGTATTATTGCAATTATAAAAAATTTTGTAACCTCAAATCATGAAAAGAAAGATTCACTTTATTTATTTTATGATAGGAATTGAAGGCCTCGTTAAAAAACCCCTTCTTGATTAAAGGAGCTTGTAGTGAAGCTCTTTAATCAGCGGAAGGAGGAAAAGAGTGCCTTAAGATTTCATTAAACATAAGAAATTACATAAGATACATCCAAAGGGCCTCCCTCAACATAAACAGAAAACCAAAAACAACCGAAAACAACAACACTAACTCAGCCTAATCCATCTTAGCTACAACAACCACCTCTAATTTGGCTGACCAGTTAACCAATCTAACAACACCATTAAAAACTTAAAGCCTAAACTTGGCCCGAAATACAACACAAAACAATACAACTATAAAGGAAGTCAAATATCAACTGACTCATTCCATAGAAGCCAAATTCTAACACAAAAGCCATGAACTTCCACACGATAAGAGTACAAAAAAGCAAGCTTCAAAATCACTCTATCCCCTTTCTACCACTTAATGCTCGTCTTTTCGTCGGAGACCATCCGAACCTCCAACTCCATTATCAATAATCATATGCGAATCACCTGAAACTATTCACTTCATTTTGATTCTTGAATCAACACCATCTCACACTTATACATCCAACAATCCTCCTCAGTTCAAGAAAATAAAACATTTGAGCCCATCCCTCGTATGATAGAAGATAAGATCCTCATCTCGACCTACTTCCTTTGAAAACAACTAAAATTCAATAGATAGGAAACGTACACCTTCCACTTCTTCCATTGCTATAATTTTCAGAAATCAAAACCACTTCTGAGCCTTTAGACAATGTACCCAATTCATTCCCGATCTATACGGTTTCTTTCGCTTCCTTCTTTTATCTCTGCCACCTTGCTTGAAAGTCAAAATCAAATAGGTATCTGCCTTCAAGTTCAGTCAATTCTTCCCCGCGTTGCACCTTCTTCTGATTATTCTTGCCTTGGCAGTGTCTAGTCTTCCTTTGGGGAGCCGAATATTCCTCTTGAATTATTTGGGGAGAGCTATATTTATAGTTCTTCCCCTCCTTTTCTCTCTGGTTCTGCCTGGAATTGTGCGAGAAAAAATATCCCTCAATTCTGATGACAAGCAACGGCTCTGGTCTAAATCCTCACATACTAGCCCCAATTTGGGTTTTCCGTCCACCCGGTCAACCACAACCCCCTCCTATTGGGCTTCCTCACCCTTTGATCTTTTGATAGCACAATTATTTGAAATGCCCATATTAAACACATCCTCTACCACCTTTGACTCTAATCGACCATCCAAAATGGGGAAATCTATTAAATTATCCTTCATTCCCTCATTAGCACGTGCAGTCTCACAAATATTCCTGTTGTCATCTTCTGCCTCTCTCTCCGCATGATCCAACACTTCCTTGTGTTCCACCATTTCCTCGATTTGCACAATATTCCTCAGACCCATAAACATTTCCTCCCCTATGTTCCTTTCCTCCTCGTCCTCACCCGACAAGTTGCTGCCTCTAGTTTTGTTCCCCATGCAACATAATTGACTGTCTTCTTCCTCAGAACACCTCTCGGAATTCTTCTCCTCCGATGAGTCCACGCTTCTTCCTTCCGATGATTCAGAAACGACTACAACCGCACCTTTTCTTCCCGCTTACGAAACAATGAATCACTTCTAATTGAGGGAAATTCCACTACTCTAATTCTAAATATATCTCTCCCTGCTTCCAAGACTACCACTTCATCAATTAATTCTTTCCTACTAGTTGCTATCAAAATAGACATCTCCTCGCAGCCCAAATCTTGAAGTGCGTTTTCTCCCAGCGCTAAGCATTCACCCCAATGTTGTGCTATCATCTTAAAGGTACTATGGTTCCAGCAGTGAAGCGGCATTCCAAACAGTTTAATCCATGTTACTCTTTCCGACGCTCTGTATGATTTTGACCAAGGTTGAACTTCCTGAAAAACTTCATTTAAAAACTACCAGTTCTGCTCCTTCAAGATTCTGTATGACTCTTCATCATCTATTTGCAATAAGAAATCTCTCCCTCCCAGGAACTTGGTCTTAATTGCTCCTAGACCTCCTGCTTGTAATCTGTCTTCTACCTGACTCAAAGAGCAAAACGACGCCATCGTTCCTACGAAGCACTTGTGGAGCTTTCGAACAACTTCCTCATCTACATCCCCCTGTATTAGCCTAGTCCTCCTTCCTGCTAGTTCCTCCGGACTATCTCCACTAACACTTTTTCCTTGATCTACCCTGATTGTAGCATTGGAAGTTGATGGATAATTCAGTTTCCAGTTTTGATTCTTAGCTGCATACCGAGCTTCATTGACTGATAATCGATATCCAAATAACCAGAATCCATTTAATCTTTGGACTGCTCTAATTGTGTCATCTCTATTGGAAAATCTAACAAACCCAAAGCGCTTTCCTGTTCTATCATTTTTCCTTGCTATATAAGAACTAATCACATCTCCATGCCTCCCGAATAGTTGACTCAACCTACTTGAATGATATCTAGGTGGAATGTTTTGCACGAACAAAGTTACTATCTCGCCTTCCTTCCCTGAGCTTTGAGCCATCCGTCCTAAAACCTTACTATAATTCCCAGTCAATACCATTGCCACTGGACTGGAGTTGATACCCAGAAAATAAACTTAAAGAAGCATCCTAAAGAAATAAATTTTTTGAAAACGCCTATTTTTTAGAGAGAAGCTGGAGCTTCTCTCACTACTTGAATTACCGATAGTACATACATGACCAAGAAAGATTCACTTTATTGACAGAACTAAAATAATTAATTTCTTGTTTCTGCCAGATCAACTGTATGATGAGTCTGGTTGCTGCTCATATTTTGTTACTTATGTGGGATTTGTGTGTAACTCTTTCTGCGCTCGTCTTTGGTATTTGCTTGCTTGGTAGTGTAGATTGAAATGAAGTCACATCCACATCCAGAAAGACCAAATCGTCTTCTAGCTATTGCTGCTAGCCTTGCTGCTGCTGGTATTTTGGTCTTATGTTTCTTTTGTTTTTTTGGGTATGAAACTCATATTTTCAGGCTTTTGATTTTTCTGTCATAATTAAATGGCAATTTTTAACATGTACAGGTATATTTCCTGGAAAGTGCTGCCCAATTCCTGCTAGAGAAATCACTCCAGAGGAGCTTCAAATGGTAAGGGCCATTCTTTATTTTGGAGTGATATGGCTCCATCAGTTCTATCATTTTACTTTAGCCTGGTATAAGTAGTTATTTTGTTTAATTTGCTTCTTTCCGTTGTCTTTTTATTTGTTTACATATTGACTAAAAGGGCTGTCTTTAAGGCTTATTTGTTTTTATGTTTTGGAATCCTTAGGTCCATTCATCGGAGCATATTGCAGCTGTTGACCTTACCGCCCAAATGTTTTCTAGGTATATCATCTGTCCTTTCCTGCTCCAAATGTATTCACATGTAGAACTTTGATGCACTCATACCGTCTTTGGGGGATAAAGAAAGAGCTCTTTTTGTTCTTTCTTCTATTATCCTTCTTTTATGGGTGGCTTGAGAGCATGTGCTTGACTAGGAATGTGTGTGTGGGAGGGTGTCAGTGTATGTGTTGTTTGTTAAACTCTAGTAGGCTTTATTTCAATTCTCTTGAGTGATGCTAAAATGAAACACAACCTTTATTGTTGGGTTACTTTTTGCTGGCAGTTATTTTACTCCTGACACATATGCAAATAAGCATTCAGCACAAGCTGCTAGACTTGCAGCTGGTTTATGTGCTGATCTTGCTTCAGTGATAGTTTCTGGACACGTAAAAAATGGGTTTGCTCTGGTATGTATGAGTTATAATATTCTGTTTAATATGTTCAATGCATGTTGCCAACCTATACCGAACTCACAATGCAATGACTGCTCATCTGCCTTTATCTTCATTTTACTTCTGAGTCAGGTTCGACCTCCTGGCCATCATGCTGGTGTTAGACAAGTGATGGGATTCTGCCTCCACAACAATGCAGCAGTTGCTGCATTAGCAGCACAGGCTGCAGGGGCAAAGAAGGTGCTAATCGTTGATTGGGTAAGTTCAATTCTCTTGATACTTGACTTCTTTGTAGAGGGAGATTTGGATTATTTTGAATTTAAGGGAAATCGAGTGTAGGGGCATCAAAATTTTGAGTTAATGGTTCTCTTTTATTATTTCAGGATGTTCATCATGGAAATGGTACGCAAGAGATATTCGACCAAAATAAATCGGTGAGCTTTCTTGATCGTAAAGTTATGCTTGCGACACATGGATTAACTCTTTAACGCAATTGATTTTTGATAATATCATTTGCTGGAGGAGGTAGGATTGTATTGGCTATATTGTTTTTTTTTAATTGGAATTCAGCAATTAAAAACTGCTGAACCTCGGGCTACTAGGATTTAAAACGAAATTTGTTATTTTGACCCGAGTTTTATGGTAAGAACTAAAAGGCATATATGAGGCTGCACTAACCAGCCAAATCCTTGCTTTTCTTCTTTTTGTTATGGTCTCGTATGCGTATCTTGCACCTTTTTTGGGGGTGTATCCTAACAATATCTTGTACTTTGTAGGTATTGTACATATCCCTACATAGACATGAAGGAGGAAAGTTCTATCCTGGTACCGGGGCAGCTTTAGAGGTACTTGATTATTTAGTTAAATAAAATTCAGCAGTTTATAAGTTTTTCTTTGCTATATATTTATTTGGAATCTAATATCTCCCCTTGAAATAATCCAGAGAAGGGAGATATTGACAGTAATAAAGATGGGTTAATATTATAATCTTGATACTTATTATGCCCTTGGGACTCTTGGGAGCTGGTCGATGTGATTTTTAGAGTAAATATTTGTAATATTAGATAATTATACAATTCCATTTCTATTTAGGCTCTATTGTTTTTTTCATCTGCATCTGATGCTTATGTTATTTCCTTAAATGAGAATCAGCCATAAAGTTAGATCTTAAATTGAGCATTTTAGCCATTCATTTATGTATCTTTGGTAAATGATGCTCCTTTTATTCCGATTTAATTTTGTTAGGTTGGTAGCAAGGGTGCAGAGGGATATTGTGTGAATATCCCATGGAGTCGTGGCGGAGTTGGAGATAATGATTATGTTTTTGCATTTCAACATGTTGTGCTTCCTATAGGTTGTTATTTCTTATTCTGAGATACCTTTGCATTTCAACTATCATTTGCAAGATGAATATGGGATAAGATGAACACTCGAAACTGCTTGGACCTCTAAACTGCTAGAAACTTGAAAACCCAAACTCAAAACCAGCTGAATACTTGGAATCTTATATAAATCTGAAAATGGCTTGAACTTATTTCAAATTAAAGGGTCTCAAATTCAAAATGTTTTGAACCCAAAATAGCCTAAACCTGACATGACCAAACCCAAGCCTACCCTATTCAAAATTTCAATTAAAAATTTTTTTGGATACTTTTTTTGCTATAGTATTTAATCCTGTTTGTATCATTGGCATTCATCTTAGATACTTTTACACTTACATAACGTCGTAGTGATCATTTTGTAATAGTTAAATAAATTTAATTACCATTTTGTAATTTTGAAAGCTTAGTGACGAAAATGATCATTTGAGCGTTGTTCAGTGACCTATAGTGTACTTTATCCTATTTCTTATTGCTTGAATATGAGGAATGTGCATGTAATCTCTTTTTGCATGCTGTTAGCTGAGAGGTTTCCTTTTTTTTTTGCATTTGTGTCTTTAATCCCTTTTTATAAACTATTCTTAGTATCCTATTTCTATATTGGTATATTGTGTTCTTGACCATCACCTATTAATCATACAACTGCATCCGTTGATAATCTGACTTACTGCTCTAATCCGATTAATGTTTTTTCAAACCCCTAATTGCAGCTTCCAAGTTTGCTCCTGACTTTACTATCATATCAGCTGGATTTGATGCTGCTCGTGGTGATCCTTTAGGATGCTGTGATGTAAGTTTGCTTCCATAACGCATAAAATGTGTTTTCATTTTGTTCTGATTTAATATATAGAACTTAAAGGCCAAAAAAGATCTAGAACTTTACTGACAAAAGGAAAAAATCAAGAGAGCCTTTTAGAAAATTGTTATTACCTCAAATCCTCACCATCAACAATAACCTCAAAATAAGAAAATTTCGTAAACAACGTAGAGGAAGAATGAAAGGTTCATACCTTAACGAGGTAATCACATTTGTTTCAGTAGATATCCTGTTCTAGTGCTTTAACCTGCTTGAATTACTAGTGGTATACTATTATGGAAACAATTGTGTTGCTGTATTTAGAGGCCACATCTGCTCATGCATATGTGTCCCGGTTTTGCTATTTCCTAAATATTATTAATTCATCAAACGGAGTAAATGCATGTTTTGGTTCATTTCATGAGTATTTTAGAATGTTAATTTTATAAAATTGAGTTTGTCCTTTATGTTCCTTGTGTTGCATAATAACAGTCGCTTTGTCATTGTAGGTGACTCCTGCTGGTTATGCACAGATGACACACATGTTGAGTACCCTCTCTGGTGGAAAGTTGCTTGTTATACTCGAGGGCGGGTTTGTGGTTTATTCTCTGCTGTTTGGTACGGTCAAGATTATCGTTTAATTAAAGCTTCTCATCAACTTTTTCATTATGGCAGCTACAACCTCCGTTCAATATCATCTTCTGCTACTTCGGTGATTAAGGTAAATAGACACAATAATATAGATCAACTTAAGATGCGTCATTAATCTTGTAAGAGCGAACTAAATGTAAAATTACAAAGCCATGTAGTAAATCCTTTGGTCAGCAGGACATGTAGTCGGTTTGTATATGCGTTTGTACACTTTGTGTGTATACATAGTTGGACACATGTATATTGCATTAATTCGGTTCTGCCATATTCATTTTTATAGAGCTAAAACCCATGTCGTATAATGCAATATATTCTGACATGCTCCTTTTTGCTTCATATGGAATAGGTACTTTTGGGTGAAAGTCATGAGTGTGAACTAGAGAACTTGGTTCCTTCTAAAGCCGGCCTGCATACTGTGCTGGAAGTCCTGAAGATTCAGATGAATTACTGGCCGAATCTAAGTTCAAGCTTTGAAGAACTGCAGTCTCAGTATGGGATGTATTCTGTCGACAACAAAAGTAAGGAACTGTTTTCAAGCTTCTCTCGGAGTCTAACCGTTGATATATAGTTTGTTGTTGATATAGGGTTTCTTTTGCGTTGTCGGGAACTCAAACTTACTGTGTGGTTTCTTATTATTTTCCTTGAATTTGCTCGTTTTGTTTTCAGGAAAACGAGTTAAAAAGAGACGGGTGTTGGAGCCGCCGATATGGTGGAGGTGGGGTAGAAAACGACTGCTGTACCATATCCTTACAGGAGGACAGTTTCATCCAAAATGAAAGCATCCGATCCCTCTTTTCCATGGTGTAATTGTGTCCATTATCATCTCGGATATCATAACAGATGCTCTAATTCTGTTTTATTTAATTTCAATATGATCTTTGACGAGCGTTTCACTGGACTTTATGGCACAGTCGAAAGTGTATGCTTACTGTTAGCTTTTAAAATTGTTTTATGATTCCAATGATTAACTTCTATTTTGTATGGATATCTAACCTTGGTAATCTAAATCATTTATGCATCCGAAAATTCGTCATAAATTAATTAATTCATGTTATGTTCTATGTATTTTATAAAAATTGATATGTTCCAACTGTTCGTAAGAACATAAACCGGGATCTCATATTTGATCCTTCAACTTCAACAATTAATACAATAATGGTTCAAAGTTTATGAATAATTAGATCAACATCTGGTGATGACAATAATTAGTAATGGTCTAATTTTCAATTTTATCCTTGGAGTTTATGAAAGATAATAAGTTGATCATTTTACTTAATTTACCAAAACTGCATATTTTGTTCCTTCAACTTCAACCATTAATATGCAACAACATTGTAAAAATTAATCATTTAAGTTTATGGGTTTATGAACAATAACATCTTATTTTTTATGAAGTATGAGGATCAAATTTTAATAAATCGAAGTAGAGAGGCTAACGTCTCAATTTCCACAAAGTTTAACATTAGTACCCAATTCAACGAGCTCTTAGTTTTAGTAAAGTATACCCTATAGTCTTTTTTAAAAGTAGAAGGATGAAATTTAGAATTTAACATAATAATAAAAGATTAAAACAAAGAAGGTTGTATTACGTACGTCTACAATAAATTCCGTTCTCAGGAGTACTTTAATCTCCTCACAAGTGTAATTCAATTCCTTGGTTTCGTCTCTCTCTTACGACAGTGACAGTTCTTGTATTATAGCATAGTGTTCATCATCTCTGCTGTCTTTCCCATGCTGTAGTCGTCCTTGCTTTGTTAAGTAGCTCTATAAGGTGGGGCAAAACCAAAAACAATAATCGAAGCACGAATAAACACCGAGTTTTAGCTTGCAAATCATGGATTTTTCTTCAAAGGAAACACCATGATTAGATTTCTTTTATTTAGAGATGAAAAAGGTGCATAATAATTCATGTTTGTCATTCTCAAGTTTCATCGTCGTCGTCCCACCACCATCTAGCTCTTTAGGGTTTAGGGTTGTTTGATTGTTTCCAGTTTCTCTTCAAAATGTATCCTTCACACAGCAATGGCTGCTGTAGTGACCCAATGGCTCATAGCGACCATTCATGTCTTCTCCACGCACACGTCGCAACAGATCCCTCACTTCCCTTCTTCAATTTCCCCTCTCCTTATTACAACCAATGTGAGTTACAAGTACCGCAAGCCCATGATGTTTTCCTCCAACACGACCGTGATCTGTTACTTCATAACCAGACCTTGATGGAGGCTGATTCTGTCTCGGCCGGCACCATCATTAACGTGCCTGGTTCCTGCAAGAACGAGGAGTACTACTCGGGCATAGACTGCAGTACCAAAAAGAGCCACGATGTGACTCAAGTGGTGGTGCAGGAGCAGACACCCAGGAAGAGATCGTCGTCTTCCAAGGGAGATCGACACAGCAAGATTAACACGGCGAACGGACCGAGAGACCGGAGAATGAGGCTGTCGCTGGATGTTGCAAGGGAGTTCTTCGGCCTGCAAGACATGTTGGGCTACGACAAGGCTAGCAGAACAGTCGAATGGTTGCTGATACGGGCGAGGGAAGAAATAAAGAAGCTAGCGGGAACCCCTGTTTCGAAGACGAACAACAGCGTCGCGGCTGCCGTGAAGAGCCCGTCTTCAACGTCGGAGGGTGAGCTTGTATCCACGGCGGAACCTAATGCAATAGAGAAAAGGGTTAAACAACAAACTAAAACCACTTTCAATCCTCTTGCAAGAGATTTGAGGTACAAGGCGAGGGCGAGGGCGAGGGCAAAGGAGAGAACAAAAGCAAAGAAGACGTGGACTCAAAATCAACGGGGTTCCCTTGAAAGTGCCGGTGAAGAATCCGGCAACACTCAACAGGACGCCGTAGCCGAGGTTGAAGAACTCGGCTCTCGAGACATCAAGCACTTAAGCATTCACGAAGATATGATTGATGAATCTTCGGCACTTATTAATAAATGGAGCCCCAATTCGATGCTCAATTGTCTACAAAACTCTGGAATTGACCATGAGGTAAAGTCCCCTTAGCAAAGTTTCTTTATTTTCGTAGCAACAAAACCTAACTATAACGAAAGGACCTTAATATATATGTTTGTTTGCAGCATCAACTCACAGGCTTTCTGTCATTTGGCAAACCATGGGAGACCTACAACAATAACAATCTATGAAAACGTGGTTTTCGAGGGGGCATTGGATAATGTTTAGAGGCATCATGCACTATATATTGTGCTTACTTCTCTATGGTATGTAATATGCACGGTATGAACAAGCTTTTCATTTTTGGGATTTTGCTGTGAGCTGATCTTTTAATTGTCAATGATGTTATGATTTCCCTTGTTTACTTCATATACAGTATCCTAATTAGAACAATTAAGTGGACGGTTTAAAACAATTCGATGCATTAATGTTAATATGATCGTATCTCGACACGTTTTCATGCTATTGTTATTCTTTTCAACCATTTGTGTAAATTTTCCTCTGTTATCTTAGAAACCTAGGAGGATGAGGATGTGTTTCAGTATACCAATCATTTTGATTTATTAGTATTTCACACTACTAGATATATACCTTAAAAGGTGCACAAGCAAGACAATATAGAGAGTAGAAATGATAGGGTTTATTTCATTTATGATAGAATATGATTTACACATTTCATATGGTGGAGCATAAACAATTGCATGACATGACAACAAACTACCCTTTCAATGACAATAGTTCATGTAGGTTTCAATATGTTAGCACAATGTTTGAGATTAATTGTATCTTACCATTGCATGTTGGTTTTTCTGCCATCCCATATCAACATTCATTCACATAAATTTAACCAAGTTAATTACCTATATTGATGGCTTGTGTTCTTGGTTCTTGGAAGTTTTCCACCTGTAAGCTATGGAATATTTCAATGTTTCTTCTAACTTGCAGGCAGTTTTCAGCTACATTTAGCATCTAACCAGCCATTTTTGTCTGCTTAAGCTAAGAAATGTGATAGTCTTTATCTAATATTTTTATTCACGCATAACGCGAGAGTAACATGTTATAGTTATAAATATATTAGGTTTGTTTTTTATATAATATAGAAAAGGTGTAGATTAATTGAATTCACATTTCTGTTGAGAAATGATAATGAATATCACATAATTTATATAATTTTTTTATATTTTTTTTTAATTAAACGATATTATAACAGATTAGTTTTAACTATCACATCACCTCATAATAAGATAAGAGAACCTATCTCATCATGACGTCAAACTACCTAATTCAATCTCATCATTCTACTTATTCATAATTAATTTATCCTCATCCATCACATGATATCTCAAAATAAAAAAACTTAACTCTCCTATCTCCGGATCATAATCCAACCAACTTATTTAACGGCTCTTCGTGTTGTATCAAACGAGATGAACTGCGACTATCCACCCATCCCAATCATATATCAACAAATCTCATAAGACTAGGCACTGCAATATTGTATCCTAGCAAGTCTCAAGGCACTTCAGTAAAGAAAGTTTAGGTTCACACCACAAGTATGGAAATCAACACATCCTCTACTAAACTAAATCGAATGTTAACTCTTATAGAGAGATACGAGTATTTAATGGATTAAATTAAATGAGCAAAAACCGAATTGTCTGGTTTGCAACATATGCCCTATGTAGCTGAGGAAGTGAGAAGAGACACGAAATGGGATAATAGGATTGATTGAGTGGTGGATGTAGGCATGTGAAGTAAATAAGTGTCTGACTGGAAACAGAAAAGGAAAAACAGGATACAGTACTTTGACGCCAAACTCTTTTGACCCTTTCTTTACTTGCATCTCTCCTTTTAAGTGAACGCAGTTAAACCCCTCCATTAAAGCATCTGCCCTTGTCCTCAAAGTCCCACCCTTTTCTCTCTGGACCACTCCCACTAAGTTCTCTCTCTCTCAAGCAGAAAAAATGACTTTCCCCCAATGCTGCCAAACCCTAGTTCACAGAGATATGAAGAGGAAACCCTAAAGCCGTCAAAGCCTAAAACTACGGTTTACCAATTCTCTCAACCCTAAGTTTTTGTGGTGCCATCTTTTTCGAAGGTTGATTTTGGATCAAGATTAACCTAAATTATTCTGGGTGTTGTGAGAGATCCATCAGCAGCAACCCCAGAGAGAGACCCCAAAACCTAGAACGTGGGATTGAAACTATGGATCATCAGGGAGCACTACTTGTGAAACCCTAAAAGTCCATGGGATTTGATGGGCGGGGGTTAAAAGCTTTCAAGTTCCATCATCAATGGAAGAAGAAAATATATACTAAAACTCCGTATGGCAATTGTTAGTGGCGAAGAACAATTTATATAGGACGAGTTACTACTCAGACCATTCAAAGGACATTGGGATCACTGGTGAGACATTCAAATCTTATAGTTATAATGAATACTAGATTTTGTCATAGGGATACATTTTTTATATAATTTTTTTAATTTATTTAACCATAATGGTAGAGATAAGCATAAGACATGTCGATTTTTTAGTCGTCCTGATTCTAATTTAAAAATTATAAGCTTCCATCTCACTCTGACCTGTCCCAACATTTGGTAATGTTCCACCTGCCCTGAACTTGTTTATTTTTTATTCAACAGGATATGAATATATATATATATAAAAGCATTATAGTAATTATCTTTAAATATATATAGAAAATTTATAGTAAATATCTCGGGTTAAGTTGGGATTTTTATCCTATAACCTGATCTCGACTCTTTCCTTCATAGAATTCACACAATTCATCTCGAACCTAATTTAAAAAAATCATTATAACAATATTAATTATTATTTAAAAATAAAATATTAATGTCATTTTTTAAAATGAATTCATATACGATTAATTATGACATTAACTTACTCATAGCATTATAAATAATATAGTTAATATTCAATCACTTGAATTAATCTATATCAACTTTTATTAATACCTTAGAAGAATGGAATTAACTAAAACATTATTAAAACATTAACATAAGAAGTTCAACTACAAGCACACCTTGTTCATACCAAAACACACACCTAAAGAGATGAATGTCACAGCAAAAACAATTAGTCATAAAACTCTAATTAGCACCAATGTGCAGCTGCATTGAGACATAATTAACTCGTTACCCTAAACATAGTAAAATATGTGAACTCGGGAATCATCCACACCAAACATTTAGCTATGCCATGTGTTTTTGGTCTTGTCTTCAACCAAACTACCTTGTGCAACATCAATTAACGCATTCTCATTATGTTTTGCAAAAGGTTCTCTCTCATTTTCTTTTTCGCACAGCAGATATAATTTTGTTAATATAAGTAAAATTAGTCAAATGTCAAAAGGTTGTCGGTCAAATGAAAGATAAACATAAAATCAAGTACCGAATTACACTTGAAAATGAAAGACAAAAGAGACAAGACATCTTGAACACACTACCATAGCACACTGACCTAAAAACATCGCTAAGGGTTCTCTCTCATTTTATCCTATGTCTTGACTAAATCTCCTGGTTTTTCTACACACCCATCGTGGCATTTGAATCCTGGCCACAATTACCCTTTGTATATGTCACTTCATGTTGACTCAACACTCTGTACCATATAGCAAATTCATGTTAGAGATGGAAAAGTTGGCTTGGGAGGAAGGCGGTGACAAAGGTTTTACCCAGTGAAACTGATGTTAGATTGGTAATCAACCCATGTTTGATAATCAGGGGACTGAGCGAAGTAGAATCAAACACTAAGAAATATTAAATTGTTTAATTTTGAAAAAATAAGGATCTATTGAGTATTTTAATCAAAGAAAAAGTCTTAATTTGTGAAAGTGTTGATTACCTTGACAAAGCCACTTTATCTGCCATTTCCGTAGTTTTTTTCTTGCAGCTACCCCAGTTTTAAACTAGAACATGAAATAGATCATATCACCATCATCTTTTTTTTAAACCAAACTGCCGCCATCATCATCATTCAGGAAATGGGACAAAATTACAGGCAATATTGTTTGTTAACGACGATACACTGATTTTCTTACATAAGTATAGAGCATGCGTGCAAAAACAAACAAACAATAACAATAATGTTAAAACTCCACAACATCTACCTTAAAAACAGCCCCAAACATAAGAAAGGGCACCCAGGTTGCAGCAGCTGGAAGAAAGATGGGTTTATACCGACAGAGAAGAAGAACATAAATTTTAAATATTTAATAGCTGTTGAATTTGATAAGGACGGAGACAAGAGGTAGGGTGTTGCAGATATAAATTTTATAGATTATTTACAACTACTACACAAAAAAGACAAGGAAGTAGTAACGCAACAGGTAGCTATGTCTGTAAGGCTGTAAAATTTTTATTTATGATAGTTTATTGCTTTCTAGTTGTCTAAGCTTCTTAGGCTCAACTAGGAGCTTTTGCTTGCCCATTTTGCTAGAGAGGACAGCTGCTGCTTCTGCATTTTGTTTTTCTCTTCTCAACTACTTTCATCTTTTCATGCTCTTTTCCGTAGAGACCTTTTACCATCCCAGTATTTGAGAGAGATAATACACAATATAAAATTCATTAGTTTTGTACAGATTTATGATCGTTGGATGAGTTAAATAGATGATTGAGATTGATTCTTATTTTTTTCTAGTAAATATTTTCTCATTTAATACTGTTAATTTCATCCATCTATTTACACTCTTCTAACAGTACTAAATCTATATAAAATTAAAAGAATTTTACATTGTATAACATGATCATATCCCATATATATATATATATATATATATATATATATATATATATATATATATAAGAATAAATTGACTCAGCTTGAAATCATCCAATATGAATAGTATGAACAAAAATGTTTGAGCTTTGGTATGTAAATGTCAGTTATAAGGGGGAAGTAAGAAAAAAATTTGGGTCAACATTGAATCGCAATTTTTTATTGGTGTTGAAATGTAATTTTATAAATTTTGAAGGACTAAATCAAAATTTTATAATTTTAGAAAATAGTGAAAATGTTATTTTACCATATATTAACTCATGATTTTATGCATTTTAAATAGGCTTTTACCATGTTAGGGGCTAGCTTCACTGCGATCAACTATAATACTCTTTTGGATCGAATCATGTTGTAAAAGTAAACACAACAACTTTACCATTTTTTTCTTGGACTGATTAAGCCATTCAAGAACCTAATTTATTATTAACGTCAACTGAAACTTTGATCTCAAGTCGTGTTATAAAATAACGACGAATAAACAACTACAAAACAATAAGAAATAAAGATATAAACACACAAATCTATATAAAAAAACTTTAAAACAAAAAAATTATGAATAAAAGAGAAAATCTTATTATCTATATATAAAGTTAATTACTTAATGATATATATATTATTAAGAGTATTCTTTAATATTAACTCTCACTTCTAATAAAAAAAATAATAGCATAAATCGTATACGAAGGATTTAGTGGCGGAACCACATGGGGGCGGAAGGAATACATGGTTCATCTCAACTTTTATGGTTTAATTGTATTTTAAGTCCTTGAAAATTTTGAAACCATTTAAATTAATTCTCGACTCCTACCAAATTTTTTTTGTTTAATTATTTTTTAAGACATTATCAATTTTAAAATTAAATAGAATTAAGTTTTCCCCTAACTTTTCTGGTTTAATTACTTTTTAGGACATGATAGTTTTAAAATCAGTGAAATTAAATCTCAATCCTCTATTTTTTTGTGGTTTAGTTATTTTTTAGAACCGTGTTAGTTTCAAAGATAAGCAACTTGGCCCATTCCATAATTTCATCCTAGTTTTGCCCTTGAAAGGATTGGAGGATACGAACAGTAAGGGGGTTAAGCGCCTACTTGAGCAAGTAGCGGCAATGAATGGTGTTTCTCCCATGGTCTCATGCATCATTGAGTTGCTCGGAATAGATTGAAGGTTGAGGTTTAACTATGTTCCTCAAGAATGTAATGAGGTTGCGGAAGGTATATGCCTAAGTTGACGCGGAATTTACCGTTCGGTGTTGAAGCTCTCCGGACGCCTCCTGCGGAAGTTGTTTTGTTGCTGCATGAAGATGAGTCAAGTTGTGTCGTGCATGACAATGTTTAGCTAAGATAGTTCCATTGTTTATCTTTTTACCATTCGAAAAAAAGAAAAAGAAAATGTAATGAGGTTGCGGAAGGTATATGCCTAAGTTGACGCGGAATTTATCGTTCGGTGTTGAAGCTCTCCGGACGCCTCCTGCGGAAGTTGTTTTGTTGCTGCATGAAGATGAGTCAAGTTGTGTCATGCATGACAATGTTTAGCTAAGATAGTTCCATTGTTTATCTTTTTACTCGAAAAAAAGAAAAAGAAAATGTAATGAGGTTGCGGAAGGTATATGCCTAAGTTGACGCGGAATTTACCGTTCGGTGTTGAAGCTCTCCGGACGCCTCCTGCGGAAGTTGTTTTGTTGCTGCATGAAGATGAGTCAAGTTGTGTCATGCATGACAATGTTTAGCTAAGATAGTTCCATTGTTTATCTTTTTACCATTCGAAAAAAAGAAAAAGAAAAAGTATAGTTATGTAAGCATTGAATGTAGACACATCCATCACAGATCTCCATTTGCCCCTGAATTTCTTTTATTAAATGGATTGCGTCATAAATATTTTTAATCAGATCAAATAATTCGATTATAAGTCAGTATTTATATATACAACTAAAGTTGAACCTGCTAAAGACATAGGCAGTGTGATTATAGGCCATCCGTTGACCACGTTAACATCAAAGCTTTATGCGCAGCTTTTGCCATATATAGTTGTAGTGGTATTAACACTTTACCTTTGTGTGACTACACACACAACACAACACAACGCATCAATAGATACATAGATAGGTGTGAAACATAATAAGAATGGGAAATTGTACAGCATAGTCCCTCTCTTTTGACTTTTTTCTGAAACCCTGGATTTGGAGGTTGAAATAATTAGGGCTAAGACCTTAAAGGACTCCCCAAACACAGGATTGCAAAATCCAATAAAAAAATCTTAGACATAACACTGTTTGTCTTTGGTGAACTAACTGTTGGGTACAGCCTACACTGGCCAGCTGATTGGAGAGCAAACGACACAAACTGTTCATGTTATGAATCTGAGAGAGCAACTTTCCCATCTTTCTAGGAACAGTGCTGAGATCTATGTCTGGGGTTTTTTCTAGGTTGATAAAAGCTTCGTAATTCTTTAATCTTGTAAAAAATGAATTTAAGTTCATATTTATTTTTCTTAAATTATATATATTTCTGTCGATTAATTAGGTGATAATGACCGAATTGATGTTGATGTATTGTAGTTAGAGGAGAGAAGTTAAAATCATACTTGACTTTCAATCATCAACTTGGTTAACCCACTAATTATATAAAAATATTTTTTATAAATTTTAAATCTAATCTTAATATTACAAAGGAGAAAAGAAAATTCTAAGTAAAATAAAAAGTACTCTAATAGGTTTAAAAGTCATGACCTAACCTACTAAATATACTTACTCCACTAATTACATAAAACTAAAATAAAATGGAAGGTAACCTACCATATATAATTATGATTAACATAAACTACACATTATTTACCTTGATTTTTAGGTCACCAAACATCAGTACTTTCAAGTTGATTTAACAATGATACCATAAAAATCATTCACATTTATTGATATTTAATTTATTAATTAATTTAAATTAAATGTTATAAAAATATATTATAATGATTAAATTTTATTTATTCTATTGATAACGTAAAAATTCGATATTATTTAAAGGATTCGATCCCACCTCTTCTTAAATTCCGTCCTAGGTCGACATCAAACACTAGGAATTCTTGGATGTGTATGGTGAGGTGCTTACAGGACGTCATGATGATAATTTGGTGGTCCTAACCTTATATATTTTTTATGATATAAGTATAACGTAATGGCAATTAGAATATGTATAAACATAGATGATAATAAATTTAAATAATATACATTAATCAGAATAAATCTATAAAGAATTGTAATGAAAATAAAATGTTTAATTTCAAACATTTTTTCTTTGAATAATTTTCGCTTAGAGAAGGAGGAAGGATAATTTTTGCTCCTATTAGATATTGAACTCACAACCTAAAAGAAAGAAAAGTGTTGAGTTTGAATTATAATATTTTAGTATAACAAATAAATATAAAAATACTTTTGAAATTTGTCAAAAATAATTCAAAGTCTACAAAACTTGAAAAATATTTTCTATGTGTTTTTGACTTGATATGCACATTAAAGTATTTTTAGAAACTCAAAATAAGTCAAAATATTCAATTTTTGGTATAATGTTTCGAAACCTCTAGAGAAGTATGCTTAAAATTTAAAAAAATTGTCCGGTTTAGAAACTTCCCTGATTGATTTCGAAACCCTTTACCTGGTTTCTTTTACAACCCCTGTCTGGTATCTAAATCACCCTGCCTGGTTTCTAAACCCCTGCTACAATAGTTTTTCAAAACTATGTGCAGAAAAGCATAAATTGAGAAAAATATATGCTTCCAACGAATATAGTTCATCTCCAACAGTCATAAACTCCATCTTAGCCGGCGAAGCTCATGAACGACGACATATACGTGATGGGAATGATGGTCGAAGATGATCACCAACGGTGTATCTAGGTATTTTGGTGTATTTATGTAATTTAAAAAAAATTAGAGTTTCTTTTAAAAAATAATAATTTTATATTTTTTTAATATTTAATAATATTTTTAATGGTTGTTACTAAGTGTGTAATTAAAGTTACAATGATGCACTTAAACGTGTAACATGAAAAACGTGTAAGGTATAATTCATCGGCACACGACTCTGCTTCACACAAACCGCGGCTAACTCTCGGATTCCTTATTTCATTCATGGCCATATGCGGCAGTCGACTTTCCAGGAAGTTAAAGCTAAAGCCTAAAGCAGCTTCTGACAACGATATGTAACAAGGCGATCACGATGATGCAGAGGAACAAGCAATGCGGCGGAAACTGGAAGGACGCGGAGGACGATTACCGTGTAGGCGGGTTACGGCAGAGGTCAAACCTGATTGGAAATAAGTGTCAGCCGTTTGATTTTTCGGGCGTGATTCATTACGAGAGCAAAGGGAATCAACTCGACGAGTTGCCTGTTCATTCGCTGCGTGTCAGTCCCTTGCCTGGTTACCTCGCTCAGATAAGGCTTTGATTACGTCACCGATCGGAATAATTATAAATTCAGATAGGAAGTTGAATTTTATAATTTTTTAATAAAAATTTAAGTACATTAAAATAACAATAGTAATAAAATTGTCCTAAATAAATGAAAATAACATTAAAATATCTAATTAACTCAACTAAAACATCAAATATTAAATTAAAATATTATAAATATCTAAAAAAACAAATTAAAAAGAAGAAACATAATAACTTAACCAAAATCTAAATTATCTTAAAATCTCTTTGAAATTATTTTATAAACAAAGGAAAAGCAGGCAGCCCAACTCCGTTCCAAAGTTACCCATTGGTCATGCACCGGGAGCAGCATCCTTTACCTTGCTCTGCAAGTAACCACCGTATTCAATAGCATAATCCTTGACATGGCTAGCCGTATCGTAAATCCGGCTCCGGGCGTAGTCGACCCTGTCGGACCCCGGCGGGTGCATGCCTCTGAAGTACCGGAACATCCAACACAACCCCGCCACCGACAAAACCCCGAAGCCGCACGCCGAGAAGAAGCCGGCTGAAACGATCAACAACACGGAGCCTACGGGGAACCATATAGGGCTCGAAATGAGGATCAATGGCATCAACAAGATGAACCCGAGACTGGCGACGGTCACGGTGACGCCGGTGAAGATTAGGAGAATCGAGGCGGTAACAAACAAGGGAAGTTGGGCGGAGTTGGGTGCATGAGCTTGGATTCTTTGTAGGAAAGTTGTGGCGGTGGGGTTCGGTCTAGGTGATCTCCGTTGACGCGGACTGCGCTCAGCCATGGTTAAGAGAGTTAGAGCTCAAGGGGTTTAGGGTAAGGGGAAAAGACTTGAGAAAACAGGGGAATTGGTAAAGGGTTAACGTTAAAGCGATAAAGGTGACGAGAGAGATTAGCGTTTGGTGACAAGTGTCGTGAAATTACAATTTCTGAAGACATGCAAGGGACACACGTGGAGAAGGCTTGGATCTTTTGCAGTCCTAGGGTATGAGACTAATGACCTTTTCTATTTTGAAAGATGTTGAGGACTATTTTAAAAATCTCATCACTATATTTGATAACATTTCTGCTTTGAATACTAAGCTTTAAGAATTTTATAACTTCATCATTGAAACTTTGAATTGTTTCATATTTGATTAGTCGAACGTTAAATTAAAAACAATATGATGATGCAGCCGGTTTTATGTTGACATAGATTGCATTTTATGGAAGTGGACGCCATTTGTTGACCCCATCAAATTTTTTTATTTGATTTCTTCTTTTTCTCACAAAGATTAAGCTTTTAAAATTTCATCATTATATCATATCAGTGTTAGAATTGTTGTTTTTCAATGTTTTTTTAATCACATACGATAGTTATGCATACGTCTCATCGTTCTTTATAACACTATCAATTTAGATTTTTTAAATTTTTTAAAACTTCAACTCAAAACTCAAATGAGAAAGACATTGATCTATAATTTTCGTCATTCAATTAACATGGAATCATGATATATATAGTTTGTTTACTCCTTCTCCACCTTCTCACTATTGAGAGTTGAAAGAAGATACTATGTCGTTGAAAAATCAAAGAAACCCCAAAATCAAAGTTTTTCATTATTAATTATTTAACAGTATAGTGATAAACATGAACTTTTTTTAGTTTTGGTAATTAAATTAAAAATTTAATAATAAAAATAGAAATATGATTAAAGTTGAGTGACAAAATTTATAGCTTACCTATATCTTTTCCCAAGGCTAACATTTGGAAATTCCGAACTACGTACATCAATCAATACATGATTTTCTTGTATCATGCAGACAACACTGAGAAACAAATAATGAAAATTGATAAGTTAATCACAGTAACTTAAACCATTTTTTAGATTCACCTCGTGTTCCACTTTTGCTTTTTAGCAGAAGCAGTTGAGCTATTAGCTATAGTTGCAGAAGTTGCCAAATCCATCAATCTCTCTATATCAGTTGACTTATACTTTAATTTGAGACCTCCCTGGATTCATGACTTGATACATAGGATAAGTTTGTGTGGCATACAGTGTCGCCACTTATCAATGTAATCTTCTTTGCTGCAAAATAGTTCCTTAGGTTTCACCAAAGTCGTTTGGACAGGTAGAAAGTCTATAGGCATGGCAGAGAATCGAGGATAGCGACGATTCCAAAACGTCTGTCTTCGTAGGAGCTGGAGACTTGAAAAGGTACTGAATGAACTCATCGGCGGCATTGCTCATGCTCACTTGTGCATCCACTTGTCATGGATGAAAAATGATTGCTTCTGCAATAATTTCTAATGAAAAGGGCTCGTGCTTCTTCTACATAGCTGACTCTGGGCTCGGGTATGAGTTCGACATTTGGTTCGGGGTGGTGGCTGAGCTGCCTCAATCAAGCCTTGGAAGTTGGAACACTTACAAAAGGCTGACGGTTCCATCTGTCTGAGCTAATGAAAGGTGGCGAGCCTCGGCTCAAATCACACCTTCAAATTTAAAAATTGTATGTACGATTGTAACATAAATAAAGAGATTTCGGTTAATTTTCTTAATTTCAATTAGGCTTTTGATATAATTTTTGAGTGACTAAATATGAATTTTTACCATTCTCGAGGAGCCAAAAGTCACTATCACCATTACATTAAGTAAAAATTTTGTAATTCTAAAAGGGCTATAGCTATAATTTTAATATAATTTATTTCCTTCATAAAACTCAAATCTGAAACATAAATTTTATTTTATTTTTATATCACTAGATGCAATAGACAGTTTATATTGCTTCCTCTTGAGAAGCCTCAAGTACCTAAGCTTCGATTGTATGACATACCTAAATATTTACTGAAGTTTATGATTTCGTGCACTTTATTTTCTTTATTTAATTGGGTTAGTTTATCGTGTGAAAACTGAAACCTTGAGCTGTTTTCTAAACATAATTGGTGATATAACGATATGTATACATATGTTTCTCTCTTTATTTTAGATTAGGACCACGGTATTAATGTAGTAATTGTTGGATAGAAAACAATGATAATAACATGATTTAAATCACTCTTTTACTGCTCCTTCAAGTATTATTAAAAAGTTAGAATCATGATATTATAAATTAAATAATAAAATATTTGATCTAACTTAATTGATTATTAAAAAAATCATTATTCCATTGATCAAAGTATACAACAATTCTGTATGGTGTCAATTTCCACTGTTCATCTCCCTTTTTTTTTGGGGTGGTTTAATATTATGTAAGAAAAAGCCAAATTGTAGAGAATTAGATCACAAACTATGTGCATTTTAGATACAATAATGATCTGAGTTTGAACGTCAATCTCCATTTGAATAACTCTTTTTTTTCCTCGACCTTCTTGTCCTCCAAATAATTGCAGAAGGGCTTGGACAGATTCGATATGGGATTTTTGTAGGAATGTCCGGTACCCTACAACAAATGAGGCGCCTTGGATCAGAGCAAGTCACAGATCTCAAAGAGGACTAACATATCACCCGACTATTAACAATATTATTTGTGTTGGATCGGGACAAGATGGATTTTTATCTCAAAATTTAAAACAGATTAAGGACGGATGGAACATCACCAAACGTCGGGACAAAAAAAATTGACTCGCTACACTCGTACCCATTCCTACCCGACATTATCCCTTTTAGATTACCGGACTGTTGACAAGACAAATCTGAATGCTTGTCAAGATGTCAATGAGTCTCAACCAAATGAAACAACCCGTGTTGGTAGAAAAACTTGTTTCATTGTCCAAAGAAACAATGGAAGAAAAATGGGGTTAACTTTGAAAAGAAAAGAAAAGAAAAACAAATGGTGAGTTTAAAATCTTACTGCAAACCCGAAATTTCAATTTGGGAAAAGTCCAAGGTAGTTGAACCGTCAAGTGGGGGTAACATTTCTCTGGTCTTGCCCCTAAGTGGTGTCAATTCTGGTTGTTTGATGGCAAGTACTCTGCAGCTCAAGCTGTTTGCTATGTTGTCGTAGTGGGCCAATGCCAACCTATTGCCAATCAAAACACTGATTTGAGTCAGTCTTTTGTTTCATGAAATTCATAAACTAATTGCAAACTTTGGATTTGGGATAAAATATAATTAGCAATAGAAAATTGAGGGTAAAATCAAAATGAATTCTTTTTAATATGTTGTAAGAATAAAATATTCCATCTGCACTAGAAAAAATCAAAGTTTGTAGAGCACAAATACAATAAAAAAAATAAAACTTGCAGACAATATTCTATATAAAAAATTAGTAAGCTAATGAGTCTGTGGTCTATGTTCAATATAAGAGCTGCTAGCCCATGATTTCAGAACCACCCCATGCTTTATGGTTCAGGGAACTTTTCATCCATTGCTAACAGACAAGAGGATCAAGGTATCCTAATATCATCCCAACAGTTACTGTCAATATATATATATATATATATATATATATATATATATATATATAGCAAACAAGATGGACCCAAAATTTTCTTTTGTCTGTTTCTTCGCCATTGACACAACCACATGCTTGTCCAACCCGAGTTTAATGAACAGTGCCTCAATCTTTTCACCCTAAAGTGCATCCCCAGGGCCTGTCTCTTTTGACCCTCCTTTTCATTTCTCAAGCATTTTCCTTTAGTAGAATCAATCACTAAGAGGGATCAAGGCTAAGAATTAGTTATATCTAGAGACGGAAATAAGTCAAACATTAGATAGAAGAGATTAATTTATTTTATAATAAAAGAATCCAGTTCTCTTAAATATTTAGATTAAAAAAGACCTAAAATATTATTAAAAATTAGGAGGAACTGTTATCTCCTAAATGACTTCTTTCTTGATTTCATCCTTGTTTTATCCTTACAAATTTAAGAGATAAATTATATAAAATTTAGACTGTAATTTATAATTTTAACAAGGCAATAATTTTATCACTATAACGGTCATCTTGTCGATATTTCTAAAAAATTATCAACATTATCAATAGCCTCACTTGAAAATTACCAACCTAATACCTGATGACAGTTTTGAACCTTCCTATAAACCTCCATTTAACCCCAGCAGGTCCTATTAAAAAAAAACACTACCCAGGAATTGTAACCTCTAAAAGCAATGATTAAACAATAATTAACATAAGAAGCCGAGTTCACTCACTTGTAAAGAAAGCTCTGACGATGAAGGCCGACGACGAGAGAAGAGGCACCAATCTCTCGCACCATGGCTACGATCTTCCTGCCTTCCTGGTCCCCTTCCGTCACAATCATCTCAATATTTGTCTGTTTAACAAAATTCTCCCAATATCATAAAAGAATAAAAAGTCTCGTAATCGGTGATTACAGGGAACTGAGTTGACTCACTCACGTTAAAGAAATTGGAGTTGCATATCTCCTTGAAGGAGAGAGCCAACTGATAGCCTTTCAATCGAAGCATCCTCGCTTTCTTTTTGCTCATTGATTTCGTGGCCGAGAAGACGTGGAGGAGAGTCAGCAAGTCGCCGTATCGGAGCAAATTGTGTAGACTCCATCGAAGAGCTGTTCTCGATACTTCTATGTCTTCGACCACAACTACTATTTTCCTCACATCCATGGCGTTTTCTCTCTCTCTAGGATCTTAGAGAGAGAGAGAATCAACACCTTTCCTGAGATGGATTTGTGTGTCAAAAAGCTAAGACTCTATGGGATTTTGAGCTTCGGGTCCTTTTTTGACAAACATTGGGATTTGATTAAGCAAAAATGTTGCTGGCTTTCTGCGGGCTTTTTGGTATATATATATATATATATATATGCAAAATCAACGAGATAATGCGTTGAAATTTTTTTTTTCACGAGATAGTGCCCTCGCCAGATTAATTGCTCAGATGGAGTGATCTCTACAGTCCCCATATAGGTCGCCAGGTGCTCTGGGCGACGTCCTTATTTGATGGGGTAGGTCGCCATGTAATCCCCAAAGGTCGCCATGCAGTCCATGCATCTGGATCATCGTCATCAAGGTCTTATAACCTGTAGTTTTCCCTAAGAGTTTTACTATGACTGAGTTTTGCATACTTTGATAAATGGTTTCGTGCATACGTTTAGAAAATTGGATTTTGATCAATTACCACCTAGTCCTCCAGAAGAACGATATCATCATCTTCAAGCATTCCTAATCTCGATTGCGCACTTTTTCTTGCTCCACCCACTATGTCGGCGTAAGTTCTCTCTCCCTCATGAATTTCTAGTTTGTTTAGGGTTATGATCTCGTTCACTTTTCCAACTCTTCCTACTTCAGAATCCTCCATGAAAATATCATCAGGTGCATTAGGTGTCAAAATAACTAGGTCTTTTCCTAGCAATTCTTCAGTTTTCTGTCCCCCCCTCCCCAGCAAGTTTTGGGTTGAACTTCGCAGTCTCGGGTTCGTTTCTTCTTATTGTTGCTTCCTTAATCGGGCTTGGTCTGTATCGTCGGGTGGTTTGTCACCATGCTTCCCGATAGAAAGCACTCATTGGCTATATTGTTAGGGTTTTCCATCGAGAGAGTTTTTCTCGCGTTGTTTTTTATTAGCTACCATTGGCCATTAGACATTAATAGCCATTGGCAAAGGAACCTTTTGTTTTGTTACTTTAAGGGTGGCAAAGAGGAAGGGAATCTCAGCAGGGCTAAAAAGCTGGAAAAAAAAAGATGCAGCGCAACACTACAAAAAAATATGTAGATAAAGGCCCGATAAGATGCTCCATGCCTCATATATATATTTAAAATTATATATTTGCCAAGCATGGACTGCATGGCGACCTTTGGAGATTGCATGGCGACCTACCTAGGTCGCTGGGCGTGCATGGCGACCTGGTAGGTCGCTGGGCGTGCATGGCGACCTACCCCAGGACGTCGCCCGGAGCACCTGGCGACCTATATGGGGACTGTAGAGATTACCCCATCTGAGCAATTAATCTGGCGAGGGCACTATCTCGTGAAAAAAAAAATTCAACGCATTATCTCGTTGATTTTGCCTATATATATATATATAGAGAGAGAGGTTAAATTGACGGGATAATGTTGTGAGAAAAAAAATTCATGAGATAATGCGTTCTAACAATTAATTGCTGAGATAGGGTGTTTGCTACAGTTCGAATGTAGGTCGCCAGGTGATCTGGACGACCAAGGAGGTCGCCATGCCGTCCCTGCGTCCCACCAAGAAGGTCGCCATGTATGCTGGCGCCATGCAGTGAAAGTTGAAATGTAGTGTTATCTCTTCCTAGTCAAACACTAATTGTTTGGGTTAAATGCAAATTTGATCCTCATAACATTGCACTCTCGTATGCATGTTTTAATATTTAGGGGATAATAGCATTTTCGGTCCCCTATGCTTTGTAATGTCTTTGTTTAATCATTTAGTGACATTTTTAATGTTTTGTTTCAATCATGTATATTTTAATAATTATATTTTAGTCACTAGTTGTTCATTCTGTCAAGTTTGTGTATGCTTCATTTTGATCATAATATTTTTAGTTATTTCATTTTAATCACTGATTTCATTTGTTTTATATATTTTCCTTAATTTTTGAAATTGGCCATGAAATTTGTAAACATGTTATTTTAGCCACTGTTTAGTATTTATGTTTATTATAATTTAGTCATATATGTTTCTTGTTTATCCTATTTTAGTATGTATTTATTTTAAAATTGATTATTGGGATCTTTGGTTTAGGGTTTTGTCATAATGAAACCAATTTTGTCATATTTTACCTGTTATATTGTTATGTATATGTCATAACCATTTTTAGGTGAAACAATTATTTATTGTTTTAAAAACATTTATGATTTTAATCTTGAAAAAAATGATGTTTTGAAATTAAATTGGATAGAGTCGCCATCAACCTTTGGGTTAGGAAATTTCATGTTTTAAAAACATGTTTACAAATTTCATGGCCAATTTCAAAGATTAAGGAAAATATATAAAACACATGAAATCAATGATTAAAATGAAATAACTAAAAATATTATGATCAAAATGAAGCATACACAAACTTGACAGAATAAACAACTAGTGACTAAAATATAATTATTAAAATATACATGCCTGAAACAAAACATTAAAAATGTCACTAAATGATTAAACAAAGACATTACAAAGCATAGGGGACCGAAAATGTTATTATCCCCTAAATATTAAAACATGCATATGAGAGTGCAAAGTTATGAGGACCAAATTTGCATTTAACCCAAACAACTAGTGTTTGACTAGGAAGAGATAACACTACATTTCAACTTTCACTGCATGGCGCCCAGCATACATGGCGACCTTCTTGGTGGGACGCAGGGACAACATGGCGACCTCCTTGGTCGCCCAGATCACCTGGCGACCTACATTCGAACTGTAGCAAACACCCTATCTCAACAATTAATTGTTGGAACGCATTATCTCGTGAATTTTTTTTTCTCACAACATTATCCCGTCAATTTAGCCTATATATATATATATATATATATATCAGATAAAGTACATTAAATGTTATTAAATTATAGATTTAAATATATAAAGTTATCTAATCTATGTCTGTTTTTTCAGTTTCGTGTCTAACATTTTATTTTGTTACTCAGAATGGGTTAAGCTGTGTCGAACTGTTAATTTTATTCGTTAAGTAACACGTGTCACACTGATAATTTTAAAACTTTTATATAAAATTAAAAAAATAAAATTATATATTTAAAAAAAACATAAATTTCAAAATAATCCCAAAACTTTGAAAACTTTCATTTAATCCCTAAACCCACCCCAATCGTCGCTCTTTGCCATCGACAAAGCTCCACCTGACCTCACCTCACCTCACCTCGGCGACCAAAAGTCCCATGAAATTGTGACTGATCAATGGTCGATCGACAACGAATCGACGTTTTATACCCTAGGATGAAAATCATAATCCCAAGCGATTTCGACAGCCAATTGACGACGACTTATAACTAGGATGACGACAAGGACTACGTTGGCGGCGGTGGTCATGGCCGGAAAGGGTGGCAACAAGGTGTTAGTGTTAGGATTTGGGGATTTTGAGGTTTTTTTTTAATTTAAAATAAATAAGAGTTTTGTTATAAATATAATAATATTTTTAATATATTTAAAAAAATCAAAAATCATGAGATTGTGATACGTGTCTCTTAACGGATAAAACTAACGGTTCGTCACGGCTTGACCCATTTTGAGTAATGGAATGAAATGTTAGGCACCAAATTGGAGCAAAATAAATGTTCGGCAGTAAACTAAAAAAACGGGCATAGGTTGGACACCTTTTGTATATTGAAGCCTAAATTATATAAAAAAAAAATATTTTTATCAACTATCTATTAAATATTATAAAATGATCATTTAATTTTTTAAATCATTACAAAATAATATCTTACAATGTTATAATATCAACAAATTTCAATGAATTCAAGGGAAAATTTATAATTGTTCGATAAGTTTAAATATGATTTTACAATAATTCAGTAAATTTTAATGATCAATTTGTAATTGTTTGATAAATTTATTAGCCATTTAGTAACATTTGAAAGGTCAGTGATAAAAATAGGTCATTTTTACATAGTTACGTGACTATTAGTGTACTTTTCCCACATATATCGTTTGGTACTTCAATTTGATGTTTTATTCAAAATGGTATCCAAATTTAGTTTCTTAATTCAAATTGGTTAAGCAACAATGAGTAGCAAACTGGAATAAAAAGAAAAGGCAATACCAAGTAGTAATTTGAACAAATAAGACAAATTCATCTATCTATCTAATTGGATCAAAAGAAAGTTTAGGTCTCATATTAAATATTAAAACTAAATTTAAGTACCTAATAAAGATAAATAAACGTTTTAGTGTCAAATTGAAGCATTTAAATAAAGCTCCCATACCAAAAGCTAAATATCTCTTTTATATTTGTTCTTTGTAACGTTTGATGGGGTGGGTTACCTTAAGAGGGCGTTTGGATGGAGGATTTTAACATTACTGGTGGGAATATTTTTTTCCTACTTGTGATTTTCATGTTTGGATAAACAATATTCCTAATAGGGGGTAATAAAATATTACCAACAGTAGCTTTTTTTCAAATATAATCGGGAATCCTAATCTCATGGTGAGCTTAGATATTTTTTGTTTCCCTTCAACTTGGACTAAAATGTCCTTGTCCTAAAAGATTTATTTCAAAAATACCCTTACTTTTATTTCAAAAGCTATAGTATATTATCATAAATTTATTATAATAACTTTATTTCAAACTATTCCCAACCAGGAATTTTATTTATTTATTTATTTATTATCATAAATTTTTAAATATTAATTAAAAGAATATATGATATATTTACTCTTTTAATCTACACATTTATCTTTTAAATTTTGTAAAAAAATATAAATTTTATAAATTTAAAATTTAATAAAAAATATATATAAATTGAAAATAATACAATAATATATTTTCTATGAAATTTTATATAAATATTTTCATTTGAATATTTGGAATTCAACTTGTTAAAAAAATATCATAAGGATAATTTAGTAAAATATGCATTTCAGTAATCTTTTATTCCTTTCACTGTAATCATACATTCTTGTCAAACAAACCAAACACAATAATGTAACATTCCCAATAATGTGTAAGGTAATGTAACATTCCCAGTAATGTGTAAGGTAATATTTCATTTCGGTAATCTTATTACCGGAGGTAACGTTACATTCCATGAACCAAACGTATCCTAAATGGGAGATTAAAATATGGTAATTGTTTCACTTAGGCAGCTCAATTAAAATATGTGAAAAACTACCTTAAAAAAGGTAGAGTGGGTGAGTGTTTGATCATTCGGCGGCATAAACAATAAACATGCACGACCCATGACGTTTAATCTTAGTTTAATCTACCGTTATATATATTGTTGTACAAACTCAGAACCCTTAATTTAATTAAATTACATATACTTTTTTTCTCTTAATTTTTTCCATCAAAACGGATGAAAAAATTGAATTATAATATTTAATAATGAAAAAATTTATATCTATTTCCTTATTATTTATTATGAAATCTGTAAATGATTTGTAAATGGAGAATGCGTTAAATTATTTTATATATAGTATAAGAATTTGTAACGTACCTTAACTTCCATGCAGGCTGATTAAAAAAATGGATAAATGAATGGGTCTGTGGCTTGGCTATTCATTCAAGTATTCTGTCATGCTCTCGTCGTGTGAGATTTGTATTTTATTGATTTAATTTAAGATTCGATTATCTTACTCATCCCTGGGCAGGTGGACTTGGACTTGGAAAATTGGAGAAGTGGTTGAGTCGTGACGTCATTTTAAAAAATTTCTTTTATATTGACTTCCATAATAATTGACATAAATTATAAAACAAACTACGGACAAGATAATAAAAAATTATATCAATTTTTATTCGATTCGAAAAATCTGTGGCGGATGGCATACGAGTTTCGCACTAGCATCACAGGCTTACCCACAACTTCAATGGTAAAATTCAGCCCACGGGAGTTCAGTATACACAACACTGGGCTTCTCTGATTTGCCGAACCCTAACAACGTGATGGCCTAGCTACGGTTACCATGTTGGGCTATTCACTACCAGAATAGCAGGGACCTTCATACCCCATTATTCTTAACCCAAAAAATAATATAGGCTCGGAATCATTTTCATTTATTAATAATGCACTCATACTGTGTGGATACATTTATTTAAATCTAAGACTTTTAGGAAGAATAACATTCTTTATTATCACCGAAATCATTTGATGAGTTTCCTTCGATATTTTTATATATAGCTATGCTAGATTCACTCTGTATTGGAAGAAAAGAGAGGTGAATCTATGAAAAGATCAAAAAACTTGGTTTACGTCAATACTTAGTTTATGTCGTTTTAACTCTTTATTTTTTCTTAAAATACATATATTCTACATATGAATATGAATTATCTAATCACACCCTATTTCGAGTAACACATCATAACTCTACATTCAATTTGGTTGAGCCTACCATTTTTAATTGGTTGCATTGTTGCTTCAATCATTCGTGTCCCCAAAGATGGACAAATCATTTGTTACTTTTTAAAATGAGTTCTATAAAATATTTTATAATAAAGATTAATTTGTTAAATTTGAAATTATGAGAGATCTACGAAGTCTTTTTACAAAAATTCATCATGAAAAATGATTAAAGATACTGTCAAAATATTCATTTGTAATTTTTTCTATCATTTTCTCAAGAACCAAAAGAAAATTTTGTTTTCTCTTCGAAAAAAATATCATTAAGGCACAAATACTATACATAGACTAAACTAAATGAGATTTATGTGTCGGCCACCAAAAATTAGAATCCTTTGACTTGTCATATCCCATATATGTAAATGGGCGGACCTTGCTTCAATGAATCAAAGGGGCTAACTTGAGAAGTTGGTGGAAGTTGAAGCAGGAATACAACCTATTGGAAAAATAGTATATTGGAAAAATCAAACTTATTACTACAAAAGTACGTATTTAACAACCTTAGCTACCTTAACTAATCCATTAATCAACAGAAACAATGATGGACAGAGGGGGTGTTGGGGTACGGTCGCATCCCATAGAAATTTTAAATTCTCTTATATATTAAGTATTTTCTTTATATTTCATATAGATTATTTGATTTTACACCCCATAAAATTTTATAACATCACCCTTAAATTTTTAATATAATTTTTTATATTCACACTCACTCCTATAAATTCCCCCATAGGCAAACGCAAAAACTGTCATAAACAGACGAGATAAACTGTCAAGTAGGGATGGCAAACGGGCAGGTCGGGTGCGGATACCCTCTCCCCCATCCCCATACACACCTAATATTTTTCAATCTACCACCTGCCCACCACCCATGATGGGTACAAATTTTCAAATCCACACCCGCCCACGCGGGTACATTCTCAAATCCATCCCCACTATCCACTAGCGACGTACACGTCTAGACCCGCCTGAAAATAAACTTAAGTTATACATAAGCAACAAACATAAAAAAAAAAACTTGCCCATTAAGAAATATAATAAAACAAACGGAAAAATAAGTAACTATTTTTAGAAATAAGGCTTTTTAAAAATATATATATAGTAAGTTAAAACATATAATTATCCTTGGTTTTTCCCTTTCAAATTTTATGATCGTACTGGTTCTTTTATACTTCCACGTTCAACATTTGAGCTAGTCACTTAGCTCTTCTTACTTCATACCAAACAAAATAGTATAGATTCGACAAACATCCTAACCAAATTCAGACCAAATCATCAAATGATGCCAAAATACTCTAATTAACACTAACAAAAGTAAAGTAGCTAGAGCTTTAAAATTGTAAGACAGGTCCCTATAAAAACGTTTTTTTATAGACGACGGGCGAGTGAAACAACATAAAGAACATTAACAAGGTAAACTTAAGGCATTACAAATAGCATTTGCAAATTCCAAGACATCAAAATAAAAGATAAACGAGTCCAGATACATACACAAGAGTAAGACCTCCAATTTGTGACAGAATCCGGGCAGGGTCCAGTAAGGCTATTATTGTTTAACCGTTTGATACGTCCAGCAAGAACAAGGGAAAATACATATAAGAAACAGAGCTACTAGAAAGAAACTCGACAAGGAGATGAATATGATGAAAAAGCAATAAAAAAGATGGACACTTACAAATAGTTGAGGTTTTTCAAGTCTCCGAAGTAAGTCGGTATTTCGCCACTTAAAGTATTGTTGGAGAAATCAAGAGTCTGCAGCTTCTCTAACTTTCCAATCGTAGCCGGAATCAGACCCGAAATAGCATTATTCTGAAGCAACCTGCTCATGAAAAAAGAACAAACAAGTGATTACTTAACAAAAATGCAGGAAATTTGAGTCACAAAAAAAGGAAAGCCCAAAAGTACATGAAAAGATTAACTAAATTTATATGCAACTTAATCAACAAAGGCAATTAACTTACACTGCATGCAGCTCACTAAGGTTCCCAATCAATGGAGATAAAGTTCCAGACAAGCTTTAACTAGGAAGGCCCCTGGTCAAGGTAGAAAAGATAGGAGTTTACACAAATACTAGGTTTATTTTCCTATACCAGTGTGAAGTGCTATTAGAAATAGGCCAGATATGAAGAGAAGAATTACAAAGCATAAACATAGCCATCTGGAGAGCAAGTAATTAATGGTTCTTGATATATGAAAAACCAGCGAAAACAAAGCAAAAAATGGAACAGAAAGAAAACGCCTTTTTTCCTTTATTTTTTCTGCTCGAGAAACAAGCAAAATATAGGAATCAAAGTTGAGTTTTTGTAGATTTGAGGCACAGAGACTAAAGATTAAAGAAGAAGAAGAAACCTACCTGAAGAGTGGAGACCAGGAAAGATCGGCGCAGTAACAAGATTAAGACTAAAGAAGAGATCATATTAAGACTAAATATCCCTAATATTTGGTTAAGTTACATGTTATATCTTATACAATATTAGAATTTATAAATTAGTCTCTAAAATTACACTTAAATTTATAATAGTCCAAAATTTAATAGATATTTAGCTGGGCGGGCGGATGCGGGGCAGGCGAATGCGAGGTGGGTAATGACTCAAACCCATTACCCGCCCACTACCCGCGACGGGTATCAATTTCTAATTTCATACCCGCCCACTACCCGCTAAAATTATACTCATCCCTGCCCAATTGAAACAGGTGCGGTGCGAAATCCACGAAACTATACCCGTTTACCATCCCTCATGCCAAGACAGATGAAAACACAAGTTTCCAAAAAATGACAAAGAAATTATAAAATTTACTTATCAACCGCATTAGGCCCAGTACAGTAACACACGATATGGTTTCAGACCCACTGAACCAAGAACCTCCGTCTGATCCCATTCATATTATACGTGGCATCATCTCTATCGTTCAATAACTGCCCTGTGTACGACCCACCACCACCGGTTCCGTAAATGCCTCGCACAGGTCCGCTAATTCTACCGGAGCCACTGGGTCTTGTCCGGCATACCGAGCGTTCACCAATGGGTTGGTTGCCAGCTCGGCAACCTCGTGTCCTATGACGCTAATCATCCCGTCGACTCCCACGTCACCGTTGGGTGACTTTAACTGCTTTAAACCAGGCATGTACGTGGGCACGGCGAAAGGGTAAGCGCAGGTTCCCGGGCAAAGCTTGGTGGAGTTACCAACCCATGCCTACAGGAGCGTGTACCCCACTATCGACGGGAATGTGAAGTAGTTGAACCCGCAGACCTGGCCGCAAAAATCCTGGACGTATACGTCGTCGGATGTGAGAAGAAGATAGAGCCCGCTCTTTGATAAAATCCACAATTATGTCAGACTGAACCCTCAAATAATGATAAAATCATCATAATTCTTTCTTGTTTATTCATAAAACTCGAATATTAAGTCATACTATTCGACCCGACGTCAAATTATAAATAGATGTATACATTAAAATTGGAAGTTGAAAATTTGATTTTCGTCTCCCAAAGTATTAAGTGCTATACAGGAATTATATATATGAAGATGCATGCATTTGTGCATTCATTAGGTACAGCTTGGTAAGGCCGGTAAATAATTAAAGAAGGCAGGCAGTAAGGTGGAAAATATTAAGTACCGAATTAATTCACACATATATCAATAGCTATTAGCTAGGCATGCAATCAATTCGGCTACAATCATTTCAATTTCACTCCATCGCCCCCATATACAATTAAATAATTGTCCTGTTACACCATTCCCTTCTTCCATTTTTTTGGGGGAAATTATATATATGAAGATGCATGCATTTGTGCATTCAATTATTGCTTGAAAATTTTGCTAAATATATATATTTAGCAAGATAATAACTAGGTCATTGCCAATCTCCACGTTTTTCACATATTTTTTAACAAAGGCTGATTTGTAACCAGGCTTGGTAGGCTTCATGGGAGCTTGCCATTGTTGTTTATCCAAAGAATACGATTCTATGGCTACTAGGGTTATGATCGAAGTTTGTTTTTTCACATTGTTCTTGAAGCTAAGCTTGTTTTGCCTCCCATATGCACAAATTAGGTTAATTGTTCTTTAAGTAAAGTATATCAAAGTTGTTTAAATTATGATCAAATAATTATTTTGATCATCTAACTTTAAAAAATTAACTTAATTATTTAGATAATTTTATTTATAAATTTTTAAAATTTAATAATCAAACTATCTTTTGATAATAATTTAGAGACACGTACTTCACTATAGAATTAAACCTGATTGCCTTTTGAAATTCTGAACGTGAGACAAGCCCAAAGTACTTCTCAAATTTAAGATACATATATTTATTGGGGATCTAATTTATTAATAAAAGAGAGTACATGGACCAACTATTTATTCGTATTGCTGTGAGTTGAATAAACGTGCAATTGGAGCCACGACGAGTGGTTCCACCTTGGACAAGACCAAAGCGAGCTTGTCTTTGATGTCCGGTTTCTCACCGTCCGGCAACTCCCATTCAAAAGAATGCAGCAGCGTAGCCAAAATATGCATTGCCAGTTTTTCAGCCAGAGGAATCCCGACGCAAATTCTCCTCCCCGACCCAAACGGGAAAAGATGGAAACTGTTTCCCAGATAATTCCTTTTCTCTGATTCTCTCATGAATCTCTCTGGCTCGAATCCAAGAGGATTTTCCCACAGCTCTGAATCCCTTTGTTTTGGTCGCCGACTACAGCGTCTAATTCATCGACAACTCTTTTCAGTTTATCCGGGTGCCGTAGTAATTCAGTCATTGCCCACTCCATTGTCGTAAATGTTGTGTCCGAACCACCGACTATCATATCCTGTACTCAAAAATAGTGACGGGATAAAAGAAACGTTCAAAATCATGTTTGCACTCATCAAACACGTTAATGATTAAAGACTTAATACAAAAAATAGTGATTAAATTTTGTCTCCAAAACGTATTAATACATAAAAAAAATTTCTTTAAAAACATATGCCTAACATTACATCCATAATTATTTTAAGTGCCCGGACTATAATTGCCGTTAAATTTGACCGTTAAAGGACGGCTAAACTCTCGAGATAACGTTCTCGAATAAATTAATTCACGAGATAATGCACTCCTCAGATTAATTGCTCAAATAGGGTGAAATCTACAGTGTTGGTCGTAGGTCGCCATGCCATCCGGGCGACCTACTAGGTCGCCATGTCTTCCCGGCGAGCTATGAGAGAGATTGCATGTGTCATGCACGTTCCAACACGTTGGGCATCCGAAGCCATCCGACAGAGGGCATCCGACCGAGGGCATCCGACCGAGGCCATTCGAGCGAGCTATGCGAGGGCATCCGAGGGCAAGAGGAATCACGCGAGGAGCAGGAGGAGTGCATGGCGACCTACAAGGTCGCCCGGAGTGCATGGCGACCTATGCTGGGAAGCTGCCACGCCGTAGGTCGCCCGGAAGGCATGACGACCTACAGCCAACACTGTGCAATTCGCCCTATTTGAGCAATTAATATTGGGAGTATGTTATATCATTAAATAAAAAATTCGAGAACATTATCTCGAAAATTTTGCCGTTAAAGGACACGTATCATCTCTTATAATTTTATAATTTTATTTAAAAATTAAAAATTATATATATATTTAAAAAGCAAAAATTTAGAAGAGGAAAAAACCCTCCCTCCCCTTCCCCCTTCCCCATAACAGAGTTCATCCTATATAGAATTATTTTAGGTTGATTAAATTATGAGTTTTGGACCTACTAAGATTACTACTATTATTTTTCTTTCCCCTAAAATTTTCTCCTCTTTATTTTTTATGTAAAATTATATTAAATTTAGAATTTGTCAAATATTAATATTTTAATTTGAGCATAATTAAAATATTTTAAAAATCGTCATTGAATAATATTAAATTCAGGATGCCTTGTGAAATTGACACGGATATCTAAATGGTCAACCATAATTGGGCAAATTGTCCCGTAGATTACAAACTTTTGTTCAAATGATCATTTTGATCACTAAACTTTTAAATTCATAAAATAATGATTAAATTTATCAAAATATTAAAAAGTGGTCACTATAATATTATATCAAGAGTAGAAGTTTTATAAATTTAATGATCAATTTATAATAATTTAATAAAATTTAATATTATTTAATAATAATAATTTAATGATTATTTTATATTTTAATGGCTAAACTTGATCAAAATTTATGGTAAAATTAGATTACCAGAAGCAAAGCTTTGACTTCCATCATGGATAACAAGGCTTTGGTATCTCCTCTTTGGTTCAGCTCCAATAATTGTTGCAGAAAATCCTTGTTTTCCTCATTCTGGTTTGCCTCTCCGACCTTCGTTCTCTGTTCTATTACGGACTCTAAAAACTCATAAAACCACGACAAAAGCTTCTTGGTTTTGGATTCAATCCCTTGTAAATCGAATGGCCTAAGAAGTGGGAATATATCAGAAACATTTTGGTGCTCCGACTAATCCCACAAACTCCTCTAATCGTTCCTTGAATTCAACCCCACGCTTTGCTGCTTCTCCGTTCAACGAACCACCCCACAGCATGCTAAAGGTGACACTCAGCGTGGCCAAGAAAATTTGCTCACTAAGGTTAATGTTGACTAGCACCGAAAGGTGCATGGCCCCTTTTGTTGAAAATATAAAAAATGAGATAATTTAATTTAGTCACTAAATTTTAGGGTATTTACAAATTAATCCTTAGGTTTCAACTATAAATATCCTAGCTCATTTAGCTTCAAAATCATCCCAAAGCATTCTAGCTTTCTTCCAATACTAGAGAGATTTTAGAGAGTTTCTTGAGAGTTATTTTCTCCTTTTTATCAAGAGAGAATTATCATTGTTTTCTCCTTGGTAGATCGAGAGAGGTTGTAATTCCTATTTTCTCATAGTGATATTTTTCTACCATTGCCTGTGGTTTTTACCCTATATAATTTAGGGGTTTTCCAAGTAAATTTTGTGTCTCTTTTATCTTCATCTTTATTTTCTCAAATTATCAGTTGCAATTTTGCTCTATCCGATAGCCATCTTCCGCAATAATTGGTATCAGAGCCAGATTAGAGTGTGTAATATCTGCTTATTGTCTTTGTGGTTGCCACCAAAAGGTGGATCCTCCAACATAAGAAAGTAAGAAGTTATTACCCATTCTTTGAAGGTTCCAGAGAACTATTCACGATAGTGAAATAGTGGGAGCTATCCGTAAAAGAAGCTATGGCAACGAAATTTGATATTGAAAAGTTCAATGGGAGAAATTTCTCATTGTGGAAATTAAAAGATGAAGGCCATCCTAAGGAAAGACGGGTGTCTAGCGGCTATCAGTGAAAGGCCGATGGATTTTGCAGATGACAGCAAATGGATCGAAATGGACGGAAATGCTATGGATTTTGCAGATGACAGCAAATGGATCGAAATGGACGGAAATGCTATGGCAAACTTTCATCTAGCATAGCAGATGAATATGTCAAGCATCGAGGAGAAAAAGACAGCTAAGGAGATGGGATCATCTCACCAACTGTACGAAGGCCACATTTTGCAGATGACAGCAAATGGATCGAAATGGACGGAAATGCTATGGCAAACTTTCATCTAGCATAGCAGATGAAGTATGTCAAGCATCGAGGAGAAAAAGACAGCTAAGGAGATATGGGATCATCTCACCAAACTGTACGAGGCCACATCGTTGCACAATAAAATTTTCCTTAAGAGAAAATTGTACACTCTCCGTATGCCAGAATCTACTTCAGTGACGGAGCACTTAAATACACTAAACACTTTATTTTCTCAACTTACATCTTTAAGCTGTAAAATAGGAGAACAAGAACGTGCTGAACTTCTACTTCAAAGTTTACCGGATTCGTATGATCAACTCATCATCAACTTGACAAACAGTAATGTCACCAGTCTAGTCTTCGATGACGTGCAGTGCTGTTCTACAAGAAAAATCGGCGCAAGAACAGGAAGACAGACAAGTAAATCTGCAACAAGCAGAGCGTTGAAACGATGACAACGATGAGAGGGAGATCAACAGAACGTGGCCAAAGCAACAGTCACAAACATGGTAGATCGAAGTCGAGGAGCAAGAAGAATTTAAGTGTTACAATGTGGAAGAAGGGTCATCTGAAGAAGGATTGTTGGAGTCTAAATAAAAACTCCAATCCACAAGGCAATACCGCAAACACTTCAGATGATGGAGATGCTTTATGCTGTGAAGCGTCAACCACCGTGGAAGGAAGAAAACGATTTGCAGATATATGGCTCATTGATTCAGGAGCAACATATCACTTGACCTCAAGAAGAGAATGGTTCCATCATTATGAACCTGTCTCAGGAGGATCTGTTTATAGTTGCAATGATCATGCCTTAGAGATCGTTGGCGTGAGAACCATCAAATTGAAGATGTATGACGGAACAATTAAAGTTGTTCGAGATGTGCGGTACGTGAAAGGCCTGAAGAAAAATTTATTATCCTACGGATCGTTGGATAATAATGCAAGCAAGATTGAAACACGGAAAGGAATCATGAAAGTATTCCGTGGAGCGCTTATGGTACTGAAAGGCGAAAAAATAGCTGCAAACTTGTACATGCTGAAGGGAGAGACTTTGGTAGAAGCAGAAGCCTCTGTTGCCTCATGTAGTTCAGATTCGACAATACTATGGCATCAGAAACTTGGACACATGTCAGAACAAGGAATAAAAGTCCTTGTGGAGCAAAAGCTACTTCTAGGCTTAACAAATATATCACTTCCTTTGTGTGAGCATTGCATAACATGTAAGCAGCACCGGTTGAAATTCAACACATCAAATTCTAGAGGCAAAAGTGTTCTAGACTTGGTTCACTCTGACGTATGGCAAGCACCAGTAACGTTCCTAGGTGGAGCAAAATACTTTGTTTCATTTATTGATGACTACTTCAGGAGATGTTGGGTACACCCTATTAAGAAGAAGTCAGACGTGTTTTCAACTTTCAAAAACTTCAAAGCGCGGGTGGAACTTGATTCTGGAAATAAGATCAAGTGTTTCAGAACAGATAATGGAGGAGAATACACAAGCGAAGAATTTGATGACTTTTGCAAGAAAGAAGGCATCAAAAGACAGTTCACAGTGGCGAACACTCCTCAACAAAATGGAGTGGCAGAGCGGATGAACAGAACCTTGTTAGAAAGAACAAGAGCAATGTTGAGGGACGCAGTCCTAGAAAAATCATTCTGGGCAGAAGCAGTCAATACCACCTGTTATTTGGTGAATCGAGCTCCATCAACTGCAATAGAGCTGAAGACACCAATGGAGATGTGGACTGGTAAACCAGTTGATTATTCAAACCTCCATGTATTTGGAAGTATTGTGTACGTGATGTACAACGCCCAAGAAATTTCAAAGTTGGATCCAAAATCCAGGAAATGCAAATTCTTGGGGTATGCTGATGGAGTAAAGGGGTATCGCTTATGGGATCTCACTGCCCGCAAAGTGATAATTAGCAGGGATGTTATCTTTGTAGAAGATAAACTACAAAGAAAAGAAGACGATGATAGCGCTGAAAAGTCAGAGACTACTCAGATACATGTGGAAAAAGAGTTTGAAGAAGGAGATTCTTCTGAAGCAGAACCAACACATGATGAACAAGTACCAGAGAGTTCTGAAGCTCCAACAACTCGTCAATCAGATCATGTGAGAAGACGTCCCAATTGGCACTCGGATTATGTTATAGAAGGTAATATTGCATACTGCCTTTTAACAGAGGACGGTGAGCCATCAACATACCAGGAGGCAATAAACAGCTCAGATGCTTCACTGTGGATGATGGCGATGCAAGAAGAAATCGAAGCCCTTCATAAAAATAATACATGGGACCTTGTGCCACTACCACAAGGAAGGAAGCCAATTGGTAACAAATGGGTCTTCAAAATCAAGCGAAATGGTGACGATCAAGTTGAGAGGTATCGTGCAAGACTGGTGGTCAAAGGATATGCTCAAAAGGAAGGTATTGATTTCAATGAAATATTTTCTCTTGTGGTTCGACTAACAACAGTTCGAGTAGTTTTGGCAATGTGTGCTACATTGGACTTACATCTAGAGCAGCTAGATGTTAAAACAGCTTTTCTTCATGGAAATCTTAAAGAAGAGATTTATATGCTCCAACCTGAAGGTTTTGAAGAAGACAAAAAGAAGAACTTGATTTGCATGTTGAACAAATCTCTGTACGGTCTAAAGCAGGCGCCGAGGTGTTGGTATAAGAGATTTGATTCCTTCATTATGTGCCTTGGATACAACAGACTTAATGCAGACCCTTGTGCTTATTTCAAGAGGTCTGGTGATAACGATTTTGTTATATTGATGTTATATGTAGATGACATGTTGGTTGCAGGACCCAACAAAGATCATATTGAAGAATTGAAGGCACAACTGGCTAGGGAATTTGAAATGAAGGACTTGGGATCAGCAAACAAGATTCTAGGGATGCAAATTCACCGAGACAGAAGTAATAGGAAGATTTGGCTTTCACAAAAGAATTACTTGAAGAAAATCTTGTCACGATTCAACATGCAAGATTGTAAGCCAATTTCTACCCCTATTTCTATTAACTTCAAATTATCCTCCAGTATGAGTCCTAGCAGTGAAGAAGAGAGGATGGAGATGTCTCGAGTACCGTATGCATCAGCAGTGAGAAGTTTAATGTTCGCTATGATATGCACAAGACTAGACATTGCACAAGCAGTGGGAGTGGTTAGTCGATACATGGCGAATCCAGGCAAAGAGCATTGGAATACAGTAAAGAGGATCCTAAGATACATCAAAGGGACCTCAAAATGTTGCATTATGTTACGGAGGATCAAACTTACTAATTAATGGGTATGTAGATTCTGACTATGCAGGGGATTTGGATAAAAGCAAATCTACTACAGGATATGTGTTCAAAGTTGCTGGTGGAGCTGTAAGCTGGGTTTCAAAATTACAGTCAGTTGTGGCTACGTCCACAACAGAGGCAGAATATGTAGCAGCTACACAAGCCAGTAAAGAAGCAATTTGGTTGAAAATGCTATTGGAGGAGCTTGGGCACAATCAAGAGTTTGTCTCTCTGTTTTGTGACAGTCAAAGTGCCTTGCATCTAGCAAGGAATCCAGTATTTCATTCAAGGACAAAGCACATACGAGTTCAATACCATTTCATTCGTGAAAAGGTGGAAGAAGGGACGGTAGATATGCAGAAGATCCATACCAAAGACAATATAGCAGATTTCATGACGAAAGCAATCAACGCTGATAAATTTAGCTGGTGTCGATCCTCTTGTGGCCTGACAGAAACGTAAGCAACATGATGGTACAAGGTAGAAAGAATGGTGTGAAGATATGATTGTTCCAATCAAATCTTCAAGTGGGAGATTGTTAACTAGCACCGAAAGGTGCCTAAATTAATGCACCGAAAGGTGCATGGCCCCTTTTGTTGAAAAAATATAAAAAATGGGATAATTCAATTTAGTCACTAAATTTTAGGGTATTTACAAATTAGTCCTTAGGTTTCAACTATAAATATCCTAGCTCATTTAGCTTCAAAATCATCCCAAAGCATTATAGCTTTCTTCCAATACTAGAGAGATTTTAGAGAGTTTCTTGAGAGTTATTTTCTCCTTTTTATCAAGAGAGAATTATCATTGTTTTCTCCTTGGTAGATCGAGAGAGGTTGTAATTCCTATTTTCTCATAGTGAAATTATTCTACCGTTGCCCGTGGTTTTTACCTTATATAATTTAGGGGTTTTCCACGTAAATTTTGTGTCTCTTTTATCTTCATCTTTATTTTCTCAAATTATCAGTTGCAATTTTACTCTATCCGATAGCCATCTTCCGCAACAGTTAATGGAGGACCCGGTTTTCCCGTGTATGTACTTCACCATCTGACGAATCTCGCGCCGACGGAGCTCGTAGCAAGCGTCAAGCCCTTTGTTGCACATAATTTCACGAACAACGAGCTTACGCAGCTTGTGCAATTCGGGTCCGTTGGATCTCCACACGATGTCGAGTCCACCGTAGGTTCCGTTTATGGCTGCCACTGGAGTGTCGCGGTTGGCAAAGGTGGCATCTTGGACTTTGAGGATCTCTTTGGCGATTGAAGGTGAGCTTATGACTATATACATTTTGCTTCCCATGCGAAGCTTGATGATGGGGCCGTAGATTTGAGATTGTTTGGTGACGTATTGAAGGAAGTCGGGTTTGATAAAAGGTAGGTTTCCGATTATAGGCAAGCCAGGCGGACCTGGTGGTAGTGGCAGTTCGATTTTGATGATGGCGTCGCCACCATAAGAGTGGCTGTCACTTCGGTGATGGTGGAAACGGTAAGTCCATCGTACCGCCGCAACCAGACATCACCGACAAAAACAGCAACTTTATCGTAGAAGGTAGACATTATTGGGTAATCTGTTTGAAATACAAAAGGCAGAGGAAATGGTCTTATATAGCCATTCCCAGTTCCCACGCAATAAATTTGTATTATTAAAATGAAGTTCAAATTCTGGTTTTGGGCCCTTAACTAGATCCAAATTTAGAAATCTATTTACATAATTATGTCCCTCCAATTTTTATAATTATAACAATCATCTAACGTTGCTCTACCACATAGACAAACAACTGGCAGAGGATTGGATGGTTAAGATGAAAGTATATTCCTAGAGAGAGCAACGTTCTAGCAGGTAGATTAGCCTACGCGTGGGAACTTACACCAGGATTAAATGAGCTAATGCAGATTCCTCAAGCGGTTGACTTGCCTTGCCTATGTCCTTAGCTCAACTGAAAAAGATGGATATTATTTTAATAATTTACCAGCTTTTTTTAAAAAAATTAAGGGGGGAATTGACCTATTATTATATTATATTTAAAGTGAATTCTCGCACTATTTTCTCGTGATCCAAACAAACACGCAATTTTATAATTGGTCCAAATTTAATAAACAAGTCATCAAGATGCAACGTGTAAGTTCATGAAGAATTTCATCGTGCGAGTATATAATAAAATCGGGGCTTCAAAGTTGAATTATTTGAATAGACCTACTTAAGAGTTGAATTAAAACGGTTTGAAAGTTAATTGTTTTCTTTTTAAAAAAACAAAAAAAGAAAAATCATCTTTTATAATGAGAAAATTATAATTCTAGAATTATGGTAAACTAAATTTAGTTTTAGCAGAACCCTAGCCTTTTTTTCTGCTTCACCGACAACGAGTACACTTAGCTGATTCCGATCAAGATCAACCACCACGCTGTACCATCTCGGAAGCTACCACCATAGATCCTTTCCTAGGATATATAAAAAGTTGAAACGTTAAGAACTCATGATAACAAGCTTTTCCTTGCTTTGAATTTCCTGCTTATGAATTGACCAGCAAATAGCACAAGGGAGCTCACTGTGGCTGATGATGACGACCGCTATGAGCAACTTCTTCCATCTCTTCCGCATCCTCAAAGCGTTGATCATTGATTTGAAGCTGCGAGTGATTTTTTTGCAGAAATCGGATGAATGAAACAACCCCAAGGAGCAAATCAATATAAGAAAATAGAAACGTATGCAAGAGTTAAATCGGAGACGTAAAATTTGTTGTGGAAATGTAGGACGAACAGTAAGTAGCTCACCTCAAGCACATTTCGAGATAGGTCATGATCACCATCAGAATGACCGATTATGTTTGTCAGATTCACGGAGAAATGCCATCCTGAGTCATCACCCTCTGGAGATACAATATGTAGTTAGAGATTATATGGAATGCAAGCATATAAACTGAAAGGAATTCGAGGACGTATGCATGTTGTCTATCCCATACCTCCAGCTTCATCTTGAAACTGATCAGCATTAAAAATCCAATTATGTCCTTCTTCTCCTTCTAAATAAAGCATAAACAAAAACAGTATATCGCCTCTCATTCAGTGGAAGAAAAACGCTCATGCAACAGAAAAAAGATTTCCCAATTTATAACTGGAACTCACCTTCGATAGGCTCATACAATGGTAAACTATTTACAACTTTAATTCTATGAATTAAAGACATTCGAATTGACGATCTCTCAAACATATTAATTAAATTAAATTTAAATATAATAAATTCCTTTCCGATACACACGCCAGAATCATCCACAGACAAAATAGAAAATATAAATAATACTAATATTATTATTAAATAAAAGCTTCTGCCAACAATGAGAATTGATAATTGTGAACAGTGAGGACAACCTCTAAAATTTATTTATTTTATTATTATTATTATCTTGAAATTTGAATGATGATTTTTATCAACTGCGTTTCACCCCCGCTGGCCTCTGCCACCTTTCATCTTGATCATATTACCTTTTCTTTGATGGAACTCAGATCAATGGTTAAAATTTCAATACTAGGCGAGGTGGTAATCGTTAGTACCGTAATAGAGTCTATATTGTTCTTCATTACTTCAATAAAGGCAAATAAATCCAACGGTTCACATTCTTTATCTTCTCATTCATCTCTTTCCCTCTCATTTTTAGATTTTATTTTGTCGTTGTTGTTGTCATTGTTGAACTCACTTTTTAAGCATTACCCTTTTTTTCTACTGAAGCATAAACATGACCATCACTGCAAGTTTGTCTCTTCCCCTTGACCTACAGAGACTGTAACTTGACAACTGAGAAAGCAAAACAGAGCTAATTTCTTATACGAATTGTTTTGGCTGAAAATCTGAGAAACTGAAACCCCCAAAGCCATGGATTCCGCTTTCTTCAACCTTTGTTTCTTGTTTTTCTTCTTTCTCTTCACTACCCAATGTTGTTTCAGTGCAAAAACTGAGCTCAGAGCTTTGATGGATATCAAAGCCGCTTTAGACCCAGACGATAAATATCTATCTTCATGGACTTTGAAAGGCGAGCCTTGTGACGGTTATTTCGAAGGCCTAGCGTGTAACGAGAGAGGCCAAGTAGCTAACATTTCTTTGCAAGGGAAAGGGTTGTCCGGAAAAATCTCACCGGCAATTGCCGAGCTCAAGCACCTGACGGGGCTTTACTTGCCCTACAACGCCTTGTTCTGAGAGATACCACGAGAAATAGCTAACTTGACTATGCTCACTGATCTGTATTTGAATATGAATAATCTCTCCGGTCAGATTCCTCCTGAGATTGCTGATATGGGTAGCTTGAAAGGTCAGTTTAGTGCTATTTATGTTTCGTTTTGCATTGTCTTTTACATGTTTTATAACATGTTTTTCTTTTCTTGGTTGCTTGTAGTGTTGCAGCTGTGTTATAATCACTTGACAGGAAGCATACCAACAAATTTGGGATCTTTGAAGAAGCTCAATGTTCTTGCTTTGCAGTCTAATAAACTTACTGGTGCACACTTTAATGAGGCTTGATTTGAGTTTCAATAGTCTCTTTGGTTCAATCCCCATGAAACTAGCTGATGCTCCTCTGGTTGAAGTTCTAGACATTCGTAATAATTAACTTTCTGGAAATGTTCCTCTTGGTAAATCATCTGTTTTTCGTGTTCTTTTTTCATCTTTGGGTGATTTTCAGCCATTTGATTTTCTTCTTTTTTACTTGTTTGATTTTGATCTAGCTCTCAAGAGACTGGATGATGAATTCCTGTTTCAAACAATCTCGGTTTATGTGGGTCTGGTTTTCCATCACTAAAACCCTGTAATGTCACCGGTCAAATTAATCCGAGCAGGCCCGAGGCATATGGGTCAACTGTTCTTTCTAGGGAAATACCAGAGACAGCAAATCTAAGGTTACCTTGTAAACAAACTCAGTGCTCGAATCCATCGAAATCTCGAAAGGGTCCTATTCTCGGTGGCCTAATTGTTGTCACGGTGGCATTAACGGCTGTAGGGTTCCTCACGTTTAAATAATATCATCACAGAAAACCGAAGCTCGGTCACCCGATGAGGATTCTATCAGCTGCCTTAGTGCTGATCAAGCCAAGGGAGTTTAAAGGAAGAACGGCTCACCGCTCGCTAGCCTTGAGTATGCTAATGGTTGGGATCCTTTGGATGGCAGGAATTTCAATGGCTTCACCCAAGATGTGCTTAAGAGCTTTCGGTTCAATTTAGAAGAGGTGGAGACTGCTACTATACACTTTTCCGAGGTAAATTTATTGGAGAAGGGTAACTTTTACGCGGCCTATAAAGGGTTCTTGAGGGATGGATCCGCTGCTGTGATTAAAAGGATCAGCAAAATGAGTTGCAGATCGGATGATGCAGAGTTCGAAGGCATTGAATGTTTTGGCGTCACTGAAGCATGAGAATTTGGTAAGGTTGAGAGGCTTTTGAAGGCCCCGGGACAGTGCTTTCTTGTTTACGATTTCATCCCTAATGGGAATTTGCTCCTCTATCTCGACCTTAAGGATGGTGATGGCATGGTCCTGGATTGGTCCACAAGGGTTTCCATTGTTAAAGGCATAGCCAAAGGTTGGTCTGTAGTTTTTGGCCTTAATCTATTGCAAGGTTAAAATGTGGTTCCTATTTGCTAAGCTAGATTTGTTTGATTGTCTTTGTTTTGGATCAGGGATAGCATACTTGCACGAGTACAAGGTGAACAAACCGGCTCTCGTTCACCAAAACATTTCAGCCAAAAATGTGCTCCTAGATCACCGGTTCAATCCAAAGCTTTCAGATTCTGGCTTGCACAACATCCTGACCATCGACATCGTCTTTGGAGTGCACAAGGCCAGTGCGGCCATGGGTTACCTAGCTCCCAAATACGCTAATACCGTCCGTTTCACTGAGAAGAATGACGTTTATGCATTCGGGGTAGTTGTTTTCCAAGTCCTTTCGGTGAAGCAAAAAATACCGGCCTGGTGCATTTGGGAGACGAATCCTGTTGCAGGTTCCAAGACTTTATTGACCCTAACCTCCACGGTAGGTTCTTTCCGTACAAAGCGACTAAACTAGCGAGACTTGCGTGGCTTTGCACCCACGACTCTCCTATCGAAAGACCTTCCATGGAAGAAGTAGTCCAAGAACTTGGTAACTGCAGTAGCCGTATCTAGGTGCAAACGGTATGAATGTTTTAAATGGTGATGATGATGTCACTAACTACTCATTGTAGATAAATGGGGCATGCTTTAATTATATCCTCTTGCAGAGGGCCATGTCCTGTGGATTTTTGTGCATTATTGTACTGTACTATCGGAATTTTAAGACGATTATCACACGAAGTCCACATCGGAATTATGACAATGGCAGATTTTCTTTTTTAGCAGAAAATGATTTGTCCAAGAGACAGTGAGAAATCAACATGTATTTTATTTGAACAAAGTTCAGATTCGAAAGTACATGTTTGTCGAATGTCCAAGAGACGATAAGAAATCGACATTTATTTTATTATTATCGAAACCTTATTATTAACAAAAATTTCATTTCAATGAAAGTCTTTTGTCAAACACGATTTATGTTGTCCGATATTACTCGCTTGAGAAACAGTGAGTTTATTCGAAGCCATCCATTGTTTTCCTACAGCAATCACCTCCCCATTTGCTTTCCTTTTAGCTTCAACCACCACATGTATAAGCCTTCCTTTGTTTGCAGTAACCTTTGATTCTATCTCCACATGTTCCTACTCAATTATATAATTAACACACATCAATCAAACACCTTCGAAGTTTTCAAAACACACATAAAAAGGAGATTCTTAACCTGAATCTTAGCTGTTGAATAATACGAAACGTTGAAATCGACGGTGCTAATCACACGATTCGCAAAAGAGAAAATAGTAACAGCTCCGAGGATGTCGAGTAATGATGCTAAAGCTCCAACATGCCAATTCCCATCGACATCCTTCAAAAATAAAATCAAAGATTACCGTGTAATCAAAGTAATTTTCATAATGTAAACAAAGAGATTTCGTACCGAGACAACGTTAGGAACAATTAAATCGAATCGGATAAATCGCTTTTGGGCATGGACGACGCGAAGTCCTTCGAGGACTCTGGTATCATATCCATGGCCTATTTTACCTTGAAGAACATCATGAAGCCATGCCAGGGATCTCTGCAATGAATCATCTCCCATTCCTTGGAATTTTCTCTCTCCTCCTTTTGCAATGGGAAAGTGTTCTTTATTTCTCTTTATCACATTGATATAAGATTAGATTTTTTTGTGCGATAATTACAATGTTTAGTAGTATTATTTTTTGCGATGGCTTCAAGATTTCTTGTTGCCAAAACTTTGTTATATGATTATCTTCTAAATAAGAACTATAGAAAATAAGGTTTACTAAATTAATAATGACTCTCATGGTTTAACTCTAGTTACTTGAACTAATCCCTAGTTTAGATTTAATCAGTAATGAAAAAGGAAAAAATGAACTTTTTTTTTAATTAGAGAGGGATATGAATCGGATTTAATTTTAATTTAAATATTACATATTTTATCTATCACTTGATTTAGCTTAAATTTAAGAAAATTTCACTTTATTAAACTTTTAAGATAAAAAACCCCAAATTCTTACCATAGTCCGTCAACACCAGATCTATTGCTTAACCTCTGCGGTAACAAGTCAAAACACTCCCGTTGACATAAAAAGATCAATTATATGATTTTTTCCCGTTAAATTATTGCATGAAATCTCGTGTTACTCGCGTGAATTAATGATTTGTAGCGCAAAGACATCACTTTGCCCATTTTTTTTCTAAGCAGGGAACTAAAATGTAATTCCATGTATAATTTAGGTACCTTTATGGTACTTTCACCCCAAAGTAAAATTACATATAAAAAGGCAGTCTTCCCCATCTGTTTAGTATTTTTAGATCGAGAAAAAAAGATGGGGGAATAAGTCTTTGTGACGGACTAAACTTTTAGCTCCATAAACATTGGCGCAAATGTTCATGAGATGAGTTCTATCTGCAAAGAATTTGGCTCGTTGGACATGATGAGTTGACAGAGTTATTGGAGAATGCTTACGAGTCAATGAATTTCAAGTCCAAGGCGTCCGAGAGAAGCGACGAAGGTGTTACATGTTCGATGGAGATAATTTTGTCAAGGCTCATGGATTTAGACCGAGACATGTATGTGCGGATTTCTGTAGGAGAATCGTACAGAATGTTAGACTTGCCCAGAACCATTAGATCTAGATTGTTCCTTGGATAATATTATCTAATAATTAAGGGGATAAATATTTAATTAAAGATAATATTGTATTTGAATTCAAATACCTTAGAGATAGAGTTTTTGATAAAGTATGATTCAATTTAAGTCGTCGATATATTTTAATCTAGACCAGATCCGACTCAATATATGTACCAGATGGGCCTTACCTCAGGGTAGCATGTTTGAGGAGGACATGAAATAAAACTCAGATACATGGAGAGAGAACTCAGCCTGTTGCGCTGTGACTTCATAGGATAGGACTCTCATGGCCTCCCATTTGCAGCTTGAATGCTGGATTTAGGCCCATGTTGAATTACATTATGATTGGGCATTAATTCATGTTGCATTGGAGTTGGACTATTACTATTTCTTGCCTTGATGAACGCATTTAGCAATGGACATTTAATTTGAATTCGATAAATTTCTATTTGATTTAATCTTATAAAGTTAGTTTTTTTTTAAAAAAAAAGGAAATTAGGTTTAGTTATGTTCAAGTCGACTTTTTTAAGTAAGAGGTCAAATTCAACTTTAGAGTAAAAATATTCAACCCTACTTAAGATGATAATATAATTACCCCTTATTTATTTACAAATAATTGTAATAATATATTTCTCTATATTTTTTAGGTTTTTTCTTTACCTAATAAAATTGAATTATGTATATTTGTGTTAGGTAGGATACAAGCTTTTTCCTCCAAAAATTAGGCACAAAATTAGGATACAAGTATAGAGACATAAAATTATTATCTCGCTCAGGGCATTAAAACTCATTGGACCGGCCCTGATCTAGACCGTTAGATCTTGAAGACCTCAACTATAAATAGAGAGCTTCTATTTATGACAAACCTATTTACATAATTTAACATTTATGACAAACCTTTTTATTGGAACATATTTGAGCTCGAAATCATCCGTTGCCTTTCAAGAGTGAATTTATCTTTTGTTGAATTTACATAATTTAACATTTATGACAACCCATTTTATTTTCAGTGTTTATGAATCATGATTAGTTAGTACAATACATAAGCAAATAACAATATTATTGATTAGTATTAAATTTATATGCATAAGGTTAAACAAATAAAACACATGAATAGTGAAATCAATGATTTTAGTTTGAAAAAAAATATTTAAATCTATTATATTTACACACAAACACACACACGTACTAAAGGGAATTTGAAAAGTTTTGGGACCAAAGCTTCCTTTGGTTCCTAACAGGGTTCTCCCTCCATCCCCGAGGTTTGTCGTTTTATCAGAAGAACCAATGAGCATGAAGATGAAAATGTTAAATTTTCTAGGACAATGTCTTTGTGCAATTGCTCTGCTCTATTCAATACAGAGTGGTTAAGGCACATGCTGATGATGCATTTTATGAGCTGCAAAATCCTGAAGAACGGATTCGGGCTTATGTGTTTGATGGTAACTTTCTTTGCTCTTCCTATTGCATATCAGCCTATAAATATATTATATTCATCAACAAGTTATCCTCCCCACCTCTCCTCCCTTTCGTTCTGTTTCTGACATTTCATTTCTTGGGGTAGTGGTTCGAGCTCTAGTTCCTAGAATGAATTTGGATGATCTCTTTGAACAAAAGGGTGAGGTTGCTAAAGCTGTTCTTGAGGAACTTGGAAAGGTAATACGGTGCATCCTTTTTCTCTCATTCACCCTAATTTAGCTAATTATTCAAGAATGCTTAAATTATGACCATGACATATGCATAAATCAAATTTTGATTTAGAAACAGATAAGCTGATGAGAAAAGAGGCAGTAATGTCAGTGGTTGACCTGTTTCCTTTAATTTGAATTATTTCGAAAAATATATAGTGGTTGTTTTCTTTTGGCTTGCAATTTCCCAGAATATGAATGCCTGAGGAAGGGGAACATGCATTTTGTCTTGTAAAACATGAGATTTTGGATGCTACATGATATCTTTCTGTCTAATTGCAGTGGAGCAATTATGTTTCCATCTGAACCTTAAAAAAAAACTTTCCACCGTCTATGTGCTTGCTGTTTAGGGCTTTTCCTGCATGTATCAAATCTGAAATTATGCAACAGGTGATGGGAGATTATGGATATAGCATTGAGCACATACTGATGGTTGACATCATACCCCTTCCCTTGTCTTCCTTATTTCTACGTCCTTTCTTCATCTGAGTGAAATACTTCAGAGGAGGAAAATCACTAGCCATACTAGTCTCAACTTTCTCAGCCTTATTCTTCTCACTAACAACCACAATCATTTCTTGACATAGTTTCACTGCATTAGCTATAACAACAACCTCACCCTTAGCACCATAATTCGTCTCCTTATTTTGAGCAAATACTTGTGCCTGATTAGACACAGCCACCACAACATCATCACTGTCATCTTTCACCTCCACTCATTCCTTTCCTTAGTAACTCCCTCAGTACAATTTTCCCCCAAATGACCAAACGTTTTACATTTAGCACAACAAGCAGGGAACCACAGAATAACAACTTTCACCATACCAATATTACCATCTTTCATCCTGACTACAATTTATCTAGGTAATCGAGCACCACCCTCGACCTCAAAACATACTTTGGCAAACTCCAAACACTCCTTAAAAGCAGTGATAGTGTCCATATACAAAGGGACGCCTAAAGCACTTGCTATGTAGCTTAGCATCTTCTTCGATAATAACTCCAAATGAACGTTAAAGAACTGAACCCATACTGACATCTTTGCCAATTCAAAATCCAGTATCGCCAAATTAGGCTTCCACTTCCTAAGCCCCAATGGCTTATGCTGAATGTGCCAAGGGCCATTTTCCAGAACCCAGTTCCTACTAGTTCCATTAGCAAAAGAAAAAACATACAGGTTAGGTCCTACAAGACTAACCTTAATCGTCAAAGCTTTCCCCCACATGGTTTCCACAAGCTTCTACATGGATCCAAAATTGGGAGTTGATCCAATAAACTGCCATACTAACTAGTACTTCCATTTAGAAATGCCCTCATCAAACACCGCAGTAGGCGGAGTCACCATTGTAGAACCCTCACAGCACTCTGGCAGAAAGAAATCTAGAGCTTGCTCCTCCACTCCAGTGAATAGACTCTTCCAATCCATAGATCCTCACCCAAACAACACGAAGTCACCTCGAATCCATCCACAAACAACCTAACAAAAACTGAGAAAGAAAACCCCCAAATCCCCAAAAACAATAGTCTCGATAGAAAAAAAAGGTTATTTTCTAAAACGATTTTTCCTAAAAGAAAATAATTTTAAATGTATAGTTAGTACGTATAAATATTTTAATTTAAAAACTCTTTAAGTTTATGTAAATTTTAAAATTGAACAAATTGATTCCTCTAAAAAAAGACTAATTTATTCAATGATTTGAAAGTTAGTAAATAAGAATTGTTTATGATGATATGACATTTTCCATCGTATATGACACATGCCTAAATGTGATTGGATTCTTTTTAACAAAATAAAAAAATTATAATATTTTCGTAATTTTGAAAATTTTAATGAAAATTTAAATATTTTTTTTATGATTTTTATATCATCCTTTTCAATTAAACCCTTTCTCTTACTCCAAATATAAATATTCTAAGAAAATTCAATATACATTTTGTTAAATTAAACATTTTAAATATATTTATATGTTTTGACTTGTAATTTTAATATTATTGTAAATTGTAAGTAAAAATAATAGAATTTGTAGTTGGAAAATGAATTCATTTGCATTTAGATTTCATAAATGTTTAGAAATTTATGTAAAATTTTACACAAAAGAGATTAAATTGTTCGAATTCAAAATTGAGAGGGATCTAAATAATATTTAAATCAAAATATTTATGTCAACTAACAATAATTTGGTATTCCTCTGAGAAATCTTTAGAATTACCAATGTTTAGCTTTCAATTAGCCTTTTTTAATCATCAAATGTGACGTGTCCTCCTCTCTTTGAAATAAGGGGCGGTTAGACGAAAGTGATATTTTTTAAATGAAATTCCAAAGGACCCATTAGAACTATTTTGATCCTTTGATTTCTCACGATAATTATAAAGATTCCTAATTTTGGAAGGCAAAAGTTTCTCCCCTAACCTTTGTAAAATTTTGTAAAATCTGAGGTTTTATATTTAGAAGATATAAAATTTTATATTGAAATCTTAAAAAGTATAAAATTTTAGAATATAAAATTACATTATTGATAAGAAATAAAAATATTAAAATTATATAAGAATTTAAAATTTGTTGAAAATACAATTCACCCAAACATCATCGTGTTGCGTAAAGTGAAGAAGGTGAACTTAAAGTACTTTTCCATCATTGTTTTAAGGGTGTGGAAGAATCATTGATATTTAGGTATAAATGTGCAATTTGTTTTTGTATGGTGAAAACCCAACCACTGAATCTAATTATTTATTGTATTAAATACTACTTTTGGACTGCCTTAACCTTTACGTTATTTAAGTTTGAAAAATACGAATAAAAGTGGGCATAATTCCACAACACAACTTCCTTTTTCAACTAATACAGGAAAGGTGAACAACACTGCTGGACTTCGGCTTCTAAATCTCTCATAATAATTTTAACAATTTTGGTGGAGTTTATAATCCAAACTGTATTCGGTTTAGTTTAAAATTTCATACATCTGTTTGGTAAAAAAAAACTAAATTGAGGGGAAAATAAGGATATACAGTGAATGCAAAGACTATCAGTATAGCCCAATTTTATTAAATTATGATAACCAGGGCCGTGGCAGGGTTTTCGGGGCCATGTACAAATTCGTATAAAGGGATCCCTATTTTTTAGATATATTCGATTTCGAGGCAATAATAGTGGCGTTTTCTTGACAAACGCGCAATAAATCCATTATAATGACGTTTTATTAATAAAACATCAATAATAGTGACGTTTTTTTTAAAAACGTAGCAATAAGTCTATCTATAGTGGCGTTTATTATAAAACCACTATATTTTTTTTGGGCCCATTTTTTGCGGTCGCGCAGTTTGCGCCCCAACCACGGCCTGATGATAACATATTCGTATAATTATATATAGATTATAGAGTTTGTTGTGCACTAGTACTCGTACAAATATGTTGTAATTTATCGTTGATTATAGTGGAATTGTTTTTTCATTCCTGCGATTTTTTCAGTTTAGATTTTACGTTATTATATATTATTTCTTTGTTTAAATATTATAATACTTTGTATAATTTACATTTAACACTCGAACTGACGGTTAGATTTACGAAAATCAACCAATTGTGTTGGGCTTTCAAATTTAATCAATTAGAGTTGGATCAAGGCAACAGTCCATTAGACCAAAGCCTATTCAGCTGAAAGTTAAAGGAAACGATTTAAAAATCCAAAGCTGCTAGGGTTTTACTAAGGTTTTGAGAGCAGGCAAAAGGTATTTTCTTCTCCAATTAGTTTGCTTTTATTCTTTGTTTTCTAGTAAATTCATGTTGATTTTTGGCTCTAAATTCTGAGTATTTTCTTTGCCTGTCACTCATATGATTTCCCCTTATTTTTATGGCAGATTTTTACGCTATGGGGTTGCAAAGCAAAGATTTAAGCCTCTTACAAGATGAGAATAATGTGGCAGATGGTGTTGAGGATGTATTGGATGATCTTAGTGATGTAGAAGAGTCCGAATCCGAGCAGGAAGATGTGAAATTGGCGGAGCCGTCAAAGACCACTATATACAATCGAGAAGGCCTTGTCGAGAAACTTGAAGACATCGTCTGGCCGGATAATGTCAACTGGATATACAAGCTTTCCCTCGATATCGATCAAGGGAAGGAAGTGGATGTGAATGATGACTTAGCGAGAGAGCTCGCTTTCTACACGCAGGCATTGGAGGGGACGAGGCTGGCATTCGAGAAGAAGCATATTGAAGAAGCTGAAGAGAGGAGGAAAGCGAGAGAGGCCAAGAGGATCGCCAAAGAGGTTCAAGCTGAGAAGTTGAAAGAAAGAGCTAAGCAGAAGAAACAAGAGATTGAGGAAGTTAAAAAGTGGAGGAAGCAAAGGCAGCAGAGCGGCTTCAAAGATGGCAAAGATAGTATGCCGGATTTGGGTTTCAGAGAAGGTAAAGCATTTGAGAGGTCGAGCAAGAAACGGCCTGGGGTGTCTCCAGGCGATCGTTCGGGAGGGAAGGCAAAACAAGGTAGTGGCAAGGGTAATACTAAGAATAAGAAAAACATGGAGTTCCGGAATTCTAAGTTCGGGCTCGGAGGAAGGAAAGGTTTGAAGAAACAGAACACTTTGGAAACAACGAACGATCTTCGAGCATTCAACAATGGTGGCGTTGCAGAAAACTTGCTATCTTGATACTGGGATTTGATATGATGTAAACTAAGATACGAGATCAACTACTTAATTAACGCAGGTCGTTGGCATTGCTCCGGCTAGTCGACAATGATTTTGAAATTTTAGTTGATTCATAAAGCATACTTAGAATAAACCATACACCACAAAGAAAACCGGTTACGACCCGGATGTGGGTCCGGTAATGTTTAGAAATCCTACCTAAACCTTACCAAGACAATACTACTAGAGGTTGAAACCTTCATCATCTAAACTTACTTTCCGGTTTGCCCTTGGTAAGAAGATAGAGAGATTATATAGGTTATGAACGGCGTAAACTATTTGTGTCCGAATAAAATCAAACAATGATTGATCAATCATCTTCGAGCACACATGTCACTTAAACTGGAAACCTCACTGTGATAGACTATGTCCTTCTGATTCATCTCCAGTTGAAGTTGACTTACTGCCAATGGCCGAACTTGTATAGCCCTGGATAGGGTTTGAAGTACCTGAACTGCATCCATTGAATGGGGAAGTGAAAATTGGCATGACTCCACCATAGGACACCTTAAATCTTTGCAGATGTTGTCAGTAAAGTGGTAAGGCTCATAATCGATGTCGCAGGTTCGGTTATCTATTTCTTGTGGTTCTGTTCCTACTGGTGACCTGGTAGAAAACTGCCGACAACAACCTGTTCACTCAAAATACAATCAATAAAGAAGGTATTAGACGGATATAGTAAACCTTGAACATGTCCTAGTATTGTCCAACTTGTCAAGCAAAATCTCGAGCATAATTTGTCTAATTAGAAGTTTTTAACTGTGTAATCATCTAATTAGAAGTTTTTAACTATTTAATCACCTGCACGGGACCGGCAGCCACCAACAGACCAGCAAGTCCCCCTCCCAGAACACGACCATCTGGACCTGCCAAAGAAATACTCATCCCACCAGATCTACTCTTCGTTACACCGTTGCTAGTAGGTATAAATGAACCAGACAAGGAAAGAATCTCAAAACGTCCCTGGACAAGAAAATAAGAAAGCTAGATCATTACTCAACAAGAACGAGGCAAAATGGAAGAGCTAGAGGAGAATGGACACACCTCGTATGTCAGAGTGCCACCGGATGAAGAAGGTTGATGGAGGCTAACGTTCGAAATAGTTCCGTTTGCAGAAAGGATGCAGATAGCGTGAGCTCCTTGCTGAGAGAAAGACATTACCTTCTTCGTAACATCCTATAGCAGTAATAACAGAAGTATTATTATCAATCACCCCGAACAATATCATCGACAAAGAGAATATATATCACATATATTGAAGTTAGTTCTGTTTAAAATTTCGAAATCAAATATAGAAAATAAATAACTCGATATTATTACTAGGGCATACCTCACCAGCATTAACAGTGATTATTTGAGGTGTGAAATTCGCCCCAGCGAAATATGCGATTTTGTCACCTGTAGAAAGAATTCAACTCAGTAACATAAATGAATCAGCAAACCAAGCGAGTTGAACCACATGCAGTGCCCTAATACTTGAGCAAAGCTATTGTAAGTTGGACACGATCTATAAACCATGCTCTCCTCAAATCGAGACACTCTTGAGACAAAATCCCGAAATTAAAACGACACTAGACACCCCAAAAATACAATATCTTTCCCGACATTGGAAATTCCTATTAGAAATCTAAAATATTCTACAGCAAGGTGACATTGGCACCTTGATCATCATTCTGGCATTTTGCTGCCATGTTTTACTGAGGAAAAGGCAGAGTATATATAGTACTCCGGACAAGAGACATATCCTCCTAAACTCGTCTGATTGATTCCATTTATGGACTAGAATCAGTTAAACCGGTCCCACTCCTGTTTCAACCAAATCAATGAATTCTACCTCTCTTCAAACCTCATGGACTTTCTTCTAGCTTTTCTCACTACCTATAAATTGATAACATAATAAATTCAAAGCTCATAAAATTTTCCATTCAATTCATTGCAATCAAGACTCGAGGTACCTGCGCTGCTTTCAAGCTCAAACTTATGTGACTTTTTTACCGAGTCAACCGGTCGTCCTCTCCCTTGTTTCCACGCTGGAAACTCTCCCGCCAAAGGAACCGAAGACGATATTGGCATCGGTGACAAAGTGATCGCCAAAGATCCACCGGGTGCATGCTTTCTTGGTCTGCCCCTTTTTTTCTTCATCTCCGACGCCGGAGGAGGTGAGACCGTAGGCCCCACATATGGGGTGGGGTTTTCCCTTAGGGGTGCCACGTTGTAGCCCCTGGGACCTTCATCTCCTTCCATCGTGACCCCAGGCATAAGTCCCTATTTGTCACCCATAAATGTTACAGTTAGAGAGAGAGAGAGATAGAGAACAGAAAAACCCAACTGGTTGAATCCCTAAAACCCCTACAACCTGCAATTGAAGATTGAAGCTATTTTTAAAATTTGAGTGATCAGATGGTTCAATAGAGCTAATTTTGAAGGGGGCATCAAAAAGAGAACAAAACTTGAGCTCAATAACAGTGCAAGGAACAAAAAATAGAAAAAACAACTGTTAAAAATAATAAGAAGAAGAAGATAAAAACTTAGATTAGAAACTCAAAGATCAAAAGAACCCAATTTATGAGCATAAATTGAGCTTACTTTTTCCTACAAGCACAATGTTTCGGGCTAAATCTTCAACATTTCTGATAATAAACAAGCTTCAAAATGCTCAAAAAATTCAACAAAAAACATCAACAATTGCAGAGAAGAAAAATGTAAACTTTTTGGCATGAGGTAAGAATTTGTTCAGCGAACAAGAATTTAGGGTTTTGCAGGAAAGGAGAAGATAAATTAATAAATAAAGTAGAAATTTTGAAAAAAATAGAGAAATAATTTAATATTGTGAATTAATTAATAATTAGTATTAATTTAATTACAAAATTCAAATTGGTTAAGAAAATGGTTCACGTCCGTCTTGGAAATTTAATAAAAGTGAATTTTTTTGGCATTAATTTAAAAAACATTATTTAACAATTTAGTTAAAATAATATTATTCAAATATATTTTTATGTACTTTTATATTTTGAAAATATCCAAATGTAAAATGATTATCAATTTTTTCTATATTTTATTTATTAATCCAGTGTATTAGTTTAAATAATAATAAAAAAATTATTATGAATTTTAAAGAGCTATCCATGCCCTTTACCAACTACAATTAGATGAATTAGATAACAAAAACGAAAATGATAATTTATTCGTCACTGATACATAGATCCAAAATAACTGTCAATATTACAATATGTTATAACAGTTAATTTCTATCCCAAACTCTCTTCTCTAAGGGCAAAAAGAATACATGCAAAGGTATAAACAGAAGGACTAGTTGTCCTTCCACTCATTTCATACATCTCACTGAACTGAATACATTACTATTTTCTGTTACAGAGGCACAATCTTATGGGACTTTTCGGATTCAAACACATACTATCCCAATTTACGATGACGAGTTCTGATCGCCTTCGAATTCTCTTCTTATAATTTCGAGCACGAGTCATTCCAGGTATCAACAGGACCAGGCATGCACCAGTGCAAGCAATCTTGTGGAGGAGGCCTTCCGTCTGGACCGCGTTTAGTCATCTTATTTGGATCTGGGCTCCTATACGGGCCAGGATGCCCATTGTGACGATACCCGAAGATTTGGGTAATGTCCATGAACCTCAACTTGGACTTATTTGTTGCCTTCTTAACGGCATGTTTGAAACCCGACACCTGTTTTTCGTGCATTATATTTGTAAAACCATTCTCCACCATTTCGCCAGGTGCAAGAGGGTTTTCCTTTCCGGTACACGATCCACCTGAATTCCAAGCCCCACCCTCGTAATGATCTGGACAAAAGGTACGCATGATAGTCAGGCCGGTGTAATTAGGTTGTGTAAGAATTGCAGATAGAATCGTCTCAACAGATATTCCAAATGCTTCGACATTGTTGACCTTCATAGGACGCGATTGATCTGGCCACCATAATTGTCCTCCCACAATCTCATTGTTCAAGACATAGACAGATTGTTTGGAAAACCAGTGGCCAGAAGAAATGACAATTACATCAATATTTGGAATGAATTCCATGAATTTATTATCAGGAGCATCAAGATGTAGCTTGGTAACACCCTCTGGAGCAAAGTCGATTTTTTTCAGTAGTTTCTTGGACAAGCCAAGAGGACCATATCCGGACAATCATAACAGATGTCGACCTGAAATACCATCGTTGCATCCTTCGGTTTCCTCGGTTTTTCGGAACTTCAACCTAAAATTACAGCATAATGTTTTCCATGAGAAAACATTCCAAAAATGGAAATAAAAAAGATCAATCTATCCTAAGAGAAAGATGAATACAAATAAAACCTAGTTTCGCACACTTTAAGGTACCGAGTGCAATTACTAAAATATTTGCTGATGGTAATGATATTCAAAATCACAAGAGCTACAAACTGCAGGCTCTGAAATAGAAAAATTACGGTGAAAAGTTTCAACAATCACAGATTTTAAAGTGGGACAATTTTGTCTTGAGAAATAACTGGGACTTTAAGAATGTAGATACTTGCCTTCCAGAGAAGACACAGCATTGATTCCATCTGATTTCGGGCAACAGAATCACCGATGAAAGCAAGTGTTTTTCCTCTCATCAACTCCAGAAACTTCTTGGCATCAACTCTGGGGAGGTCACATTTAGAGGGTTTCCAACGCCAATTCTCATATTCCTTGTCAGGCCTCCCATTACCTTGGCAATTCTGCATCTGTGTTATGACAGGGCATGAGTTGTTGGTATATGATGCTCCCTGTGGATCGTAGAACCACTTCCCATTGTATAGGTCACAGCCTACAGAGTAACCAATCAAAATGAAAATCAGAATTTCCTTGTGCTTGAAGAAACTTATACTATAATATGGGGGACTAAAACAATGCAAGACATGAGGCTTGAACAAATTTGGTACTCTTCTTGATAAATAGACCCTATAACAGCAAGCTACCGTTTTAGAGATCAAGCACAAGCATTGTGAGAAATATAATTAACAAGCAAATGCGTAAGGCATCCACAGGTAAAGTCGAACTAAAACTGGATGTTAATTCAAAAGAAGTGTAAAAGGAATAATACCCGAACCAACAGAATTGCTCTCAGATGTGTTGCTAGACGCAAAACTGGAAGTGTCCACCACCTTTTCTGTTGCTCTAGACGACAGTTTTGGAAGCTCTACAGGTTTCTCCAGCATCTCATTATGTTTAGAATCAGACCAATCTTCGCCACTAGAAGATGGTTCTACAATAGTGTCAGATGGCAGTGAATCTTTATCAACAGAAGATCTGAGGGATGCTAGAGCATTTTCATCACTATCAACAACAGAAGAATGATTTGAACTCATTCCGGGCAGTTCTAAGTTTGACCCAGACGATGAATTGTTATAACTGTAATCTACATTCTTATCAGCACTTTGATTAATGGAAGTAGATGCAGGCAAAATATTTTCCTATCAACAACATAAAAATACCCTCGGACAGTGGAACCGACTGGATACGGAACTAAAAGCCAATAAGCAAAAATCAAGAGCATTGCTAGTGTCAGAATTGAGGTTGCGACGGAAGCAAGTCCCCGCGGGACTGCAGCCATTTTAGCAGAGCCTCTCGGGGAAGCCAATGTCATGGTTTCCTTATTAAGTAAATTCCTATAAAGATGGTAATTCAATTTTGATGAATATAAACGCAGTGCCATGCACGTAATATATTTGATATATAAATACTATTATTTGAGGCTTTGATAGGTTAAATATTTTTATATTTATAAAATTAATAATATTAAAGATGGTAATTCAAATTTTGTCTGATTTAATTCAAAACATTTATGATGCGATTTTTTAGTGAATAATTATTACGAAAATTCTCCAATAATAGATGTTTAAGTTTATAATACAATTTTAATAATTTAACTCTAGTCCCTAAATATAATTTCTGCCCCCCACCTTGACTTTACCTATAATAGTTAAATAATTATTACTCCACAAATAAGATTTGAGAGAGAACATTTAACTTACATTAAGCACTATGATTATTTAATTACATTTAAGAACTATGTAATGTTATTAATAGAATGTTAAAACTTCTCGTGATTAAGAGTTAACAAATTTTATAATGACAGTAGAGAGAATAGGAATTTTTTTTGTACTTATTTGAACGCCACGTCTCATTTAAGATTTAAAGTTTAATATTTAATTATTTTGAATTTAATATCTAAAATTAAAATAAACGAAAAGATATAAATTAGATTTTAGAGGGTCTATGTATCAAATAATTTTCTTAATGAATCAGTATAATTACCTGTGCTTGTTGGGCTTTTCTCATTCCTTCTCTGACCACGCTCATCACTGGGTTATATAAGCTTCAGCAGTTGCTTGTTGGGCTGAAATTAATCTCATCACCACAATAATTGAATTTGTGAAGTATTTGGATCCTGTTATTTGACCAAGCAAAGTAATTACAAAGAAAACAGGGTGTTATTTTGGACATGATCATGAAGATGGGACAAATTTGTCTGGTAACGTAATCATTTAAATGGGGTCCGGCCTTGAGAGAATCTGAAATAATTGTGAAATTGGAACACTTTTCATTCATCGCATCCCACGATTATTATGATAACTATAGTAAGTATTTGAATCTCGAGATGTAGTTAATTGTATCGTATGTATAGTATTACATTACTGCTACTTATATCATAATGATTTTTGAAATTATCATGTTATATATAAAATTCAATTTTTTATAATTATATAAAAATAAATTATATAACATTTGTAATATTTTTTTTATCTGTCTAAGGTAATTATAAAAATATATATATATATATATTACAAATTCTTAATCATTTGACAATAAAAATTCAAGCATTAATGCCACATCATCATAGATAGTAATTTGGTAATGTGGTCGTAAAAGACCTCAAACATGTGCACTCAAATTTGAAGGCTCCCTAGGAGAATCGATGTTACTCGACGCTACGGATGCACAAAGTCGGATTTAAATCCGATTCAGATCGGATAAAAATCAATCCGATTTTTTCACCTAGTTAAAAAATCGACTGGATGGTGTAACCGGTTTCTTAAAAAACTGGTTTTTAATCCTGTAAAAAAATCGGTTACCCAATTTTTTTCCCAAATCGGTTATACTATCCGGTTTTAAAATATCAGATTCGGTTTAAAAAAACCAATTTTTTCCAATTTCGGTTTCTGTTATTTTTTACACAAAATCAGATATTTGAATTTTTTGTGCACCTCTACTCGACGCTAACTTGTCCACTATAATGCATGCAAGTAACGGATACTCCTTTAGCGAGGAACTAAAGAAATAGTGAGGGGTCCCGTGCCCTTAAATTTTTGGTTTAATGGTTGTAACAACCTAAATTTTTACAAAATAATAGTTAATTGAAATTTGAGGTTAATTGTAAAAATTGGCTAAAATTGGGGACTAAATTGAAAGATTTTAAAATTTGGAGCTTGTTTTAGAGTCAAAGAAAATTCAAGGACTAAGCCCTGAATTTAACCAAAATAATTAGGTAGATGTGGGTGTTATATGCGTGCATTTGGTTTCTGAAAACAGAAACCAAATGCTCCCAAATTATCTTCCCCCAACGCCTTTTCCGACTACGATTCTGGCGCCGTCCGAATTCCGATCGTCGTTTTGAAAACACAGTTGTGTTCATCATCAAGCGAGGAACAAACCCTTCAAATTAATTGAAGTGAAACGCTGCCAAACGTCGGGAATTTTCAGTCAAAGCATCGTCGTTTTTTTTAGCTCTATCGCCGGGAAAAACTTAAATTCACCGCCGATCGTTGTTCTGTTTACGACACCTCCTACACCATCGTGTTCCTTGTGTCGTTGCGAGTCCGCCGGTGTCAACCTTGTTCGCCGTCGACGGCGGCGCGTGAGGAGGTGGAGCAGTCAAAGATTCGGCCGAGTTGAAATACGAGCTCTCCGCCGTTCAAAAATTTGAACCGATCGTTGTAAGTATCTCAAAATCGCTCAAAATAATTTTTAGAAATTTTTCCGGGAATTTTCCGACACCGTGGCACTGTTCACGCGCCGCACGCGCCGCCGCAGGGAGAGTGAGCTGCTGGAAAACCGGTTTGACCAGTTTTGAACCGGTTTGACCGGTTCGAACCGGTTTGACCGGTCTGAACCGGGTTGACCCGACCCGACTATTGACCCGACCCGACCGTTGACCGTTGACCGTGACCGTTGCCTTTCTTTGACTAAAACTTAAAATGGCTTTGACCGACCCTTAAACGACCGTAAATCTTTTCCGAGTATACCTATCCTGATAGTTTTTGACGTGCCAAATCCATTTCCGCAGTTCGTTTCGCCAAATTCAAACCCGAAGGTCTCCAAATCGACGGTCAAAGTGGTTGACTTTGACTTTGACCAAGAATCTGAATTTCTGAAAAGTCATACTTTATATTTTTCGATGTCCTGATTCCGTTTCCGCAATCTGTTTGGCCAAATTCAGACTCGAAATACCCCAAATTGATAGTCAAACTCGAAAAATGCTTATATACTTAAGAAGACTAGCTTTGAACAATTAAATAGGATTTGGGACTGATAGATTATTATTGTTTGAAGGTACAAGAGACTCTCCGGATCGTTCGACAGCTCGACCCAGCTCTTCTAGATCAGTTAAACCACGTGTGCCAGTATTCACCCGTTCGAAAATTGTAACAGAGCGTGGTGAAACCAGCAATCAGTAAATTTGCTATTTGAACCTATTGTCGAGGTGTGTTCCCTACTTATTATTGAACTGTTTTATTGGTTTTAATATGTGGTACACCGAATTCATTGGTTATTGTTTTATGGATGCACCAATTTAATGTGACAATTTATGGAATATGGCTGCTATCTAATTTTTGTTTTGAAATGGTATATGATTACCATGTTTTTGGATTTATAGAATTTATGTCACGGTGCAATTGAATTTTGGAATTGAATTACGATGGAATAGCTCTGATCAAGCTAACTGGGCCTAATGTGACTCTTGAGGGCCCCAAGATGTTTCATTAGGTCGGCTTTCCTTTGCTGTGTGCTTAGGGTAAGCTATATGGACTTATTGACTTGGGCTTAAGGATACAAGCTTCATAGCCTATCCTTAAGTCGGCTTTCTTTTTGCTATGTGCATAAAGTAAGCTATATGGAAAATACTTTTGGGAACTACTGATGGTGTACCAGAAAAGGGTTTAAACTATGATTTTCAAAAAGTTAAACTCTTTTACGAATTTGTGAGATTACTGGACTATGATTTGTACCTATTGTGATTTTATGGAAATGTTGGGACACACTGAGCCTAGCTCACCTTTTGAAAATGTTTTCCCCTTTCAGATACTGTTGGTTAGATACCTTGGTTCGAGCACTTGGAGGATCAACATATCTCTTGAAGTAAATCAAATTGTAATGTTTTTATCTGGCAAGTTGACTTTATTTTGGTGACATGGATCTTATTTTAAAATATCGGATTTTATAATGATAACTCTTTTGCTAATACTGCTCGGTTTATTGTGATATTGAATTTGAAGACATGTTTTAAATTAAATTATTATTTATTGGTACTATATTTACGAGTTGGATTTTGATGGTATAATTTGTTTATAATTTCATGTTATTTATAATGTGATTTTATATTGATGGAATAACGGTTTCGAAAAATTTCTTTAATAATCATAATGTGATCCACTAGACTTAGTCGAAACGCATAGGCCGGGTCTAGGGGGTTACATTTATTGGTATCAGAGCTTTTGGTTTTTAAACCTCGGACTGTGTATGAGTCCACATTGAAAATACAATTTTGAAATATTTTACAAAACGAGTTACTAAGGCCATGTCACAAAGTTATTAAGATTTTAACTATGTTCGAGACTCCAAGTGCTTATCTAACCTTAAGTTTATCTTCTGTAGTAATCTCGAGATCTACCAAAATGAGTGCTAGACGTGGTCGTGGACTAGTCGTGGACGAGGTCGAGTAGCTAGATTTGCAAATCCGATTGATGAGATACGAGTAGATCCCCCACCTCCGATAGGTGATCCTGCTCCTACGACCCCAACGAATTCGCCTCCTACCGATGGTATTGGCATGACTACACCGATCATAGGAGCGACCGATATTGAGTCAGAATCTACCGGAGTTGCTTTGGATGAGAATTTTGGTAGACAGTTTCTACAGTTGATACAGGGAGCAGTCAGAGCTGCTGGTGTTGTATCTGAGGTTCCTATTTCGCAGACTCTAATTGCTAATGGGGTCAGGACTTTTGGAGGACAGCTTGGAGGAATTCCTACTGAAGCAGAAGATTGGCTACAGGATACAGAAAGACGCATGGATCAGTTGGGTTTGGACTCAACTAAGAGATATCTGGGTGCTGTAGCAATGTTAGATGGTAATGCCTACACTTGGTGGGAGTCAGTGACCAGTAGTGTTTCTACTGATCGTTTGACATGGGATTTCTTCAAGGAGCGCTTTCGGAGCCGATTCTTGGGTGAGCGCTACTTAGTCTAGAGACGACAGCAGTTTCAGGACTTGGTTCAGGGTGACATGACTGTTTCAGAGTATGAGATCGAGTTCCTGAAATTACTGAAGTATGGATTCAGTATGGTACCTACGGAGAGAGATCGATGTCGTAAATTTGCCCTTGGACTCAGATACGAGCTGCGTAGGCAAGTTGTAACCCATCAGGATGAGATATTTGATGTGCTGGTGGGCAGAGCCAAAGATGCGGAAGAGGTGGAGGTTTTAGCTTCTGGTAGAGAGCGTGTTGATCAAGATCGATCTAAGAAATTTTCAGGCCCGATGGAGTCATCAGCACAGTCCGGAAAGAGGACTCGTACTTCAGCCCCTCAGAGAAGCAATACACGTTTCAGGCCTGCAACATCCTCACATTTAGCTGTCAGTCGAGGCGGTTTCTCGTCGTATTATAATGGGCCCCTTTGTGAGTATTGTGGTAAACAGCACTCAGGAGAGTGTCGTAAGAAGATGGGTCTTTGCTATCAGTGTGGATCTAGTGGTCATTATCGGAGGGATTGTCCTCAGTTAGTTTCGTTTGAGCAGACCACTACCCAAACTCCTGTGCGTTCGCAGACTACAATACAGACCCCAATTAGAGATCGTAGTCAAGGAAAGACTCGAGGATCAGCGTCCAGGACAGACAGTAGAGCCCGACCTCAGCAAAATAGAGGGCCAACAGCTTCTGAGGCTAGACAGCCAGCTTTGGTTTATGCAACTAGACGTCGTGATGACATAGATGAGCCTGAGGTTATTGCAGGTACATTTACTATTTATTCTACCCCATACTTTGCATTATTGGACAATGGTTCCACTCACTCCTATGTATCGAGCTTAGTATCTCGAAACCTTCAGATTCCGATCGAGAACACTAAAAATACTGTTACAGTTACAAGTCCAGTAGGACAAGCGGTATTAGTGAATAAAGTATTCCGGCGTTGTCCTCTCGAGGTTCAGGGAGAAATTTTTCTCACTGATCTTATGGAGCTTCCTTTAGAGGAGTTCGATCTAATTCTTGGAATGGATTGGTTGAATAAACACAAGGTAAAGCTGGATTGCAAATACAAGCGGGCTACTCTGAAGACTTCAGTTGGTCAGACTGTTGTGTTAATTGGTGAACGGCGTGGTTATCTCTCCAATATAGTTTCAGCGATGGAAATTGATCGTATGATCCGGAAGGGATATGAGACATTCATTGCTTGTATTTTGAACACCAAGGGTGCATTGTCCACGATCGAGGAGATTCGTACAGTTAGCGAGTTTCCTGATGTTTTTCCGGAGTTGCCTGGGTTACCTCCTGATAGAGAGGTAGAGTTCGAGATTGAGACTTATCCGGGATCGTCACCTATTTCTATGGCACCTTATCGTATGGCTCCAAGGGAACTTAAAGAGTTGAAAGTCCAATTGCAAGAATTATTCGATCGAGGATTTATCCGACATAGTACTTCACCATGGGGAGCTCCAGTTCTGTTCGTGAAAAAGAAGGATGGGTCGCTAAGATTTATGTATTGACTATCGGAAATTGAACAAGATGACAGTCAAGAATAAATACCCACTACCCAGGATTGATGATTTATTTGATCAATTGCGAGGAGCTACTGTATTCTCTAAGATTGATCTTCGTTCGGGGTATTATCAATTGAAAGTTAAAGGATCAGATATTGTAAAAACGGCTATTCGCACTAGATATGGTCATTATGAATTCTTAGTGATGCCTTTTGGTTTAACGAACGCTCCTGCAGCTTTCATGGATTTGATGAATCGGGTGTTCCGACCATATTTGGATCAATTTGTGGTGGTCTTCATTGACGATATTCTGATCTATTCTCGTACTGAGGCAGAGCATGACGAGCATTTGAAGATCGTTCTGCGGACTTTGAGAGAGCATCGTCTATATGCCAAACTAAGCAAGTGTGAATTTTGGCTTCAAGAAGTGTCGTTTCTGGGGCATATTATTTCTGCGCGAGGTGTTCAGGTCGATCCCAGCAAGATAGAGGCTATTATGAATTGGAAACGACCTAAGAACGTATCTGAGATCCGCAGTTTCTTGGGCTTGGCTGGTTATTATCGACGTTTTGTTGAGGTCTTCTCGATCATTGCTTCTCCTTTGACAAAGTTGTTAAGGAAGAATGTGCCGTTTGACTGGGGCGAGACATAACAGGAGAGCTTTGAGAAATTAAAGGCGGTTTTGACTCAAGCACCAGTGTTGATTCAACCAGAGTCCGGGAAGGATTTTACAGTGTATAGTGATGCTTCACACTCAGGACTTGGCTGTGTTTTAATGCAGGAAGGTAAAGTGGTGGCTTATGCATCCCGTCAGCTGCGACCTCATGAGTGTAATTATCATACTCACGATTTGGAGTTAGCAGCAGTGATTTTTACCTTGAAGATTTGGAGACACTATCTTTATGGAGAGAAGTGTTATATTTTCACGGATCATAAGAGCTTAAAGTATCTCCTGACCCAGAAGGAGCTTAATTTGAGACAACGGCGCTGGCTAGAGCTTCTGAAGGATTATGATTGTGTGATTGATTATCACCCTGGTAAAGCTAACATTGTAGCGGATGCTTTGAGTCGAAAGACGGTATCGGAGTTGAGATCTTTAATGGCCAGGATGAATTTATATGATGATGGCACTTTGTTAGCAGAATTGCAAGTTAAGCCAACCTTGGTTGATGAGATCAAGGCTAAGCAGCCCTTTGATAGCTCCTTGCTTCCCATCTTTGAGCAAGTAGAGCAGGGGACAAGCTCAGATTACGCCCTTGACCGGGATAAAGTTCTATGCTTCAAAGGTCGGTATTGTGTGCCTGATGATGCTGAGTTGAGACAGACTATCCTTACTGAGGCTCATAGTAGTCCATATGCTATGCACCCCGGTGGAGATAAGATGTATCGGAATTTGAGAGAGAGATATCATTGGATCGGCATGAAGAAGGACATCTCAAATTTTGTAGCGAGGTGTTTGACTTTTCAACAAGTTAAGGCAGAACATCAACATCCATCAGGTTTGTTACAGCCTATTAAGATTCCTGAATGGAAATGGGAGCGTATTACTATGGATTTTGTTACTAGCTTGCCTATGACTCCTTCGAAAAAAGATTCAGTTTGGGTGATTGTTGACAGACTTACAAAGTCAGCTCACTTCATTCCTGTGCGAGTAAATTATACTTTGGACAAGCTGGCAAGATTGTATATTTCAGAGATTGTCAGATTGCATGGTGTTCCATTGTCTATTATTTCTGATCGAGATCCGAGATTTACTTCGAGATTTTGGAAGGCGCTACATACGGCTTTGGGAACAAGATTGGATTATAGCACATCCTTTCACCCACAAACTGATGGTCAATCTGAGAGAGTGATTCAGATACTTGAGGATATGTTGCGGGGTTGCGTAATCGATTTTCATGGTAGCTGGGAGAAATTTTTGCCTTTGGCTGAATTTGCTTACAATAACAGTTATCAGACCAGCATTCGTATGGCACCCTATGAAGCACTCTATGGGCGTAAATGTCGCACTCCAATCTGTTGGACTGAGTTGCGTGATAGGAAAACGTTGGGACCTGAGTTAGTGCGAGAGACGGAGGACACAGTCAGATTGATACGTGACCGTTTGAAAGAGGCATTTGATAGGCAGAAGTCTTATGCAGATCAGAGAATGAAAGATATACAGTTTGAGGCTGGAGATCAGGTCTTTTTAAAAGTTTCACCCTGGAAGAAAGTATTGAGATTCGGGCGTAAGGGTAAAATAAGTCCAAGATTTATTGGACCATTTCGTATCTTGAAGAAGGTAGGACCTGTTGCATACCAGCTTGAGTTGCCCTCTGAGCTCAGTCGTATTCATGATGTCTTTCATGTATCAATGTTGAGGCGATACCGTCCAGATCCAAATCACATCATTCAGGTTGAGAATGTAGAGCTGAGACCTGATTTGTCATATGAGGAGGAACCCATCCATATCTTAGAAAGAGATGAGCGAGTTCTTCGGAATAGGCGTATTCCAATAGTCAAAGTTCAATGGAGTAATCGAGGCCCCTCAGAAGCTACTTGGGAGACATTGGAGTCAATGGAAGCTCAGTTTCCTCAACTATTCTTATAAGGTAAATTTCGAGGACAAAATTTCTTGTAGAGGGGGAGAATTGTAACAACCCAAATTTTTACAAAATAATAGTTAATTGAAATTTGAGGTTAATTGTAAAAATTGGCTAAAATTGGGGACTAAATTGAAAGATTTTAAAATTTGGAGCTTGTTTTAGAGTCAAAAAAAATTCAAGGACTAAGCCCTGAATTTAACCAAAATAATTAGGTAGATGTGGGTGTTATATGCGTGCATTTGGTTTCTGAAAACAGAAACCAAATGCTCCCAAATTATCTTCCCCCAACGCCTTTTCCGACCACGATTCCGGCACCGTCCGAATTCCGATCGTCGTTTTGAAAACACCGTTGTGTTCATCATCAAGCGAGGAACAAACCCTTCAAATTAATTGAAGTGAAACGCTGCCAAACGTCGGAAATTTTCAGTCAAAGCATCGTCGTTTTTTTTAGCTCTATCGCCGGGAAAAACTTAAATTCACCGCCGATCGTTGTTCCGTTTACGACACCTCCTACACCATCGTGTTCCTTGTGTCGTTGCGAGTCCGCCGGTGTCAACCTTGTTCGCCGTCGACGGCGGCGCGTGAGGAGGTGGAGCAGTCAAAGATTCGGCCGAGTTGAAATACGAGCTCTCCGCCGTTAAAAAATTTGAACCGATCATTGTAAGTATCTCGAAATCGCTCAAAATAATTTTTAGAAATTTTTTCGGGAATTTTCCGACACCGTGGCACTGTTCACGCGCCGCCGCAGGGAGAGTGAGCTACTGGAAAACCGGTTTGACCGGTCTGAACCGGGTTGACCCGACCCGACTGTTGACCTGACCCGACCGTTGACCCGACCCGACCGTTGACCGTTGACCGTTGACCGTTGACCGTGACCGTTGACTTTCTTTGACTAAAACTTAAAATGGCTTTGACCGACCTTTAAACGACCGTAAATCTTTTCCGAGTATACCTATCCTGATAGTTTTCGACGTGCCAAATCCATTTCCGCAGTTCGTTTTGCCAAATTCAAACCCAAAGGTCTCCAAATCGACGGTCAAAGTGGTTGACTTTGACTTTGACCAAGAATCTGAATTTCCGAAAAGTCATACTTTATATTTTTCAATGTCCTGATTCCGTTTCCGCAATCTGTTTGGCCAAATTCAGACTCGAAATACCCCAAATTGTTAGTCAAACTCGAAAAATGCTTATATACTTAAGAAGACTAGCTTTGAACAATTAAATAGGATTTGAGACTGATAGATTATTATTGTTTGAAGGTACAAGAGACTCTCCGGATCGTTCGACAGCTCGACCCAGCTCTTCTAGATCAGTTAAACCACGTGTGCCAGTATTCACCCGTTCGAAAATTGTAGCAGAGCGTGGTGAAACCAGCAATCAGTAAATTTGCTATTTGAACCTATTGTCGAGGTGTGTTCCCTACTTATTATTGAACTGTTTTATTGGTTTTAATATGTGGTACACCGAATTCATTGGTTATTGTTTTATGGATGCACCAATTTAATGTGACAATTTATGGAATATGGCTGCTATCTAATTTTTGTTTTGAAATGGTATATGATTACCATGTTTTTGGATTTATGGAATTTATGTCACTGTGCAATTGAATTTTGGAATTGAATTACGATGGAATAGCTCTGATCAAGCTAACTGGGCCTAATGTGACTCTTGAGGGCCCCAAGATGTTTCATTAGGTCGGCTTTCCTTTGCTGTGTGCTTAGGGTAAGCTATATGGACTTATTGACTTGGGCTTAAGGATACAAGCTTCATAGCCTATCCTTAAGTCGGCTTTCTTTTTGCTATGTGCATAAAGTAAGCTATATGGAAAATACTTTTGGGAACTACTGATGGTGTACCAGAAAAGGGTTTAAACTATGATTTTCAAAATGTTAAACTCTTTTACGAATTTGTGAGATTACTGGACTATGATTTGTACCTATTGTGATTTTATGGAAATGTTGGGACACACTGAGCCTAGCTCACCTTTTGAAAATGTTTTCCCCTTTCAGATACTGTTGGTTAGATACCTTGGTTCGAGCACTTGGAGGATCAACATATCTCTTGAAGTAAATCAAATTGTAATGTTTTTATCTGGCAAGTTGACTTTATTTTGGTGACATGGATCTTATTTTAAAATATCGGATTTTATAATGATAACTCTTTTGCTAATACTGCTCGGTTTATTGTGATATTGAATTTGAAGACATGTTTTAAATTAAATTATTATTTATTGGTACTATATTTACGAGTTGGATTTTGATAGTATAATTTGTTTATAATTTCATGTTATTTATAATGTGATTTTATATTGATGAAATAACGGTTTCGAAAAATGTCTTTAATAATCATAATGTGATCCACTAGACTTAATCGAAACGCATAGGCCGGGTCTAGGGGTTACAATGGTAAAGGTTTTTATAAATTTATATATTAAATAAATCGAGTCTGACACTTAAATTTTGAGATTAAATAATTAATAATTTTTTGCATTTTTGAAAATTTAGAATTTGATCTCTCGATGTTTAATTGTGGCTCCATCCCTAGATAGATGGGCCTTCGTCTCATGTACGTATGTACAATGATGGTGGCATCACATAGTTCTTCCATTAAGGGCAAAGCAGAAAACAAAGGGCAGTGAGATAGAGAGAGCATCGTATTATTGTCAACAGATGTTTATAAAAGTGTTTGGTTATGGGACCGTTTATTCTTTAGGAAATGTTCAGCAAAAAGTGGAACACTGCTCCTCCACATTGATCAATGAGTCCATTTAGAGTTAGACCCACTCACCAACAAGCTGCACACTCGTCCATTCAGCTTTAATATCGGTTCCTTTTGCCTGTTTTTAGCTAGAAATCGCAGGCAGACCACCTGCATTAGATGCATGCATTTTGTTCAAATCAAAGCTAATTCCTTTGAAGCAAAGCAAAACAACATTTTCCAAAAGTCGTAAGAAACAGTCGCTGATTTTGTCACATCATATGTCCAAAACTTGATGTCGGTGAAAGGGATCGAAGTTTTCAAAAATATCAACTTTGAGTTTGGCTATATGCATTTAGAACTGCAGTACAAAATATAGGAAGAATTCAATGCTATGGGAGAGTTGGGACATTTCCCTTTCAATCTCTTTCTGTCTATGTTAAAATTATTTGAGAACAACTATGCAATATACATGCTCCTAGGGTTTTATGGTTATCCTCATTGTTACCCGTTTGTGGTGTCCAAGATTATGAATTCGAGTTGAACGAATATGGTTGAGTTCGTTTGTTTATTTTAATGGTATTCATATTTGATTCATGTTCGTTTGTTTATTTTGAAATTATTCAAGTTCGATTCGTGTTCGTTTGTTTATTTTTTAAGGTGTTCGTGTTTGGTTAGTTTGGCATTCGCAAATATGTCCATTTATATGGTTCGAGTCTCCTCGGCAACTAACACTCTCTTTTTACCATTTTATTTGCAAACCAAAGAAAAATGATGAAATTACGTTACTAGTTCTTAAGCTCCTTATGCTTCACAGTTTGAACTCTAAAATTTATGTTCAATTTAGTCCATACTTTTACCAATATTTAAAATAAAAGGATGTTACATAGAATCGAGTAAACATGCTTATAAACGAGTTTTCAAACAAATTTATTCATGAATATAAATAAACAAAACACATATTTATTTGTGTTTATTTGATTATTAAATAAACATAAAATTTTCATCATACTCATTTATTTAACTTAATAAACAAATATTATATAAACGATTTACCAATAGATCAACACACGCTCAATTCAATTATTCCCCTAATAAGGTTTGTGTGGCCATAAGGGTAGAGAAGTGATACGTGGATGTGGGGTTGGAAATATAGGTAAAAGAGTGGATATAATAAATCATTGAAAAGAAAGTGGATTAATCATTACCCACGCTTCTTCCATATGGATGATAATGGCATCAACTTCGCACCATAAATGGAACTTTAAGCATCACGCATAGACTTGGCTAGTTCTGATTTGGTGAGCATCTTAGGCCTTTTTTTATATTCATGATTCCATGTTGAGCCACTGCCGGACCGCGTGGCTGCACCTGATCGAGCCAACTGTCAAACCACATTTTCGTCCTACTAGAATTCAAACTTTGTTAGGATTCAAAAAATAGGATAGAGTTCTACTATTATTTAAATTCCTAAAGATAGGATCTACAAGCACTATAAATAGCCATTGTAACTCACCATTTGAACATACGATTTACACACAAAACATAGAGGAAAGCACGGGAAGATACAAAGGCAAAGCTATTGTAAAGGATTCGAAAAGGAAATAAAAGGTAGCATTTTCTTTTTTCTTTCTTTTGCATGTGCACGTTATTTTTCTTGAGATTTGGTTCGAATAACCCAAAACGTGGGTTGCGCCGATGACCAAAATGGGTAGGGTTTCGAAGTTTCGAACCTAGATCTACCCCGAGGCTTATTTTGAAAAACCGGTTTGATTTTCGGTTAAAGGAGGGGAAGAGCTTTTTAAAAATCTATATTAGTCCCTTTATTTATTATATGGATATTTTATTCATTTATTTTTATTATTTATGTTATTATTATTATATGTATATATATATATATATATATATATATATTTCTTTAATATTCTACTTATAAGTCTATTATTACTATATATATTGTAATTATCTTTATCTAGTCATATATTTTTTATACTTTTAATGGTTGATTTATATACCTATTATTAATATATATATATTCTTAATTATTTTTATTTGATTATTTTTTTATTTACGTAATATATCTTATAACTTTATATATATATATATATTATTTTCGTTTTTTTTATTTATTATTATTATATTATTTTTTAAAAAAATCTTGTGTCTTTATCATTATTATTATTAAACATTATATTATATATTACTAACCTAGAGGACCCATTTTTTTTGTCTTATTTCTGACTAAAGCCCCTCACTTTCGGTGAAGTGAGAGGGTAACTTTTCTATTTTTTAATACTTTGATGTATATATATATATATATATATATTTTTTTTTCCTTTTTCAAATATATATATAATTATTACTTTACTATTTTTTTCCTTTATCTTATTTATTTATTTTATTTATTTTATTTTTCCCTTTTACCTTATTTGTTTTATTTACCTTGTTTATCTAACACATTTCTCGATTTTTTAAGGATATTTTCAAATCAATAAAGGGTAAGTAATTGGGGTCGAAACTTTACCTTTTAATTTAACTTGTTATTTTTCTTAATTAAGACAACTGGAAATTACGTAGTACCGAAAGGGCGGTTCAAGGGTGCTAATCCTTCCTTGACCGTAACCGACTCCCGAGCCCGACATATTTCTGGTAAGACGCAGATCAGGTAAGAAATAGGGTATCCGATCAACCCATTTATTTTTAAATAAATGATCGGTGGCAACTCCAATCCATTTTCCTAAGTCGAAGCCCAATTCCGGGGCCCAACCGAAAGACGGTTGCGACAGCTTGGCGACTCCGCTGGGGAATTCTCAAGTGAGTCAGGCTAAGGTAATTTTCAGTTGTCTTTTTAACAAAAAGGGTAAGTTTAAATTTTAAGGAAACATTTCGATCCTTATTGCTTACTTTTGATTATATTTTTTTGAGTAAATAGTTGTACTAATCGTTTTCTCAATGATTTCAGCCCTTAAAGTCTTTTTTTCATCTAAGGCTCTAAACCCGAGCTCCGAACCCGTTTTAAGTGGGGGTGAAAGCGACACATTCGTGTGAATTTATTTACCGCATATGCCTAGCAAGTAGCCTTCGGGATTCATATACCTTATGTCTTCGTGTGAATTTATTCTCCGCATAGACATAAGGGAATGTGTCCTCTCGAGTTTAACTTAGTCCACATGAGCCTGTGATGGGTTTAGGACTAAGGGTCTGGCAAGCCCAAGGGGGCACCAGCAAGGAGAACTCGGGTACCATTTTTTAGCACCTAAACCGGGAGACTTTGAAGAATTAGAACCTACCCCAAAACCTCATTTCAAACCTTAGGATGCCAGAATTATTTCGTGCTTTACTTTCTGTTCAAAGCATGCGAACTAGATAAATATGCGGTTATGACTTGTTCAAAATCAACTTGCGGGATAGAGATCATGTTCGGGTAGGAATAATAAGCATGTGAGGTAGATATCATGTGGGGTAGGACTTTCATTTTTATGATCGTTTTTGATTATTTTTCACCTTACTAACTCTTTTCATCTTTATTTTATTTTATTTTTTTTATCATTTGCATCATTCGAAAGAGGTGTTGATCCACCAAAAACGTGTTTGTCAAACATGAATAATCTGCATTAATGGACAGAGGGGTTGTAATACAAGAGATGAAAATACAGAGGACAACCTACAGGGCGACTATATGTCACATTCAATCCAGAAGACGTGGTACCCACAATCGAAGAATATGTCACTTTGCTACATTGTAAAGGACTTCGAATGGACCAGAATTTACACTGAGCACACTAAAGTCAAATTTTTGTGAGGAAAAGGTTGCAGGGGCAAGACGAAGAAAAAGTTACTGACCCGGAGATTCCTTTCAAAAACTACGAGAACAAGATGAATTCTAGAAACAAGTCGATAAGCTTCGGATGGAGGGCTTCAATGGCACTTTCGTTAGAAACAAGCTCGGCAAAGAGTGAAAGTCGGAGATGCAGTCCTTCGAGACCTTTTTTTGGGGTAAACAGCTTGTCACTTGCACATTTTAGCCAAAGGAGCCTGAACGGTTCGACAGGGTATTCAACCGGTGACAGACGAAGGCAGAAGACTAGTCAACATGTCAGAAGCTGTCAGGATATTTTTGTCTCTTAAAAGATAAAACACTTTTGTCCCAATAAAGATTATTTATAATAACAGACACGTTTTTGGATCAATGCCTCAAACATTTCATGCATTCTTGCATTTTGCATTTTTGCATCTTCATCTACATTTTTGAGCATTTTCATAAACATGAAATTTCTTCATGGATGATTCGATGAAGTGGATTTAACCACATGGAAGCAAGATTGTAACATTAAAGAGAAAACTGAAAACAATACAGTGGGAACCTGATCAGCTGATTGTAGGACAAAGCCTGCCAGGATGATCTGAGAAAAGAGTCCACATATCATAAAGAATACGATGTTGAAGCTATTTGCAGTTGCCACGTAAAAAGCCCCAAACATTCCTCTGAAACCAGTAAGGCGCTTGCCGAAGAAGGGGGCATGGCATATACCATTTGCACTTAGAGGATTGTTTTGTTTGAACACGTCTTTGATCTTTCGCTTAATCTGTTAAACGATTGAATTTATGCTACTTTCTAAGGTGGAGCAATTGAACAAATTTTAATCTTTAGTTCTTCGAATATTAAATGAATTAAGGATTCTTTTAATTCTTCAAGAATTATAGATTTTTGACATATGACAAGATTAGACCTTTCTTATCCTGTCTCAAACCCCCAAAATGAAATACCTTGATCAAAAAGACCAAATTTTGACATTACCTCCCTTTGAAATTCTTGAACATTGCCTTTACCTTTATGATACACCCATACCTTTCTTTGAGTCAATAAGATCACACAACTGTCTTTTTAGACCCAAAATTAACCTTTTTTACCATTAAAACCCAAGGCATTGAGTTGGTCATTTGAACATAAGCATTCTTCCAAGATACAATTTGGGGCATCTCGCCGGGAGCCTGAACATTGAGACAAGATGGGAGCAAGGAGCAGAAAAAACAATTCATTTGAAATAATTCTATCATGCATTAATTGCATTGTTTTCATGTGAATATAATTAATCCTAAAAATCTATCCCCCTGGGGATACCTCTTCTGTGAAGACTTACATGTATGAAATGATGAACGGCTTTCTTTCTTTATCCCTTCACAACAGGAGAAAATATATATCCCTTGCGTCCCCTTTTGAGCCTATAGTATTTTTTTCTTCTGATTCAACCCTAACCAATGATCACCCTCCACACTGGGGGGCAAGGTGGAGAAAATCTGCTCACATGAGTGAAGACATTGATTCAGATGAGATACCGAAAGGTGAACCAAATGCCAAGTGCGATGATTCAATCAGAACAAAAAGGGCAAAAAGAAAAAAGAAAAGAAGCAAAAAAGGAAAAAACAAGAACAAAAAAGAAAGAACAAAAATTAAAAAAAAAGGGGACAAAAAGCACAATCAAAATTCCCTAAAGACAAATGGTGCATCAAGCTTCAATGAGATTAATCAAGCACAATCATTCCCGAATCACTGAATCCCTTCACTCAAAGATCATAGAGCATCAAGAGAAAGAGACATTTTGAGCAAGACAAGATTGATGGCATCAGAATGAATTGATCCTTGGTTCAATACCCTGAAACACTTATTTGGGCCTATTTATCCTTTTCTTTCATAACCACGAACCCTGGCCTACATTACGTGCCTTAAAAGTCCCTTCTAATCATACATGAATTTCTAAACAGAATAGACTATCTTCAGATTTCATCCCGCCCATCAGGATTAATCTTTGTTTGCAAAAAAACAATGTAATTAATGTATGGTAGAGAAAAATAACAAAGGGGGGTTCAAGACGTAAATCCTGAATAACGTCTTAAAACCAAAGGAGGATTCGAGTTGAAAACCTGAAAAGGCGGCTCGAATATAAAAATTGTGCAACTGAGATGATCACACAAATTACTTGATAAGGCATCGCACAATCCAAGTGTGACAACGAAGGTTGGGAGTCAGAGAACACTTCCAGTAGAGAAGCATGCAAGCTACCCCATCAATCCTTTGAGCATCAAATACCAAACCTTTGAGCATCAAATGCCAAACCTTTGACCAAACACAATGACCTGAGACTTTTTATCCTTTCCTTACTTGACCATCTCTCAAAGATAGCTTTGATCTTGACACTTGTCAAATAGCTATAATTTATTGAAGGATTAACATTGTAATTAATTCTTTGATATCCAATGAACTCTAGTTTTATGATTCGTCTCAATTGTAAAACCGTGAAAGGGGCAATATTTTTAAAACTTGGGATTAAACATTTTTTGAAACTCTTTTAATTGATATTAAAAGAGAAAGAAAAACATTTTTTTTCAAACAAGACAGTCTCTCTAGAGTGGATCTTGGTAAATGACATGTGACTCTTAGACACAAAACTCATGCTCAGAATCAATGCTGAAGCAAGAAATGAGGAACATTTGGGGCATCTTTGAAGATTCAACATGAAATATTGGGGCCTTTTTTTTGGGCATCTTTGGGGATTCAACATCCTAATGCGAATTATCTGGCATTTTTCAAGAGATAAAATATAACCAATTCATGTTATATGCATCTTATGCATACATTTTAGAGCATCATTTTTTTCCCACATACATAATTTTTGCAGCTTTTAGAGTCAAGTTTCGACTTCAAGACGAAGGATACTCGATTCAAAAGCACCTTTACAGATTGATGTCGGTTGCTTAGCTCAGCAGCAAGAAACTACACTTCAACCAACTCGACAGACAGAAAGATCGACATTCATTTTCAGATTCGACATTTCCAATATAAATTCTGTCTTGCTTGAGACAGTCTCATTTAATGGAGATGATTATCTCACTTGAGATTGCTTTTTTAAAACAGACTTTGTCTCACTTGGGACTGTTTTACTCGAAAGAAGATTTATTTCACTCATGATTGTTTTTCTTAAAACAAGATTTGTCTCGCTTGAGACCGTTTTCACTAGAAGAGTTTTGTCTCTCTTGAGACAGTTTCCCTTGAAACAAATTTTGTCTCTCTTGAGACAGTTTCTCTTGAAACAAATTTCGTCTATCTTGAGACAGTTTCCCTTGAAATAAATTTTGTCTCTCTTGAGACAGTTTCCCTTGAAACAAAATATTTGAATATGTTTTCTTTGAAACAAATTCCGTCTCCCTTGAGACAGTTTCTTTTGGAACTAAGTTTTGTCTCTCTTGAGACAGTTTCTCTTGAAACAATTTTCGTCTATCTTGAGACAGTTTCCCTTGAAACAAAACCTTTGAATTTATTTCCCCTAAAACAAATTTTGTCTCCCTTGAGACAGTTACTCTTGAAACACAAAATCTTCAAATTTATTTCCCTTAAAACATAATTTCGTTTCCCTTGAAACAACAGATATCTTTGAGATCGTTTCCCTTGAAACGAATTCTATCTCTTTCAAGACAACTTCTTTTGAAGCATCATCTGAACTGTTACACTCAGCTCAGGCACATACTTGAGATGGTCGAGAAGCATTTCTCAAATCAAAAATAGAATGTGCACATCAGATTTGAACATTTGAAGAATTCAAGATCAGGGATCAAAATTTGAAGATTCAAGAATCAAGATTCCAGACAGGCAACTGGAGATCGAGATTTCTCTCCAGAGCCCCAAGATAACATATGTTGCATATGCATTTTAGGCACACCTAAGAGCATTGCATCCATAGCATCACATATATGCATAACTTTTTCAGGTTTTAGCTAGAGTCAATTTCAACTTCGCGGCGAAGGATATTGCACTCAAAGCGACACAATTTGCTCGAGAGTGGATTTCAACTTCATGACGAAGGATATCTAGCTCGAAGCTAAACTTCACAATAAAGGGGTCTCCATGGTTTCAACTTCACGGCGAAGGGAATTGTGTCCACCCGCAACATACAATACTTGGATTTCAACTTCACGACGAAGGATATTCAAGTCAAGGCTCAACTTCACAACGAAGGGGCCATCCGCGATTTCAACTCCACGACGGAGGATATCGTGGCACTCAAGACAACACAAGTTCAACTTCACAACGAAGGGACGGCTGGTTGTCAACAAACAACTTCTCAATTTCAAAGCCAATTTCAACTTCACAACGAAGGATATTGGACTCCAGACAACGCAAGTTCAACTTCACGACGAAGGGACCGCTGGTTGTCAATAAACAATTTTCCCAATTTCAGAGCCAATTTCAACTTCACAGCGAAGGATATTGGACTCCAGACAACGCAAGTTCAACTTCACGACGAAGGGACCGCTGGTTGTCAACAACAACTTCCCAATCTCAGAGCCAATTTCAACTTCACAACGAAGGATATTGGACTCCAGACAATGCAAGTTCAACTTCACGACGAAGGGACCGCTGCTTGTCAACAACAACTTTCCAATCTCAGAGCCAATTTCAACTTCACAACGAAGGATATTGGACTCCAGACAACGCAAGTTCAACTTCACGACAAAGGGACCGCTGCTTGTCAACAAAATTTCATTCAGAGACAATTTCAACTTCACAGCGAAGGATATTGGACTCCAGACAATGCAAGTTCAACTTCACGACGAAGGGACCGCTGCTTGTCAACAACAACTTTCCAATCTCAGAGCCAATTTCAACTTCACAACGAAGGATATTGGACTCCAGACAACACAAGTTCAACTTCACGACGAAGGGACCGCTGCTTGTCAACAAAATTTCATTCAGAGCCAATTTCAACTTCACAGCGAAGGATATTGGACTCCAGACAATGCAAGTTCAACTTCACGACGAAGGGACCGCTGTTTGTCAACAACAACTTCCCAATCCCAGAGCCAATTTCAACTTCACAACGAAAGATATTAGACTCCAGACAACGCAAGTTCAACTTCACGACGAAGGGACCGCTGCTTGTCAACAAAATTTCATTCAGATTCAATTTCAACTTCACAACGAAGGATATTGGACTCGAGACAACACAAGTTCAACTTCACAACAAAGGGACGGCTGGTTGTCAACAAACAATTTCCCGGTTCCAGAGCCAATTTCAACTTCACGACGGAGGATATTGGACTTGGAACAATGCTACTTACTTGGATTTCAACTTCACGACGAAGGATATCCAACTCAAAGAAAGATTATCTGCCATCAAAATTGTCGAGTTCGACTCCATTCAGCTCGATGACACATCAATCACACTACTTTCCGGTTGCAGTCGAGGTTTTCAAGTCGAGAAGAGGACATGGGTTAGCTGTGCCTTAGTGACAAGCAACCATTTTCAAACAGCATAGCTTAAGTCAAGAAAAAGCTATCTGTCAATGAAGATTTCTGAGTTCGATTCCGATCCAAGGTCTTTAAACCGAGAAGAAGACCGAAGGGTAACGGGAAGCCACGTGCTGATTCAAATTCCGAACTACGGCTTTAATTTCATATCATTTCAAGATGAACTCGACTTCACGATGGAGGAGTCATCCGTAACTCAATTCGACAGGGAGTTATTGAAACATCAGAGTCAATTTTCAACTCCGTCGAACGAAAAGTGTGTCTTTTAATCTTTGCCCTATCCCCGTTACACGACTATGGGCAAAGAGGGGCAGCTGTCAACACACCTTTTCGTCCTACTAGAATTCAAACTCCTAAAGATAGGATAGAATTTTGCTAGGATTCAAAAAATAGGATAGAGTTCTACTATTATTTAAATTCCTAAAGATAGGATCTACAAGCACTATAAATAGCCATTGTAACTCACCATTTGAACAGACGATTTACACACAAAACATAGAGGAAAGCACGGGAAGATACAAAGGCAAAGCTATTGTAAAGGATTCGAAAAGGAAATAAAAGGTAGCATTTTCTTTTTTCTTTCTTTTGCATGTGCACGTTATTTTTCTTGAGATTTGGTTCGAATAACCCAAAACGTGGGTTGCGCCGATGACCAAAATGGGTAGGGTTTCGAAGTTTCGAACCTAGATCTACCCCGAGGCTTATTTTGAAAAACCGGTTTGATTTTCGGTTAAAGGAGGGGAAGAGCTTTTTAAAAATCTATATTAGTCCCTTTATTTATTATATGGATATTTTATTCATTTATTTTTATTATTTATGTTATTATTATATGTATATATATATATATATATATATTTCTTTGATATTCTACTTATAAGTCTATTATTACTATATATATTGTAATTATCTTTATCTAGTCATATATTTTTTATATTTTTAATGGTTGATTTATATACCTATTATTAATATATATATATTCTTAATTATTTTTATTTAATTATTTTTTTATTTACGTAATATATCTTATAACTTTATATATATATATATATATTATTATTATTTTTGTTTTTTTATTTATTATTATTATATTATTTTTTAAAAAAATCTTGTGTCTTTATCATTATTATTATTAAACATTATATTATATATTACTAACCTAGAGGACCCATTTTTTTGTCTTATTTCTGACTAAAGCACATCACTTTCGGTGAAGTGAGAGGGTAACTTTTCTATTTTTTAATACTTTGATGTATATATATATATATATATATTTCCTTTTTCAAATATTACTATATATAATTATTACTTTACTATTTTTTTCCTTTATCTTATTTATTTATTTTATTTATTTTATTTTTCCCTTTTACCTTATTTGTTTTATTTACTTTGTTTATTTAACACATTTCTCGATTTTTTAAGGATATTTTCAAATCAATAAAGGGTAAGTAATTGGGGTCGAAACTTTACCTTTTAATTTAACTTGTTATTTTTCTTAATTAAGACAACTGGAAATTACGTAGTACCGAAAGGGCGGTTCAAGGGTGCTAATCCTTCCTTGACCGTAACCGACTCCCGAACCCGACATATTTCTGGTAAGACGCAGATCAGGTAAGAAATAGGGTATCTGATCAACCCATTTATTTTTAAATAAATGATCGGTGGCGACTCCAATCCATTTTCCTAAGTCGAAACCCAATTCCGAGGCCCAACCGAAAGACGGTTGCGACACCAACGCGCTGCCCATGCCAAGCTATTCTGCACGTTGGCACTCATGGGTTATACCTTTCATATCCCATATGACAAAATCTTTGATAAATAATACTATTTTTAGTAATTTATGAGACTGGTGTAGAGATTAGAGAACAATGAACGTATAAGTACAATTGTACAATCAAGAGGCTCTTTATGTATTAAATAAATGATGCATTGTCCCATTGTCATATAGAATCTAAGATCTTCCTACACTTTCGAGACAAAAGTATTTGGTTCATTGCATTCACCCTGTAAGACCAAATGAAGTATACTTAATAGACTGACAAATCAACTGAAAGTGAAATTTGGTTAATTTCAATGGATCTAGGCCATTGGTAGAGTGACAAATGTTGGCATTTTAGTCATAATAAATGTGGAGGCTGCTGTTCCCAACAGTTCTTGAAGAGCTGTCCCTGGAAACAAACAAACAGAACATCACATTTCCTTTTGTCCATTTGTTAATCACTCCAAAATCCCGTTGCCTTGGGACAATCCGATCGTTCCAAACTCCAATATATATATATATATATATATGCGTGTGTGAGGGGAAGAAGAAAAAAAAAGTAAAGGAGGAGAAATATACAATATATCATGAAGGTTTGGAAGCCATATATATGAGACCAAGTAGAAGTTTATAGCTCAGTTGATAGAGAGTAATGTTCTTAACCTTGTTATCGTAGGATCGAGTTTCACTGAGGACAATTTATAATAGATGTTTTCCACAGAAGTTGCTCTCAACCTAAGCGATGACCCATTACATATAAAAATAAAGTCAGCTAATTAGAAGGTCATAGTATTCGTTTGGAAAATGAAATCTATTAACTAAAACCACACACAAATATTTTCAAAATACACTTTCAAATCAAATAAAAATATATTTAAATTATTGAACTTTATATTTTTGAGACCCATGTGACATGAAATGGGTATGTTGATTTCCTTTATATGACTTGCCAACACCCAAAAATAAATGTTAAAATCGATACTATATATCCTTAATTATAATTTTATTTTATGCATATATTTTCATATACCAATCAAATCCAATATTCCAATCGGTCATCATTAGCTCTTCTTCCAATTAGTCAACTCTTAATTTTTTTTATAATCACTACTTCCAACCTTTTTGTCTTGCATGCAGCACTCATTCTTAGCTTAATTAATTACTATAATTTAATAAAAACAAAATACAAATTAATATGAAAAGCCTTATGGTGTGAATTAAGGTAGAAGCCCTTAAACTCATGGCCCAAGGGTTAAATAATGAATTAATTATTAATTTAAGTTTCAATAATCATATCAGTCTAATTATATTTGAGTTCGATTCAAATTGTACTTTTAAACAATAAAAATATTCCCTCATCATTCTTAGTTTCTATATGTATTCTAAAATTTATGCATCACTCAGTTTATTTAACAATAAAACTTGAGTAAAATACATCGAATTTATTGAATTATGTTCAAATGATTATTTTTATCAATACACTTTTAAAATTTATAAAATAATCCTCAATTTTTTGAACAACTACAAAATAATCATTAAATTTCATCAAAATTTTACAGTGACTATTTTGAAACTTTAGTGATCAAAATGATCTTTTTAACATAGTTTAGTGATCTCTGGTGTACTTTGTTCATAAAAGTTTACACTAATCAGTCCCCACGCGATTTTGAAGCCACTGCAGTTTAAACCCGAAGAAGACAAACAAAGACTGAGATTACTTCATTCATCACGCGCTGTCAGCGGTTCTAACTGTAATGTACTGCTTTCTGGTCTCTAAACTCTTTTTCTTTTTATTTATTTATTTTTATTTATTTATTTTTATTTTTGTTTTTATTTTTATTTTTGTAATGAAATGGAATTGCTATTTGTATTAGTGCCTCAGCAGAATCCAATGATCTGCAAATATCTAAAAGCTTTCATTTTCTCCATTAAAGCTTAATCTCTGCAAACTTCACTCTTCAAATCATTTCTCTCTTAAAACATCATCTTCAAAAGGGTCTTCTTGTTCCTTCATAATTTGTTTAGATACGATCCTTTTCCTTACAAATGGCGCTCGAAACTTGGCTGATAAAAGTGAAAAAAACCAAATCGGCCAACACCCTGGACACTGCAAAATCTTCAAGACATAAATACAACGTCGAGGTTTTGTCCTTCGAAATCGCCGGCCTTATGTCAAAGCTTCTTCATCTATGGAACTCGCTCTCAGACAAGACCATAATCCGTCTTCGTAATGAATCCATTTCGCTCGAAGGAATCTCCAAGATCGTCTCCGATGACGAGTCTTTCTTGCTGGGGTTAGCCTGTGCTGAAATTACGGAAAACGTTAGGCTGGCAGCCAAGGCTATTTCCAGGTTCAGCACCCGGTGCCATGATGCCAAGCTTCGATGTTTCGACCGGTGGTTCGACGAGTTCGCCGACTCGGGCAACGATTTTCACGGATGGGTTTTGAGTAATAAGGACATGGAAGCTAAGAACAAGAAGATGGAAAAGCTGGTCGCTGTTACTTCCACTCTGTGTAAGCAAATGGAGGAGTTGTCGACGACGGAGAACGGTTTGAGAAAGTGTTGTGTTCCGATCAAAGAGCAGAAGTTTATTGATCTACAGCAAAAGCTTTTGTGGCAAAAACAAGAGGTTAAGAATTTAAAAGAAAATTCCCTGTGGAACGAAAGCTTCGACATGGTTGTTTCCATGCTCGTGAGATTGGTCTTCACTATTCTACACAGGATCAAGTTTGTTTTTGGTCATGGCCATGGCTATTACCATTATCCACCTTTGCCTCGAAGCCTTTCGACTTCGGCAACCGTGTACCCCACTGTAAACCCAAACACTTATAACTTCGTATCCGGGCCATTGAAGGGTAATATCAATTTTTTCGACTCGAATTCGAAGTTTCTGAAGCCTCCTCCGAGTACATTAGGTGCTTCGGCTTTATCGTTACATTATGCGAATCTAATTATCGTGTTGGAAAAAATGATAAAATCACCACAGTTGGTTGGTATTGAAGCAAGAGATGATCTGTATTCGCAGCTTCCTAGCAGTATTCGGTCGGCATTAAGGGCGAGATTGAAAGGAGTTGGGTTCTCGGCGAGTGACTCGGTGCTTGCGGGTGAGTGGAGAACGGCTCTGGGGAGGATATTGGGCTGGTTGTCGCCATTGGCACATAACACGATCAAATGGCAAAGTGAGAGGAGCTTCGGGCACCAGAATTTGTTGCCCAGAACGAATATTCTTCTTTTGCAAACACTCAACTTTGCTAACAAGGAGAAGACTGAAGCTGTCATTACTGAGTTGCTGGTGGGTTTGAATTACATTTGGAGATTCGAAAGGGAAATGACAGCCAAGGCCTTGTTCGAATGCAATTTGCAGAATTCAAGTTAAGGATTAGAAATGGAGCTTAATGGATCATATATTGTAGAATGTTATATGTAAATGACAAGAATTTGATTTAAAATTATTCCAGTTGCATGATCCTTCATTCATTGCTGCTCGTTGTTGCCTCCCATTAAACACAACTTTTGTAGGCATCAAACTATGACTTTTAAATTCATCTGTACTCATTCATGAATTTGATAAAATAATAATGAGTATTTTATTATTATTTGTTTTCTACATAATTTACCTCAAGTAGTATACTACTTGTGAAACAAAAATTCTATACAACAATCCAATGTTATGAGCTTGGCTTCCATTTCGTTGGAAGCAAATACAATTTGTAAAAGAATGCCAGAAAAAAAAACGAATGGGAAATCTGGTGGTAATTATACATGGTTGCGATGTTTGTTGTAGATGCAGCTATCTTGTCGTGATAATAAATGTTACGGATAATTAATAACATATAATAGTTATTGTAGATGTGATTTATTTTTCAAAATCGTTATATATATGATTGTGATATCGCAATAATACGTTTATTACGTTATGTTGTCATCCTAATTTAATTTTATGGTCATGATTTAATTAGAAATCATATCTTTGAACATCTTGCTTCGTCCCTATCATCCCTAGCGTGCAAGTGGGAAAATTATCAGATACCTCATGAATTACATCCGTAGAAATGTAGTGCTGCACTACCAACACCGATGAATGCAAGGAAAAGTACACCAATGTATCCCCAATCGCCCCGAGCTCCGGGCAAGTACCCCAATCCGACAATCCTTCGATGATCGGGGATTTAATTCCCCTTGCCTTCTCCCAACTATGTACAAATCAAACACGTTATCGCCCAATGCTCTGATCCCTGCTATAGTTTCTTCTCCATTGTGGACCTTCATTTCGGCAAAATGTAGCCCATTACTTGCCATCGCCACCTTGGATTTGAAATCCTCTATGTGTTCGTGGTCGGTCAGCCTTTCCCGGTTAACACTGACGCTGCTTTGTAGGTCCGGCTCCAATGTATCTTCATCGGGGAGAAATGTGGCCTCGGTTAAGGTTACATTGTCTTGACTGGCCATCCTACAAGCATAGGCTAACGCCTCTCGATCATCAGGGCCGCCTACGAATAACGTGGCGATATGCCGAGTTAAGTTGCCGCTGAGTTTCTCTGTTGATTCAAAGACTTTCGAGCTGATCCCGCAGTCGATGAGTATGGCTACGGAGCACGGCATGTTCATCAACATGTTGTTGTTCACGTTAGCGAAGTTGGGGTTGGCGTTTCCCATATGACCATCGGCTTTCACTTCCTTATGGAACGGGAGGAGGATGGGGTTGACGCATTTGTCTCCGCCAAGCTACATATGTCAACGTGCATGGTGGCATAAGGGGACATCACGGACATCGTTTGGACCGTCACTGCTCCCTCATCGTTTGCCTTCTCAAAGCTCTCAAACGCACGAAAGATGTTGGCCGTTTCCGTTTTAACCCGATTGAATTGACACCCATCATCCTGGCTGGTATCGTCGTGTATGATGAGCTAGCATTGCCGAGCTGGCTCGTTTGGAGAGCTCCATAAGATGGATTGCGGTGATGCAGAGAGGAGACTCTTTAGTGCCATGGGACAAGTTGACGAGACTAAGGATTCCCATTACATTCCGCATGGAGTGGACACATGCAAGGATTCGTAACTCTGTGTCTGGCTCCGATACTTTGATGCTCCGATTCAAATTTTTCAGTATTTTCCCCGTTAGCCTGTTAACAAATGCGATTATTGGCTCTATCAAACACGACATCACAAGGACCGCAAGAATCATCAAAGGAAATGTCCGGTTGTTTAGAGCCTGCAAGCGGTGATTCATGGAGTGAAGAGTTTGTTGTTGGATTGTCCCATGACCAAAGGAAAAACGGAAGAAGAAGATACCCTGATGTTGAGGTCTGTATTAAGGATGATGAGAGCGAAGACACCTTTGCTGTTCAAAAGCATCCCCGAGAACCAAACTGTCTGAAATTGACATCTTGTAACGTAAGGAAACCAGGAAAACACTGGTAACCTTTGCAGCCCAAGACAATATTATGACGAGAAACACCATGATCAAAGGGGTTGATTCGAATAAAAACGATAAATTGGTTCGTAGTCCTGTGATTAAGAAGAAGAGAAGCGTCAAGATCGCCGTCACAAAATCATAAAGCTTCTCCAAAACCTTGTTTCTCACTGATTCATCTTTCGGTATAATAACATGTCATGACCCATGAGGCGAATTTAGGGATTGCTGAAGAGAAAGAGGTGAATACGGGGAAATTAGGGATTGAAATGGGGAAATTGGATGAAGAGCAGAAGAATAAGGTTATGTTATTACCTGATGGACTTGAAACTCTGGCGTGGGCTGATGGAGCTAAGGAGAGAGTGCTAAGGGAATCTAGTCTGTTGAAAAATAATACAGCTGGCAATCTGTTATGACTAGTCCTATATAAAATTCAGTTGTAATGAACATGAAATATATGAATGAAAATCTTGAGAATTCTGTTTTCTTCAATCTATCTTCTCTATTTTCTTAGTCCTTTCTTAATTTCTTGAGCAATCCATTACATAACACCGAACATAAAAGCGCCCACGATCGAATGCGAGCCGCAAGCATCGGTGGTGAGCCCGCAGAGCAAAATCCCCGTCATGATGAACCATACATCCGTGTCACTGAAGACTTCGCCTTTCGCGCTACGATTGATCCCCCAAGAAAGGGCCGGACGTAGTGCGAACACAAATATCAGGACGAAAACAACCGTGGCAATTATGGTTTTGTATTTTTGGCCATTTAAGATCGATATTGCAATGATGAGGAGAATCCACGAGAACAAGTCACAGAGAATGGCCGAACTCATGGCTATTCTACAAATGTTGGTGTGGAGGAGCTTGAGATCCGCGAGGATCCGAGTGAGATCCGGGAAGTTGGTTGATGTCAACGCGATAGCCCAGAACAACGAACCCCTATAATCGACTTCTTCGGATCTTTTCACCGCCATTAAATACAAACCGAAACCGAGAAGAAGCGGGAACATAATCCCCGCGGCGGTAATACTTATCACTTGAGCTCCAGATTGCATGATAAGGGAAAAATTCATCTCTAATCCGACCAAAAACATGTAATACGTCAATGCCAAGTTAGCTAATGTCTCGAGCACCATTGTTGTTTTATGAGGGAAGATAAACTTTCTTGAGAATTCAATATCTGCAACTAAGGTCAGCCCTAACACCACACCGCACTGCATGCACATGGAAAGAATCAATACATACATATATAGACATATATATATATATATAAACTTACGATGATGTGAGCGACGATGGGAGGCTGGCGTAACGACCGGAGGAGGAGCAAAAGGAATCGATTAAGGAAAAGCTGGGTTAGCAAGAAAGGTAGAGAAGTATTCAAGGAGCTGTGATTTCGCCATAGAGGATCATTGTTTGCATTGTTCATGTAATAACATGCTCCGAGGACATCATTTTTTTTTTGTAACGTAGTGATCGTCGGGCTCAGAAATTAAGGTAAATAGCTTTTGTGGTTCAGATTTGATTTAAAGATTCATTGATTTAAAACGAAGAATTAAGGGGGAAATTAAGGCAAGTATCATTGCTTTTGTGGTTCAGATTTGGTGTTTGCTAGCTTTTTTCCTACAGTATCGGGCATGTTTCATGTAATTTACGTCGACATTTGCTTTGGTTTTTACGTGTACCAGACATTTCTTCGTTTGTAAACAATCATTTGTCTATTACATCTAAATATAATAACCGTAGATAAAATCCAGTAACTTTTAAAAAAATATATATAAATACATATTACAAAGATACAAAAGCATGCATGTTATGATATCATGAAAGCATACAATACATGAATAACAAAATGTACGTCAAATATAAATAGGACACGGAAAAGTATATTTTGTGCACAATTATTATTATATGTAAAAACGAACATAAAAAATATATAGATATGAATGATATGAAATGTTTATATATTTTTTTGCATTTGATTTATGAGAAGCATGTTGTAGTATATGATGCTTGTAATTATTTATGCACTCTTGAGTTCATTATTCATTTTGTGTTTTATTTTCAGACGAAATTGTTTTTTTTTTAATTCAGAAAGTTGGATTAGATAAAGAATCATTCAGATTAACGAAGAGTAAATTATTCAGATTAACATTTTGTAAATGTTTAGTCATTTGGTTAAGCTGTAAAGTGCCATGCTTTGATGAAATTTTAAGTAATCGACTTTCTTCTTTTTCTTTTTTGAGAAGGGAGATTTTATATTAAGAAAATAAATACAAAACACAACCAAAGCAAAAACTTCGTTAAAAAACCTCTTTTAACCAAAATGGAGAAAAAATAGTGCAACAATAATCAACATACAAACAAGGCATAGAAGTAGCACCATCAACTTCAAAGCCTAGCAATGTTACTACACGAAGCAACCCAGCACATTCCAGACGCAAGTGAAAAGACAATCCCCAACCACAAACCGCCCAAGCTGCTGCAATAAGACATTCCAACACAGCAGAACGGGGCTTAAGGAGGACCAAGTCAGCAACAAAAATCAGTTCGATCCCATAACAAAACAAGCAAAAACGGGCACCAATGGACCAGAACCCAAAAAACAACCAGATTACTGCCTCAACCTACCACGATTCTTAACGCCGATGGAAGCCAAACCTGGATTCCTATAAAAATCCATCACCGAATAGGCAGTAGTAGGCCATTTGCAGTGGCACCAGTAACTGATCCTCAACAGGGACGAATTGAACAATTTCTCCTCACACAGCACTTTATTATTAAAAACCACTTCGTTTCTGCAAAGCCAGACAGACCAAATAATTCCGAAAAGAGTCATTTTCCAGATCAGCTTAACCGAACCACAAAGCGGGATATTACACCAGACACTAATCAGCTCCTTAACATTTTCAGGCATCACAAACGCAAATTTCCAGAGATAGCACCATTTTTGCCAAACTCTCCAAACGACCTCACATTGACAAAAGATTTACCGATTCAGGGCTCTTTCTACACAACACACACAAGCAGCTATCGCTACTTACAACCATGGTATTAAATTGCGGCCACAACGCAGTGTTACGACCGCATCGTAACAGTTTTGAAGGTCACCGCGACGCAATATTAACGCAACGCGATAAAATATTTTAGAAGTATTGTGATTTTTAAGGAAGAAATCACGCCTTCGACAGCCACTACACGTTACGTAACGTCCGCGGCATCCACAACCGCGACACCGCAACCGTAACCGCGAGAGATGCTGCAACCGTTATTTTATACTATGTTTACAACACCCCGTTTGACTAATTTGAAAAGAGTAGGAATCCTCCCAAGTGAAGTTCTCCAAACAAAAGCTTCAACTTTCGGGGGCTAACTTACCCCAAATCATCCTCCAGAACTTATCTTCAACACTACCCTCCTTGGAAGTCATTAGGCAGTAACTTTTGGGGGAGTAAATCCCATTCGTTTCCCCCCCAACCACCTAAGGCAATCAGAAGAATTTAGCCCAAGAACCACACTGTTAATAGTAGCCCAAAAATCATTCCAGATAGGAATCTCCCAATCAAATAGAACCCTCCGAAGCTCAATATTCCATACGCAAGCCCTATTCACCATGGCACCAAACTCCGACTTCTTAACAGCAAGGCAGAAAAACCGCGGAAACGCTAATCTTAAGGACGGAACATCGCACTACCAATCCTCCCAAAATTCAACCTGACTCCCATCACCAACGATACAACGAAGATTATTACCAAAAAGACACTTATTATTCAGGACAGGGCTGGCTATATTCCTCCAAACCCAAGAAAAATTCCTCATTTGGAAGGGTCTCGGAACCAAAGAACGCTGATCATAATCGTATTTAGCTACCACAACCTTCTTCCAAAGGTTGTTCGCTTTTTCACCAAATATCCAAATATATTTATTAAGAAGAGCCCCGGTTACGTACCCTGAGATCATAGAAACCCAAACCGCCAAGCTCCTTTGGTTTACACACACTCACCCAACTGACCCAATGGATGGACCTCCCAGGGGAGGCACCCCAAAAAAAAAATTCGCAATGAGTTTATTCAACCTCGAGGCCACTCCTGCAGGCATTTGAAAAAGAGATGAGTAATAGACTGGAAATTTAACAAGAACAGATTTTACCAATGTGAGGAGGCCACCAAATTGAAATTATTGAGTCGAATTGAAATTAGTTGGGCTTGGATCAAATACTCATTTCCCCTTATCAAATTAATATTATATTTTAATAAAAATTTATATATCAAACACTGAAAACACATTTCAATTAATTAGATTACTACAAGAATAAGAATTTTCTATCTTATCCAACAATACCTTGGCATAGTTTACTTATTCATTATTTTTTAAAAATAATTTGACATAAAGTTTGTGTTATTTATATTTCTTTTTACTCAAACAATATCGAACGTTTAAACATATTCAATCTAATTTCCTTTTATAAATTATACTAACGATTAAGTGCGAACGTACGATCTTATATTAGGGGAGGCAAACTTTTAAAATTTTAAAAAGAGACGTGTTGGGAAATAAACGAGCAATTTACCTATAACCAGATTAGTGAGAATGCGAAATAAAAGCGGAAAATAATGCCCGAAATTGATAACAGAGTTCAACAAATTTTGCCTACGTCTCCGGACTGCTACAAATCTTTTACTAAAGAGAGAAAATTTACATGTGTTTACAAAATACTCACTACTCATAAGAAAACTCTCTAGTATTGGGAGAAAGAACTGATTTGGGATGATTTTGAAGCTAAATGAGCTAGGGTATTTATAGTTGAAGCTTAAGGACTAATCTTATAAATATCCTAAAGTGTGCAGGGTTAAAATATAATTTACCCATCTCAAAATTTCAACACAATTAATTGCACCGAATTCGGTGGCCTCCCATTATTGAAAATGCAACCCCTTTATGATTTTTAAAGCCTCTTTTTCTGAATTTTTTTTTACAACAATCTCCCACTTGAAGACTAATTTTAATCTGTTTTCACACCTCGATTAATGCAGCAACATTTATGGTCTTGTTACTCTAGCATGCCAACTGAAGCTGAGCACAACTTCAGTTTGTCTGTAGTCACCGTCTTTGTTAACATGTCTGCCGGATTTTGAGCTTCACTAATCTTTTCAAGTTTCAAAATCTCATCTTCTAGAAGAGACCGAATAAAATGATATCTCAATTGTATGTGCTTCGTTATGGAATGAAAAGACGGATTCTTTGCTAGATGTATAGCACTTTGACTATCGCAGTACTAGACGTTGTTCTCTTGTTTCTTGCCTAACTCTTCCAAGAAACTTTGGAGCCAAACCATCTCCTTGTTGCTTTCATAACAGCGCCATATTATGCTTCAGTTGTGGAGAGAGCAACTATCTTCTGTAGTTAAGAAACCAACTCACTGCAGTACCTCCTAGAGTATATATATACCCTGTAATGCTCTTTTTGATGTCAACATTTCTGGCTAAGTCAGCATCTACATAGACTGTCAGTATCGTATCTCCACCTTTGAAATAAAGTGCTTTATTTGTGGTACCTCGCAGATATCTGAGGATCCATTTGACTGTTTCCCGGTATACCTTGCCCGGATTATTCATGTACCTGCTAACAGCTCCAACTGCATGAGCAATATCTGGTCTAGTACAAACCATGGCATACATCATACTTCCAATTGCTGAGGCACACGACACCTTCACCATGTGTGTACGTTCTTCCTTCGTCTTTGGTGACTGTTCTTTGGAGAGTCTAAAATGAACACCTAAAGGTGTACTTACTGGTTTAGCACCTTGCATGTTGAACCTGGAGAGTACTTTGTTGATGTACTCAGCCTGTGATAACACCAAAGTCCCCGACTTTGTATCTCTCTTAATCCTCATCCCAAGAATCTATTTTGCAGTGCCCAGATCCTTCATTGCAAACTGCTTCGACAATTTTTGCTTCAAGTTTATAATCTCTTGCATGTCTGAGCCTGCAACGAGCATGTCAACAACATACAACAATAAAATAATGAAGTTGTTGTCGAAATTCTTGATATAGCAACAATGATCTGCTTGGCATCTGGTAAAACCATTGCTACCCATGAAGCTATCGAACTTCTTGTACCACTTCTAGGAGCTTGTTTTAAACCATACAAGCTCTTCTTCAACCTTCATACCAGGTTTTTCTTGCATGTCTCTATGAAGCCTTCAAGTTGCCTCATATATATTTCTTCCTCCAAATCGCCATGAAGGAAAGTTGTCTTCACATGTAACTGCTCAAGATGTAGATTCTCTGTAGTTACAATTTTCAACAGCAGTCTGATTGTAGACAGTTTCACGACTGGAGAGAAATTTCATTGTAGTCAATACCTTCTTTTTGCTGAAAACCTTTGACAACCAATCTTGCTTTATAGTGTTTGCTCTCATCGTGCTCTTCTTTGAACCTATAAATCCACTTGTTATGGAGTGCTTTCTTGCCTGGTGGTAATTCAACTAATTCCCTCGTCTAATTTGACATATGCGAGTTCATTTCATCTTTTATGGAAGACTCCTACTTGACTGAATCCTCCACCTGCATTGCTTCATCATAGCACTCTGGTTCACCATTTTCAGTCAGCAACAAGTAGTACAAAGAAGGCGAATAACGATGGGTTGGTTTAGGAATTCTGGAGGAGCGTCTTAGTTCTGGTGTGCCTGGTTCTTCTTGAGCTGCTTCAGGATTGATCTAAACATCGTTTCCAGAAATCTCCTCGAACTCAGCAAATTCCTTTGTTTCAGCTTCGATATTGAAGCTACTTGATTCTACAGTTGACATGTCTTTGTACATCACATTCTCGTTGAAAATGACATCTCTGCTTCTGATGATCTTTCAATTTTCGTAGTCCCAAAACCGGTAACCAAACTCATCACCACCATAACCAACAAAGACATATTTGTTGGACTTGGCGTCAAGTTTACTTCTTTCAGCAGAATTTATGTGTACATAAGAAATACAACCAAACACTCTTAAGTGTGAAAGGTTTATTTCTTTTTTGCTCCAAGCTTCCTCTGGTATTCCACCATCCAAGGGAACTAAGGGCCCACGGTTGATCAGGTAAGCTGCAGTGTTGATAACTTCAGCCCATAGCAATTTGGGCAATCCGGCATGTATCCTCATACTTCTGGCACGTTCATTCAGAGCTCTGTTCATGCGTTATGCTACGCCATTCTACTGCGGTGTCATGGGAACTGTTGTCTCCATGTTGATCCCATTATTTGCGCATAAATCTCTGAATCTATTATTTTTGTATTCCCTCTATTGTCAGACCTCAACTGCTTGACTTTCAAACCATTCTCATTTTCCACCATGGCCTTCCATTTTCTGAATGTATCAAAGACTTCTGATTTATTCTTCAGAAAATAAACCCACACCTTTCTTGTAGAATCATCGATGAATGTGACATAATATAGTGAGCCTGCAAGAGATGGAACTGGAGATGGTCCCCAAACATCAGTATGAACCAACTCTAACTTTTCTGCCTTGGGTGTCTTGCCAATCTTTGCAAAACTGACTTTCTTTTGTTTTCCAAAGATGCAATCCTCGCATAGTCCGATATCTACACTCTTTAGATCCGACAGCTTCCCTTTTGACAAAAGTGTCTTCACCCCTTTCTCGCTAATATGGTCAAGTCTTTGGTGTCATAGGTTTGATTTTCCATCAGCATCTGCTACTGTAATTATATTCTCTAAATTTAAGGTTACATAGAGAGTACAAGTCTTCTTACCACGAGCAATGACGAGTGCATATTTGATAATCTTTCATTCACAGCCTGAAAATGTTGTACTATATCCTTCTCCATCAAGTTGTCCTACAGAAATCAAATTTCTTTTGAGGTCGGGAATATGTCTCACTTCTTTCAGCTTTCAGGTGGTCTAGTTTGGCAACTTTAATCGGATGTCTCCTTTTCTGACGATCTTTAAAGTTTCATCATCAGCTAGATGAACCTTCCCAAAATCATCACTGACATAGTTCTCCATGATTTCTTGGCATGGGGTGGAGTGGAAAGATGACTCTGAATCCAAGATCCATAATTCACTTGGACTGTTGACGCTTAAAATAATGGTATCATCTGTCTCCTCTGTCATATTGGCAGATTCCTGTGCGCCGGTATCTTTCTTCGGTGCTCGACAATTTCTTTTAATGTGACCCTTCTTGCCATAATTATAACAGGTAAAATCTTTCTTTCCCGTTCTTGATTTTCCCGTTCTTGATTTTCTTCTTTTGGATTTCGATCTGCCATGATTTGAATTTCTTTATGAAGTTCTCTCTCTAGACTCTGTGTGCAAGGCTGAGGAGCTTGATGCTTCACCTGATTCTCTCCGTCTAATTTCTTCACTCAAAACCAGATCTCGAACATCGTCGAATTTTAATTTGTTGTTTCCCGACGAGCTGTTGACTGCTGTAACAGTAGCATTCCAACTGTCTGGTAGAGATGACAAGAGAATTTAAGTTCGAACTTCATCATCGAATTAAATTTCCACTGAACTCAACTGGGTTGTGATTGTGTTGAGTTCATTTAGGTGTTGAGCCACTGATGCCCCTTCCGCCATCCGCAAATTGAATAATCGCCTCATCAAATGAACTTTGTTTGAGGCTGATGACTTCTCATATATACTGGAAAAAGCCGCCATAAGACCCGTCGTGGTCTTTTCCTTTGCTATGTTAAAAGCAACATTTCGAGACAACGTCAGTTGGAAAACTCCGAGGGCTTGTCTATCGAGAAGAGCTCAGTCTTCATTCTTCATGCCCTCTGGTTGCTTTCCTGAGAGAGGTTGATATATATTTTTCTGGTACAGAAAATCTTCAATTTGCAACTTCCAAAAACTAAAATCCGCACCATCGAACTTCTCAATTTTCACATTCCCTTCGTCTGCAGCCATCGCTCCCACTCGAATTTGGTTTCGTTTGGATCGTTTCTGACAATTCTTGCGAACCACTGTGTATTATAACACCTCCGTCGATAAATTCGTATCGCCGACAATTTTTTTAATATTCATGAAATTCACTATTCACTTGAATAGTAATGAATAGTAACCTCGCAAAAAATTGACAAAATTCACAACCAAAAGCTCTGATTACCAGTTGTTGGGAAATAAACAAGTAACGAGTAATTTCCCTATAACCATATTAGTGAGAATGCGAAATAAAAGCGGAAAAATAATACCCGAAATTGATAACGGAGTTTAACCAATTTTGTCTACGTCTCCGGACTGCTGCAAATCTTTTACTAAAGAGAGAAAATTTATAGGTGTTTACAAAACACTCACTACTCACAAGAAAACTCTCTAGTATTGGGAGAAAGAAATGATTTGGGATGATTTTGAAGCTAAATGGGCTAGGGTATTTATAGTTGAAGCTTAAAGACTAATCTTGTAAATACCTTAAAGTGTGTAGTGGCTAAAATATAATTTAACCATCTCAAAATTTCAACGCAATTAATTGCACCGAATTTGGTTCATAATCCACCGAATTTGGTGGCCTCCCATTGTTAAAAATGCAACCCCTTTATGATTTTTAAAGCCTCATTTTTTTACTTTTCTTTTCCAACAAGACGAACTTATAAAATTCTAAGAGAACAAAAATATATTATCAATTAAAAATATGTAAAATATATACTAATTTGAAACTTTCAGGAGACGAGTGTCCACACTTAATCTTCTCCTATTCATCTCTATAAACGATAATATTAATTAAATTAAACTCAATCTTTACTGATTTGTTTTTATTTTTTGAAAACTACTTATTTTGTTTTTAAATATATAAAATTGAGGACGTTATAATAAAAACAAACCACCAACGTCTATTAAAATTAAAATGGAATTAATCAATCAATAAGGTGTGTTTAAAAGCTTGGAAAGTAGATAAAGCAAGGCTAAATAGCCCCTACGAACGCGAGTAATCATTTTCTTAAAGAAAAGAAAAATTCTTAAGACCCCATCACGAGTTTATTCCAAAATAAGATTTTGAATGAGTGAAGATCAATGTGGACCCTTTGATTTATGTTAATGGTTTATTAAATTTACATATAATAAATTATAAATTCAACACTTTTATTATTTTCATCAATTAATTTAATTAATAAAAATTTAAATTTTCAAATAATAAAATACATTTAAAACAATAAATTATATTTTTATATAAAAAATCAAAAATGGAATACTGAAAATTATGAAAGGCGGTAAAAAAACAAATAATTAAAAAATTATAAGTCAAACGTTCATTTCTGCATTCAATATTTACAACGTGGTTCAAAGTTTTGGTCATTGCACCATCAAACACTATGTTGAAAATATTATTAATAATTTAATCCCAATCTCTCTGTCTTATATACTATATGACATATATACACACAATTAATGGTGAATTTAAAAGTATTTTTTTAAAATGAATATTTATATATTAATAATATAATTTTTCCTATGAAATCGACATAAATAAAATTTTAAGATAAACATCATTAATAAAATAAAAAATAAATATAAAATTAAATTTTGAACATATTTCCATCTTGAACAACTCATACGCCTGTCATTGCACCTGATACTTGATTCATCCATCATTTAATTATCTGTTAACTATAACCGTCTTTGTCGCTCCTCTCAAATGAACTTAGACTCAACTCTCCACGAGATCAACATTCTCCAAGAAACATACCATGTCTAATTGTCTTAATAAGCCCAAGTTTTTACAAAGAACCTCTTCTGCAAATTTGACGCACATGTCTCAGATAAAAAAAATACGGCTCGTGACAATATGTATCATATGTGGTATTTCTTTTTGAATAATTTTTGTGTGTATAAATATATATATTTTGATATTCTTTTTCTTTCATTATGTTCAGGAATCCATAAGCACTCTAGATATTTTTAGAAAACTTATCACATCGATGAAGTCTTACATAATACAATACATCTTTTAAAAATATTGTCTATGTGACACGCTTTTATAAAAAAAAGATTTCTTTCATATATATATATATATATATATATATATATATATATATATATATATATGGATATATTTGAATATATAAAAAAAATATTATTCTTCCAATATCAATGTTACTTGAGATTTTTTTTAACTATTGAAACACTGCAAAAACCAATGTAGAAATCAGCTCCTCAACATGTTAAGGAGTGGAAAATACGTCTGATCTCCTCAGGAGGGTAAGGGAACAGCAGCAGCTCCATCTTGCCATTCCTATCAAAGTGTGCCAAAGCCTCTGCAGCCTTGTTAGCTTCTCGCCTAATATATGATAGCTTCACATGCCACTGGTTATGGATAATCCATGTTAAACATGTGAAGCATTGCAGTGGGCAAAGCTAGAAAACAAACAGAGTATTAGAGATATTTCCATTAAGCATATCGTATACATCACCTGAGCTAGCTTCTTATAGTGAGTTCTTAACAAACTAACAGATTCTAGAATAATTCCCTAACATCCTTGACACGTATACAAGGCTATATTTATTAGTTACAACCAATTCCCATGTATGTCATGCATGCGCTACTGAACCATACGAACAACACCCTCAGCTGCTTCATATATCTCAATATTCTCCCCGCTTTTTCTTCCTCCATTCTTTAACAAGGCAACACATGCAACTTTTCGCGAAACTGCACAAACGCTGGTCTGGTCAGCGGCTTAGTAAGCCCATCAACTACTTGAAACGCAGCAGGAACATAACTGACTCGAAGAGTACCAGCTGCAATCTTCTCTCGGATAAAATGCACATCCAATTCAACATGCTTGGACCGAGCATGACACACATGATTTACACTCAAAGCAACAGCACTCGTGTTGTCACACCAAATCACAGGTATATCACACAATGATAACCCAATGTCACATAGCAGAGCAGCAAGCCAAGTAATTTCAGCAGCCGAATCAACAACATTACTGTATTCTGCTTCCATTGTTGACCGAGAAACTGTCTTTTGTTTCTTGGATTTTCAAGCAACCAAGCATCCTCCAAGAAAGATACAATACCCAGACAGGGACCTACGATCACTGGCATCACCAGACTAATCTGCATCGAAAAAAACTTTAAGACACAACCTAGCATCACTGTCTGAAAACACTAGCCCATGATCCAATGATCCTGCTAAATAACGCATGATGCGTTTAACTGCTACCAAATTTATTTCACGAGGAGATTGCATGTACTGGTCCGCTTGGCATAAACCATAAAGAGTCTTTTCCAGCTTACATACCAATGATGTACCATCGGAAGCATACTGCACAAACCCCGGTGGCTGCTACATATACACATCCTCATGCAAGTCACCGTTTAAGAAAGCATTATTAATGTCAAAATGTCTTAAGACCCAGCCGTGAGCAGTAGCCATGGTAAAAAGAACATACATTGTTGAAAATTTCACAATCGGGCTTAATGTGTTTTGAAAATCAAGACCAGGCACTTGTGTAAATCCTTTTACAACCAGTCGAGCTTTGTAGCGAAGCACCGACCCATCAGGATTTCGTTTGAGTTTAAAAAGCCACTTGCATCCCACCATATTTCTATCAGCAGGTAAGGGAACAAGCACCCATGTTTCATTGTCAAGTAATGCGGAGTATTCAACATATATTGCTTCAGTCCATGCACCAGATTGAAGACCCTCGTCATTCGTAGTTGGTACAACATTATCAAAGAATGTAGCATAAACCTTTGGCTTAAACACACCACATTTACTACGAGTCAACATTGGATGACCAGTACGGACTGCAAGTTCGGTATTAATATCAGGCATCAAACCCATGTTCGGTATTAACATCCTCTGGATTTTGTTGTTAAAATTAGGTTCAATTCTTTTACCTTTTTTTATTTAGTTTTATATTATAATTTGATCTGTTTGAGTTTTAAGTTTTAAACTTTTGGTCCTGACTTAAGCAGTAACCGTTAAATTTGTTAAACTAAAATTTATTATTAGTGCTAGTGTTATGCATAAGTTGTAAATTTAATTCTTATTTTCCAATGTAATCATTTTGCATCCATGTAATTCAATCGTATCGTCATTGAAATGTTTGCAATTGATTGGAATTTCGGACTAAAATATATATGAGGATTAAAATCAAATCTACAGTATAGGGACTGAATCTATAATGTATGCATGGTATAAGGATTGATTCCAACAGAAGTTGACCTTAAAATTAATTTAACAGTTGGGCGGGTCTATGGGAAATTTAAGTTGAAAGAGATAATTCTTTACCCAGCAATTAATAAAATAATGGCGTGATAAGTTTTTGTTCCAATAGACAAAGACCTGTGTGACTGACACTCAAATGCTTAGGTTAGATTCTCCATTAATGTAGCATTAAAAGAATTAATAACTCTAATAAATTTTTCATTTAAGGTTGGTTGTTGGTTTTTATCTAAGAATTTTGTTTTACTATTCGAATTTATATTATTTCAGTTTAAAATGTAATGTGCTTTATCACAATACTTATTACTTATTATTTTTTATAAAAAAATGAAAAGAAAATTATTTGAGATTAAATTTGATATCTAATATTAAAATCATGAGATTATTAGCAATTAGGGATGTTTATTGAGCGAGTCGATCACGAGTTAGGCAGTGCTCGACTCATGCTCGCTAAAAAAATTTATTGCTCGACTCGTTGCCCGTTAAGCTCATCAATTTTTTTACCTTATTTTCTTAATTATAGATAAAATCTACTATTACTATATAAAGCTTAATATAAACATAAATTTTAACAAATTTAACCAAATAATTATCAAAATAATGTATGAAGTAATTTTAAAGTCTAAAATTCAACGTAATAATCCGTAAATACATTAAAATAATATATAGGATTTGACTTTTAGGTGTAGTAAAAAATTAATTAATAATTTAGTATTTTTTATTGTTTATTAGATATTTAATAGATCAATACTTTATCATATTTTTTTATTATCTATTGGTAAATTAGTAATTTTTAATTTTTAAATATAACTACTAAAAAATTATAATAAAAAAAATTAACGAGTTGCTCGCAAACTTATCGAGTTGAATTTGATTTTGCTCGACTCAACTCATTAAGATCTCGAGTCGAGTCAACTCAAATCAAACTTTTACCGAGTTAAATTCGAACCTCACGAATTATTCAACTCATTAGACACCCTGTTAGCAACATTCATATATCGGATTTGAACTTAAATTACAATATCAAACTCAACTGGACTTCTAATATTAAATAAAAAGAATAGAGAAAACAATTTAGAGATAAAAATTTTAGATATGTAAAATTTATAGGGACTGAAAACAAAATTAGACCACAAACTAGTCTAGCAAAAACTACAAAGTAAGCCTTTATGGGCTATGGGCTATGGGCAAAGGCTTAGGTTGGACTAAGCAGGGAAACCGGTCTTCTTCCCATATTTTTCCAACCCCACAAGTAATCAATTACTATTTTTTTGGCCATTGATGGCTCAACAGCCGTCGCTGTTAAACGTCCATGTAAGGCTACTAGGTTTCAGCCTCCAGTCAATAACTCCCTCCCCCGACTGCTCATCCGTTTTCAACCTCAACGGCAAAGAAATCTCACTCGTCGAAGTCCTCGGTGCAGTCACTTCCCGGGACTATAAACCCAAAAAATTCATCAGATTGACGCTCGACGATAGCACCGAAACCATCACTTGCATACTCTGGCTCAACCACCTTACTTCCCCTTTCTTCTCTAGCCGCTAACCGGGAACGCTTCGTGTTATTTCCGACTTAGCCAAGAGCTTCGCCGACGATCTCCGTATCGGGGAAGTGGCCAGAGTGCGCGTCAGGGTCGGCATATAAAGGTGATTTGCAAGTCACGGTTTCCGATGTTGTGATTGAAAGTGGCCCCGATGCCGAGGCCTGGCATCGACTGGTCTGCATTAGCTTGGGTCGTCAATGTTACTTCGCTTAGCTTAGGTCAATTTCAAATGGCCCAATTGGAGGCGGTAGTGAAGATTAATTGAAAAAACGCATAAAATTATTATTTAAAAAAAACTCCAAAATCCTTAACAAATCCTAATTTCAATCCCCTTACCACCACTGGCCGCCACAAATCGTTGTCAATATGTTGACATCTCGATGATGCCCGAACATCGAATGATCGAACCCTAATGATTCAAGCACGATTACAACAAAAATGGACGATTGCATCGACTTATTGATTATGACTCATGATGATATTTCCAGCAATTCAAGCGATGATACCTCCCAACGTGTGTTAAAAATCTGATTTGATAAAGTGACCGACAACAAAAAGTGACGACCAATACAACATGAGTAAAGGGGTTTGGATTTAGGGTTTTTAGGGTTTTAATATTTTTTAGATTTTAAGAAAATTTTGAGTTTTTTTAATAAATAAATTATATTTTTATTTAAAAATAAAATTTATAAGTTTGACACATGTCACTTAATAGTTGAATTAAACAACTGGCACATAAAATATAACATTAAAAACGTTAGATATATATTTTTAACGAAAAAATCTTTAAAAAGATAAAGTTAACTTTAGATATATTAGACACTTTTGCCTTAAGCCCAAATATAACGTAAACTAAACAAGTGAAGCAAGCTGTCCACGTCGACAAACGTAGTTTCTTTGTACACTTGAACGTACTTCCTCGGAACCTCATGTAGCTTAAAACATGAGGCACCACAACGGTCAAACTCATATGTGTACAAAATTTATGTAAAGTAAAATTAAGATTAGATTGTCATATTATAAATTTTAAGAAATAAAAGTATCGTTATATCATATTATATTATTTATTTTATTAAAACTTGATAATTAATTAAAGTAGAAGGAACAGCCATCGATAATGACTAAAACACATTAATGGACTTTGGTGGCCGAATGTGGTTTACCCTAAACGATATTACCTTTCCTTGGTTTTACCTTCATAAATGTGCTAGGCATTTAATTTCCTTTTCATTTTCGTCCATTCTTATCGACATTCCATCTTCTTGTCTTGAGCGGAAAAGGAGTGTATTTTCTTCAGTGAAAATGAGTAAAGCAGCCATTGTTTTACTCTATTTTTGTTTCCTATCCATCCTTTGTGAAGCCAAATGGATCAGAGAAAAGCCTCAAGCTTTTGAGTCCTTCAATGTCAGCTATATACAGGTACCTTCTCTTTACCTACAAACCCTTTGTCAATGAAATTCTCGTTTTCATGTGTTTAATTTGTTCTTATAAATCAAATGATTTTATCCCAATTTCTTGATGCCACAAAAAAAACGGGGATAGAATTTGGGGAGCTGTTCATACTCGGTGGTTTTTACAACGAGCCGTTCATCAACCGTTTACACTCGAGATCAAATCGGTATCGCTTTTGGTGATGCCTATGGTAATCAGGTTCGATTCTTCTCCACTTTCCCACAATTTGATTTTTCAATATCATGGTTGTAGCTATCCAAATAATCTATTACTTAATTTACTAGCTACTGGTTTTCGTGTTTCTGTGAAATTTACTTCGTTTTCCCCTGATGAACTTGCTTTCGGTCGAATCGACATTTGCAAATTTCAATTGAGAAAAAATGGGGGGGATTTGTGTACCGAATATCATGATCTTTTTAGAGCAGTATGTGTTTGATGAAATTCAAGTTCGTTTTTACATCTTGAAATCATGGAGGTTTATCTAGTAATCTTAAAAATAAGTGTGTAAAACCATTTTTGCAGATGCTTTTTGACAGATGAAACTGATATGTAGAAAAAGGATATTGATTGTTTCTTTGATAATCAGATATATGCTCCGAGGTTGGATGAACCGTCATCTAGGGCGTTTGACCGATGTTCTTCGGATACCTTTGAGATTAAAGGACCGTGTGCGTATCAAATCTGCTATGTCTATCTCTATAGAACCGGACCAGATGGTTGGAAGCCGGGGACAGTGAAGATTTATGGTTACAACTCGAAGGCTGTTACTTTTTACTACAACACCTTCATTCCAGGTGACATTTGGTATGGATTTAATTATCACAACAGTGCATCCTCTTCATCTCGATGAATCAGCCAGATGCCGCTCTCACTCATGATTCTCTCGTTTGTTTTCTATCCACTTGCGTAACCACCGGTTTGTCGAAGTCCAATTATGCCTATAACCGGAAAATTTTGTGGAATGTGATATGAACTACGTAGCATATGCCGGTGTTAACATTGTTTTTTTTCTCGAATATGTTAGCTACTTGCACCATAATTCATGCCTGTTAAGAACACTAGACTGTCACGTTGGTAGTTGAACTGCGTATCTTTATGTTTATTGGTACTTCAAGAGGATAGCGGTATCGACCAAGTATTGCATTCCTCTTCGTATGCATATGAGTGATAGCTGTTCCTTGGCCCTGAAAGCCAGAATTGTGGTAAGGGATGGAACATCGGGAGGGGCCGAGTACCTAAGAAGCAATTTAACTCAAAACTTTGGGGGTCCCATACCCTATGTAGTTCCGTCCGTGTGTGTGGCATTGTGAATCTTGAATCCGAGAGCTTTGGAGTACATTTGCATGCATATTTTGAATGTTACAGCTCTAATGTTCTAGTTAAATACGATTTTTTTTTCAATTTTAAGTTATAAATATTTTTTAATAATAATTTTATAATTTATATTTAATTAATATATTTTAATTAAATAAATGTAATTAATTTTAACACTAGTCTAATTTTAAATTTTTTTATTGCTAAAATATATTCTCAAGGTGGTATATATTTATGTGACACTCTTATTAGAGGCATACATTTATTAAAAAGAATAACATATTGGATGATATATATTTTCATAAAATAAACCGTCAGTGATTTAACATAAATGACTAAAATGTAAGGTTCATTTCGGTGATCATTGATCTAGTCTATTTCAGGGCAAGTGATATCGATTTTTTTTTTTGGGTTTAGTTTGGCATCGATGTCTTAGTGAGTGTCGAGTGGATAAATAGGATGGACAATCGTGACGGTGATTCATGATGAGAATGTTATTAGATTGAAAGTGTTACGCTTTAGAGAGATGTAAGGATATCAATCCCACATCAGAATAGAAAATAGAGGTCTTGGAGTTTAAAAATAGTGACATTACATGTTCTATCATATATATCCTTTGTAAAGAGAATAACAGTCTCATGTTTAATCTGAATTAAATCAAATAATCTAGATCTAAAGGTAAATACTCATTAAAATCCAATAGTCTAAATTAAAACTATTTTAAAAATATATGAAAACTATAAAGAAGTAATATTCAGTAAAATATATAAAAAAAATTACTCAATTATTAATAAGATTATAAAGAAATTATTTGATTTTTTTAAAAAATAAAACAAATCATTCAATTAATCAATTGTTATAAACATGTCATTTTGTTAAATGTGTAGCATTAGTTAATTGTTTCATTTTTTTGGTTGTAAAATGATTTATTTGTAATAATCAATCAATTGAATTATTTGTTTGTAATTTTTTAAATTTAATGACCTTTTATAATTTTACTAATAGTTGAGTGATGGATGGTGTATTTTACACAATATTATTACTATTATTGTTATTATTGCTCTTACTGTTTCCCTCCCGCGTTTAACTGCCACATAAATTGCACTGAGAGGAACAAACTCCCAAGCTGAGACATTCTCGCATTTTTTGTTTTCTACACAGATCTTCAAGACTCTTGATTTACTTGTTATCATGATTATTCAAAGCTTTTAAATTTTTAGTAACAAGAAATATGCCTTCTATAGCTTTATGTGATCTAAAACACAAGAAAGAAAAGAAGAAAAACGCTCTAAAAAAATCCAGAAATCGAGAAAAAAGTGAAGAAACTGAAGGAACCTAAGATCAAGGAAGAGGAAAATGGTTTGGAGGTAAAGAATATTAAGAAAAAGCGAGAGGGGTCGGAGCTCCACTTGGAAGAGGATAGCGAGACTAGGTCGGAGGTCGTTAAGCGGGTAGATTTGAAGGTGAAATAGAAATTGAAGAAGAAAAACAAAGCTAAGGTGGAGGAAGAGGAAGATGGTGACGCTGATGATGATGATGAAGAAGAAGAAGGTGAAACTGAAGATCCGAATGCGATTTTGAGGTTTCGGGTCTCGGAAGCGGTTAGAAAGAAACTCGAGTCGAAGGGGATCGAGTCGTTGTTTCCTATTCAGGCCATGACTTTCAATGTTATTCTTAACGGCACTGATTTGGTTGGCCGCACTCGTATTGGTCAGGTGTGATATTCGTTTTATTGAAAAATGTTTGCACTTAATTTTTGACTGCTAATTTCTGATCTAATTTTACCATCGTATACGTATTTATCTTTTGATGAGAACGATGTTTCCTTTTTTTTATAGTAAACGCAAGGTTTCCATGTGATGAATTTGTTTCTGTAGAATTGACTATCAACTCCATTATCTCAGGAATTGGATTGATATGATTTATGACATGTGAAATGCATGGTTTTAATATTTTTCTCTGTTTTCCTTGTTTAGAAGTTTAACTGTGATTCTTTCAAACCATTTTTGTGCGACTCTTTCTAGAAGTTATCTTGTTAAGGAGCTCATTAACGTTATTTGCTATTGTGCAGGGTAAGACACTGGCCTTTGTGTTGCCTATATTGGAGTCTTTAACCAACGGATCTGCAAAAGCATCAAGGAAGACTGGATATGGCAGGGCACCAACTGTTCTGGTACTTTTACCAACTAGGGAATTGTCTAAACAGGTACAGCACCACTAATCTAATTCTCTGGACATCAGATTCTTTGATAGTACCTTATTGGTTGTCAAGTTTATGCTAATTAATCCGTTTGTTTCTAGGTTTTTGAGGACTTTGAAGTTTATGGAGAGGTTTCGGTGTTGACATCAGGCTGCTTACATGGAGGAGCCCCCTACCATACCCAAGAGATGAAACTGAAGAGAGGAGATTGGGACATATGGCCGCATAAAGGTAACCTGTTCTTGATATTCATTGAATAGGTTTTGATAGTTTTAGAGATGTAATTAAATTCAATATCTATTCTATTTAAATGCTTTTACCATTTGATGATGGTAAATGTCCTAGTGCAAATGTTGCTGGATCACATAGAGAGGGGGAATATTAACTTGGGTCAATTGAAATTTTGAGTTCTTGATGAGGCGGATGAAATGTTGAGAATGGGATTTGTTGATGTCTTGATGATGTTGAGCTTATATTAGGTATGCATTTTTGTGACTGCTGTTTTACTTTTTCCCCTTTAGTGATATAATTTTCTCTCCGTCCATATTAGAGATGTAGAACACATTAGAAGGTTAAGAACTGACAAAGTTACACCTTTATTCCAATTATTGACACCATTTATACCTGCGTGCATCACTCTACTGTCTGATTTTCTTATGGTAAGTAGTTACTTTTCCAGGCAAGGTAGAGGATGCAAGTAAAGTTCAAACACTTCTTTTTAGTGCCACCTTGCCGGACTGGGTGAAGGGTGTATGTTTCTCAACTGTTTTCATACGTTGTAGTATCTTTATTATCCCTGTATCTGCTCCATCTATTAGAACGTGAATTAAAAATGCAACTTGGATTTCTTCCTCTTCATTTACACTTCTCATCATGAACTTTATTCCTTTTCATTGCCAGATTGCAACAAGATTTCTTAAAACAAGTAAGAAGACTGTTGATCTTGTTGGTAATGAGAAGATGAAAGCTAGTACCAGTGTTAGACATATTGTCTTACCCTGTTCTAAGTCAGCAAGGTCACAGCTGATCCCAGATATTATCTGTTGTTATAGCAGGTTGGTTTATGAGCTTTAAAATAATTTAGCTTAGTCGTTGATATAATTCAGCGGTGGACGTACTATTATATTCACCGAGACAAAAGATTCTGCTTCTGAGTTTTCCGGCTTATTGCCTGGGTCCCGTGCTTTGCATGGGGACATACAGCAGGCCCAACGTGATGTAAAGCCTTATCTAGAGTATATCATTTTTCATGCTTTTGCTCAAGCAAAACGGATCCTGTTGTTTTACAATTTCTCATTTTTGGTATAATGCTTGCAGATCACCCTTAATGGGTTCCGGTCGGGCAAGTTCATGACATTAGTGGCTACAAATGTGGCAGCACGTGGATTAGATATGATGTTCAGTTAATTATCCAGGTATATTTGGATACTCATTTTTTTAAAAGCTTGCGATGTGTTTGTGATTCCTTAATGTTTAATAACATTGATTCTATTACAGTGTGAGCCTCCACGTGATGTAGAAGCATATATTCATCGGTCTGGACGAACAGGGAGAGCAGGTATACCATAAGTTTGCTTATTTTTTTCTGAAAAAAAAATGAGATGATACTGAGAAGTTACTAAATTTCAGGCAACACTGGAGTTGCTGTCATGCTTTTTGCTCCTAAAAGGTCAAGCATATCTAAAATAGAAAGAGAATCTGGTGTGAAATTTGAGCATATTTTTGCTCCTCGGCCAGTTGATGTTGCTAAATCTGCTGGTGTAGAAGCGGCAAAACTAATAACAGAAGTCTCTGACAGGTATACTTGCTAATAATGTTATTTTATCTCTTCTTTGTAAGTGTCTACTCAGATCTTAACCTGTTTGAGATTGCAGTGTAATTCCAACCTTCAAGTCCGTTGCTCGGCAACTATTGGCAACGTCTGCTCTATCAGCTGAAAATCTACTTGCCAAAGCATTAGCCAAGGCTGCAGTGAGTTTTCATCCTCGTCCATGCTTGATCTTTTTGATTCTCTTCATATTATGAATCTTGTTTACTGTTTGACGGATTGTTCGAATGACGATATATCTCTGGTTTCCATTTTCGGTTGAAAAGACCCAACTGTTGCATGATTTTTCAGGGTTATTCTGAAATAAAGTGTAGATCCCTTCTAACATCTATGGAGAACTATGTTACATTACTTCTGGAAGCTCGAAAACCCATTTACACATTTTCGTAAGTTTATGAAACATTTTCTTGTGTATATCTTTGTAACCGGTATAGAATATGTAAGCAAAGATACTTCTTTGTCCCAATGATCTCAATGAACACTAATATTATTGTTTGATAGTTTGAATTAACAGTTGAAAAAACAGAGGAGACTAAGGAAAAAATCGGGGTAGTAAAATTGAGTCTTTTTTCCTTTTTGATAAAAAATTATATTATTTTCCTAGCTTCGGGAAAAAAAAGACTCTTATCTAAATAAGGGAAGGAATGATCTTTTCTCTTACTATCCTTTCATTTCTCTTCTTACTGCAATCCAAACATAGGATAAGAGTTGAAATTAAAGTAGGTTAGTTCCAGTCATATCGGTTATTGCACACCATTCCAATAGTAAACCGAAACATCAACCTCTCAATTCTGCGTCAGTAAAAATTTTGATTAGTATTGGTCACACTGACTCGTTCTGTTCAATTTATACTGGCTGGAATATTGTGCACAGGCTGTTGCGCGGCTAAGGTTGAAATATCAGGTATTAATAAGGTTAGCAAAACCTAACTATATAAATCTGAAGTAGTAACTACAATATCATATGAGAATCAAGTAGTAACTACTTAGATGATAGAATTCTCCCATTTGAATGTGTTATCCTAACTATATGAAATGATCTAAATCTATAATGTCATTTGAACCTTGTTGAAATTATTTATTTATTTTATACCTTGGATACAATAAGTAGCTGGTTTGAGGAAATTCCTAATGTGCACTGCACCATTAATCTTTTATTTTTGTTGCTGAACTCTCTGAGTTTGATTCGTTTTTCATGTATTAGGTATGGTTTTGTTGTGTTGAAAAGATTTTTGCTTGAGGAAAAGGTTCAGTCAGTGCAGGGTCTGACCCTTACTGCTGAACGGGTGCAGTCTTTGATGTTGCAGAAGAAGATGTAAAAAATTTCTTGCTGGTACCGTATTTCCACCTCCCCCCCCCCCCGGGTCTCTACTTCCTGGTTTGATTTGTGATTGTATTGAAACATTAGTGTTGAGGGATCTCTCGATTGCGCCTCACGGTCTGAAGATCATGTAGGACGTAATATACTCATCGTAATTTACCACCCTCCACACAATGATCCCATTAAGGGTCTGGTGATGGCGAGGACTGACTTACCGAGTCGAAAATCTTGGAAGACCAATTGATTCTGCACTATCCCTTAAGAGGGAATTGTGGTGCATCACGGGCATCACTAACATTCTCATTATTTTGATTGGAGCATCAGTTCACCATATAAAATAAGTTTCTCGTATGTAAATGGTGTTGGTTGATAATAACACCTTTCATTTGTTGCCTTCTGGATTCAGGTGCTGAAAATGCAGCGAATGTTACATTAGAGGTGATGAAGAAAGAATTGCCACGTTTACAAGAGAGAGACCAGTCAAGAGGGAGACTCGGTGGCGGACATGGTGGTTTTGGTGATCGAAGTGGTGGAGGTAGTAGGTTCTCTGGTGGCAGAGGTGTCCGAGGAGGATTTTCTGATAGAAGAAATGATAGATTTACGGGTGGTAGTCGAGGCCGCTATAATAGCAAGAAATGGTGAGGGCATCAAAATGGAAATGGCTGGCTTTGTAGGCAAAATTACTTCCCAAGATTGAAGAAAATGTTCAGTATGGGTTGTTTGTCAATTTCTATTTTACTTTTTTTCTTCGATTTATAAAATTCTTCAGTGTTTCTTATGTGTTGGTGAAGATGTAATTGCATCTAAACATGTAACCTTTGTCTGCAATCACAGCATTTAACAACGAGAAACATAGTTAGATAAATTTAAATAAGTTAACAAAAATTAAATATTTAAATAGAGAAAAAATAATTAATTTGAAATATAAATAAATTAACAAATATATATATATATATATATATATATATATATATATATTCAAATTATATTATTTTAATGTAGTTTAATATCATATGAATTCTATTTTTAAACATTTATTAATTTAAATTTAAATAAAATAAAATAAATTAAATATCTATGTAGAATAAGTTTTTCTAAACTTTAAAGATTTAGATGACATATATAAATAAATAAATAAATAATATTACATATATAAAAAAGAAAAAAATAATTAATTTTGATTATAAATAAATTAAGAAAATGCATATTTATGCTAATTAATTTTAAAGTATTTTAATATCATATGTACTCTGTTTTTAAACATTTATTAATTTAAGTTTAAGTAAAATAACAAAATAATACACAAAAATCAATTTTGATGTTTAGACTTATATATATAATTAATAATGGTGGATTTGATTTGGTTTAATTTAATATGGGTTGCAGTACAATATGAAAGCCAAACGAGATTTCAAATGTCGATTTTATTGCAATCAGATTCATTATTAATTACTAAAAAATAAGTTTGCGGTCCGGTTTCCAATACGGATCGAAATGCAAACCGACAGAGGATAGCAAAGGCAATCCCTTTGATTCCTTTATTATGATCCTCACATCACCACCGTGAATCACCTCTCCAAGCCTATGAAGCCTCTTGTATCCAACGGTGGTCCCTTCCACAAGTTTCTTGCCATCTACGGAAATTTCATGCCGCACGACCCTTTGACCCAATCCAATCGGTTCTTGGATTCTCACCACATTGAATCCCATCCCTCCATTGGGTAGCCTTATTTCAATCCATTGGTTCTCATTATCATCTTCCCTTGGTGACCAATATGTCCAGATATGATCATCGTCCAACATATTCTCTGGTCCAAAACCTCCACCTCTGCCCCCTCGTTGGCTGCTGGCTTTTATGGGACAGTTATCGGCCAAATTGACGGAGAATATGGTGTCGATCGCAGTCCGGAATTGCTTTAACCTGTGAATATCGGATTCGGATATGAGACCGGTCGTATTGGGTGGTACATTGAGTAACATGACGCAGTTTCGACCGACGGAGTTGTAGTAAATGTCTAGGAGCTGGCTTAGTTTCTTTGGTGACTCGGATTTGTGCCAAAACCATCCTTCTCGGATTGATACATCACACTCTGCGGGTAGCCAATTGGTTCCTTTCGGGTCGCCCGTATTAAGATAGCTGCATTAAGGATGCAGTTAGTTGGGACTTGGCAAATTAATAACAATTTCACATGTATTGCTTTATTGCTATAAATTATACACCTCCCGATTTTTTCTGAATTTTAGATTTGGGATGGGGTTGTTGAGAAGTTAGGAGTTAGTTAACAGATTTGTTAATTAGTTAGTAGTTGGTTATAAGGTAGTTAGTATGTTAGCTGATGTAATCGAATTGTATATAAATATAGTGTACTGGAATGGTTATTAATTAGAAGATATGAGGTTTTTTTTTACACGTGTTTTAATTGGTATCAGAGGAAAGGTCTCGTGTGGGGGCTCGACCTTTCTGATTTTCCCCTCTTTCTTCACTGATTCGCCCTTTTTTTTCCTCTCTGTTTCCATGGAATCGATCGATTTCTCGCATCCTCTCTATCTTCATCCGTCGGATACGCCTGGCACTGTACTGGTTTCGCATCAGCTGACGGGAATTGAGAATTACAACCTCTGGAGTCGCTCGATTCGAATCGCGCTGCTAGCAAAGAACAAGTTAGGGTTTATCGACGGTGACTGTGTTCGTGATGATTTCGTTGAACTCTTGCAATCGCAGTGGGATAGATGTAATGCAATCGTTCTCTCGTGGATTTTGAATACTGTAAGTGATGACCTCTCTGCGGGATTAGTGTTCGCTTCCACTGCTGCACTTGTTTGGAAAGATTTGAAGGAGCGTTTCAGCAAGATTGATGGCTCACGAATCTTCTTCTTACATCGAGAGATTGCTCTCTTTACTCAAGGTGATTCATCGGTTTCCACCTATTATTCGCGTCTGAAGTTACTTTGGGATGAGTACAGTGCTTTAGTTCTTGTCTCTTCGTGTAACTGTGTCGATTCTTCGCAAGCCTTGAATCATGTTCTTCAACAACGATTATTTCAGTTTTTAATGGGATTGAATGAGACGTATTATGCCATTCGGAGCCAGATTCTTCTTCTGGATCCGCTCCCTTCTGTTAATCGGGCGTATTCAATGGTGGTTCAGGAGGAGTCACAGAGATATCTGTCTTCAGGCGTTTCACCACTTTCTGATGCGACAGTGATGTACTCCAATTCCTCTAATCCTCGTCGTGCAAGGTTTAATGGAGTCTGTGACTTCTGTAAGATTCGTGGCCATAAACGTGAACAGTGTTATAGGCTCAATGGCTTTCTTCCTGAGTTCAAGTTCACAAAGGCAAAGAAGACTTCTTCTGCCATGGTGGCTAACTCTGATCAGAATGATACTCATTCTGAGTCTTCCCCGTTGCCTGCTCCCTTGGCTCCAATGTTTACCACAAACCAGTATAATCGATTGCTGGAGCTCCTCAACAAGGATATTCATGATTCTAGTAATGTTGTTGCGGCTAACTTTGCAGGTATGATTCATGGTGCTTTACCTGCTTCTAAAAGTAATTCAATTACCTGGATTCTTGACACTGGAGCTACTGACCATATGTTGTCTAGTTTTGAATGCTTGAGTAATCCTGTTTCCTGTACCTCTCGATTTGTTCATCTTCCGAATGGTAAAACCCTTCCTATCACACATACTGGTTCCTATTGGTTTGATTCTTCTCACTGTTTAAAAAACGTACTATATGTTCCTTCATTCACTCACAATTTGTTATCTGTTTCCAAGCTGACAATAGACTTAAATTGTGTTGTTCAGTTTTATCCTGATTTTTGTATCTTTCAGGATCTCTTCAACGACAAGATGCTGGGGATTGGTAAGAAACAAGGAGGCTTGTATTTTCTTCAGTCTCTTGGTTCTTTTCTTAGTATTGCTTCTAAGGTGCCTTTCGATGTTACAACTCATTGTATGTCTTCTGTTAATAATAAAACTTCCATTTGGCATGCTCGATTAGGTCATGCTTCTTTTCTCAAATTGCATCATATGTCATTAAGTGATTGCAAATTGGATTCTTCTGTTATTCATTCTTGCTCGGTTTGTCCTTTAGCCAAACAAGCTAGGTTGCCTTTCCCAATTAGTCAGTCTCGGTCTAGTCTTCCTTTTCAACTGATTCATATAGATTTGTGGGGCCCATATAGAATTTCTACTCATAGTGGTCATAGGTTTTTTCTGACAATTGTTGATGATTGTACAAGAATGACATGGCTCTATTTACTGAAACTTAAGTCAGATGTTATTGTCTCTTTAAGGAAGTTTTTTTCTTTGGTCCTTAATCAATTTGAGGCTTCTATAAAAATAGTTCGTAGTGATAATGGTTCTGAATTTTTCAGCAAAGAATGCTCTTCTTTTTTCTCTTCTTTTGGGGTTGTTCATCAGTCTTCTTGTGTTGATACTCCTCAGCAAAATGGGGTAGCTGAAAGAAAGCATAAACATTTGTTAGAAGTAGCTCGTGCACTTCGTTTTCAGTCTCGGGTACCTATTAAGTTTTGGGGTGAGTGTGTCTTAGCTGCTTGTTATTTAATTAATAGGCTTCCTTCTGCTATTCTTAATTGGAAATCTCCATATGAAATGTTTCATCATAAGCCTCCTTCTTTGTTACATTTAAAGGTCTTTGGTTGCTTAGGTTATGCTATTCATACTAAGCCTCGTGATAAGTTTTTTCCTAGAGCTATTCCTTCGGTTTTTATGGGATATTCGGCTACTTTAAAGGGTTATTTGATGTTTAGTCTTGTTTCTAAAACTTTTTTTGTTAGTAGGGATGTTAGGTTTCATGAGTATTTTTTTCCTTTTCATTCACCTGAATTGGTGTCTAGGTTATTTCCTTCTCAACCTGTTATACCTGATTCAGAGTTTTTTATCATTGATTTGCCTATGTCAGATGTGTCTTCAGCACATAATAATCTTTCCAATTTGTCTTCTCAATATAGTCCTAGTGTTGGTAATCACGCGTCTCCTACATCTGTTACTTCTCGGTCTTCTACTGTTTCTATTAATCCGGTTGTTAGAAGGTCTTCTAGAGTGTCTAAGCCTCCATTGTGGTTAAATGAGTATGTTTCTTGCCAATCATCCACTTCTAGCTATTATCCAATTTCAGATCATATTTCTTATTCTCTTCTTCCACTTCACACTCAGTCTTTTCTTTCTTCCACTTCCATTGTTGAACCTACTAGCTATAGTGATGCCATTAAAGATCCTTTATGGGTCACTGCCATACAAGAGGAGATTCAAGCATTAGAATTAAACAACACTTGGTGTGTCGTTCCTTTGCCACCGGGTAAGGTTCCCATTGGATGCAAGTGGGTGTATAAGGTCAAGTTTCGGTCCAATGGTGAGATTGAACGTTACAAGGCACGTTTGGTTGCGAAGGGGTACAGTCAGCGAGAAGGTATGGATTTTGTTGAAACTTTCTCGCCTGTTGCAAACCTTGTCACGGTTCGAACTGTTTTGGCGCTTGCCTCATTGCAACGTTGGTCTTTGTTTTAAATGGATGTATATAATGCGTTTCTTCAAGGCAATTTGCTTGAGGAGGTTTACATGCAGCTACCTCAAGTATTCTGCAACCAGGGGGAGAACATGGTGTGTAGACTGCAGAAGTCTATTTATGGTCTTAAACAAGCATCTAGGCAGTGGAACATGAGGCTGACTGAAGCGTTGGTTGCTGCTGGATACATTCAAAGTAAGTTCGATTACTCGCTTTTTACAAAGAGAGAAGGAACAAATATAGTGGTCATGCTTATATATGTTGATGATCTGTTGATTACTGGAAATAATGCTGCCATGATAGAAGAGTTGAAAGTTATCTTGTATGCTAGTTTCAGAATGAAGGATCTAGGGGAACTTAAGTATTTTCTTGGTTTTGAGATACTTAGATCTAGTGAAGGAATTCTATTGAACCAAAGGAAGTATGCACTAGAATTATTAGAAGAAACAGGATTAGGAGGTGCAAAACCTGTTTGTACTCCTGTGGAACAGAATGTGAAGCTTACTTCTACTAGTTATGATTCTGGTTTGGTTGAAAATGATAAAGAGAAGTTAGATGATGAAGTGTTGCAGGGTGAGAAAGAAGTCTTCCAGAGGTTGATATGAAGGTTGATCTATCTCACTCATACAAGACCATATATCACTTTTGTGGTACACCATTTGAGTCAGTTTATGCAGCAACCAAAAAGATCACACTTGGAAGCTGCCCTTCGAGTGGTTAAGTATATAAAGAAGAGTCCTGGTCAGGGAATATTGTTGTCTTCTGCAGGACAATGTCAGCTAACAACTTTTTGTGATGCTGACTGGGCAGCTTGTTTGATGACAAGGAGGTCAGTTACTGGATTCTGTGTTAAACTAGGAGATTCCTTAATTTCTTGGAAATCAAAGAAGCAAAATACTATAGCAAGGTCATCAGCAGAGGCAGAATACAGAAGCATGGCAATGGTGGCAGCTGAAATTGTGTGGCTAAGAGGCTTGTTAGTAGAGTTGGGTGTAAAGGATCTTCAACCAGCCAGACTTTACTGTGACAGCAAGGCAACACTGCAAATGGCAGTAAATCCAGTCTTCCATGAGAGGACCAAACATATTGAAATAGATTGTCATTTCATCCGAGAAAAAATACATGAAGGGGTGATCAGCACAGCTTATGTTCCATCAGCAAAACAGTTGGCAGATGTTTTAACCAAAGCTTTGGGAGCACAGCAACATGAGTATTTAATTTCCAAGTTGGGAGTCAAAGATGTCTTTAGACTACCAACTTGAGGGGGAGTGTTGAGAAGTTAGGAGTTAGTTAACAGATTTATTAATTAGTTAGCAGTTGGTTATAAGGTAGTTAGTATGTTAGCTGATGTAATCGAATTGTATATAAATATAGTGTACTGGAATGGTTATTAATTAGAAGATATAAGGTTTTTTTTACACGTGTTTTAACAGGGGTTAGACGGATTTTGTGAATCAATATCAGGTTTAGAATAAAAGAAATTATAGATTAATTATTATACCCTTGTATATATAAATAATTACCATAATATCTTTATATATATATATATATATATATATATATATATATATATATAATTATCTCTATTTTGCCGAATAAAAATGTAAAAATAAAGTATTTGTATTGAGTCATGATGAATTTGAGAAAAATGAAATATCATCAAATATCGAGATGATTCGTGACTAAAAGAAAGTCTTCAGTTTTTAAGTTAGGATCAAAACAACTAAAAAATCGACTCAACATGTGCCCATTCCTAAGTAGAGCCCAATTCTCATAACTTAAGGGGATTAATTTTACAATTTTCGCAAGTTATAGAGATAAAAATCAAAATTAAACTAATAAATGATCAACAAAAAGTTAAAAGTGTGATTGGCAATGGCATGGAGAAAAAGGGAAAGGTATTTCCTTAAAAGAGTAATTTTTCATGCTAATGTCTTATCTTACTTGCAAGTTTGCCGTTACTGTTCCATATTAGGATAGAACTTTTATATATATATATATATATATATATATATATATATATATATATATATATATATATATATTTAAATATTTTTAATCTTTCAACAATAAACGGTCATATTCTTGACATACAAGGTGTTCAAATCCAATTATCTCAAGAAATAATAATAAATCCATAGTTACTACAGTTCACTTGGTTAGTGCATATTAGGATAGAGTTTTTGAAGTTTAGAAGTTGCTTACTCAATAATGCTTGGATTTCCAATTGACAGCAACGTATTATTGATGGTCGACCAGCTCGTGTTTCCGGCGAATCCGTTCTCGTTCCCGGCCCACCGCACGTCGGGACCGGCATCAGAGAATATATTGATCGAACTCTGCAACTCTCTCACCATTGCAAACCAATCCGTGAAGTAACAAGACATGTTCTTTGCATTTTTATCCTTCGCTCCATCGAACCATATCTCGTTAACACTCCCATATCTGCCGAATCCAAGACCGTAGATTTACATTAAAGATCAATAAAGCTAAAGAAGAAGAAAAGGGTTTTGGTTTTTGATCTTACTTGGTGAGTAATTCTTGTAACTGAGCTAAGTAGTATTCATTGTACTCCAAATCATGTCCGTATCTTCGATCGTGTCGATCCCACGGCGAGAGGTACAGTCCGGCATCGAGACCGGCAGCCTTGACGAACTCGTGCACTACGTCCCCATGGCCATTTTTCCACGGACTCGAGATAACCGAGTGATCCGTGTATTTGGAAGGCCACAAGCAGAAGCCGTCATGGTGTTTGGCAGTGAGGATCATTAGAGAAATCCCTGCCTCGGCAGCGACGGTGACCCATTGGCTGGTATGGAGACCGGAAGGGTTAAATATCGTAGGGTTTTCCTTGCCGGTGCCCCGTTCGGAGTCCGTGAACGTGTTGACACCGAAGTGAAGGAACATGATGAGCTGCCATTTGAGTTGGGAAAATGTTGGCAGTGGTAGCAGTGGGAGCGGTGGCGTTGGGACTTGCTCACGCCGTGAAATGGCCACATGTGAGAGCTCAAGTATTGTGATTATGCACAAACAACACCAAAACTTAGCCATTAAAGCTTATCGTCCCTTACTTTTTCCAACTCTCCTTGCTTGTCTTTTTATATGTTCATAATGGAAAGGTGGGGCAAAAAGCTTAAGATGCCAAGTCAATTTGGATCCAACAAAACCTACTATATTTTATAGTATGTGGTCCGAAATTTGATGTTTCAAGAATAAATTTTTCTTTTAAAATTTTAATTTCATTCAATCCATCCTTTTTAGTTTAATAAACTAATTCAGATTAAATATTGTAAAAATATATTATACAGGTTACTCTATTAAAATATATTATTTTATTTACAACGTTAAAATCTAATCTAATAATCTTACTTCAAGAATCTATCGCCTTATCTTGTTAAACTATACGAGTGCATAGAGAAAAAGAAGTGTGAGATTCTTTGATAAAGAGAAAGTGATAAAAGTCGCTTCTTTTGGTTGTTTCTGGAGTGAATTGGGGACAACATTCACGGGTTGCATTGTCCTTGCTCCTTTACCATTTCAGCGTGCATGAAGTTGAACAATACACGTGTAATTCATCATCTTCTTCGATGGAATGGTAATGGAATGTTTTGAATTATATAAGATAAATATTAGGTCAGATATATTAAAGATAGTTGAACTATGTTTAAATAATTATTTTTCATTAATTTTTTAAAAAATATATATAAAATAATAATTAAATTTATTGAACTATTACAAAATGATTATTGTGAGGTTATTATAAGTGTAAAAATTTGATAGATTTAATGATTATTTTGTAATAGTTACATAAAATTTAATAATCATTTTATTATAATATAACTATTTTTATATTATTTAAACTATAATATACGTATATAAGTAAACACTTGATTTAATTCCTATTCAATTTATTCGATTACTTTAACTTAGAGCCCAATTTTATTTCTAAAAGATGGCTTAAGGCCTGTCTTGAGACTATGTCGGGCCTCGTGACATGAATTATAACATAGCAACTTAATCTATGTATTGATCAAGTACGTGTTCAGTCTAAATTTGGTATAATTTAAATTTTAACATGTATAGATCTTGTTCAAGATTAATTAGGTTTATGTTTATACGATATGTATTTTACACTTATTAAAACTATATATTATTATTTTGATGTATATTTTTAAAGTCAAAATTATATTATAAATTCGTAAGATGGTCAAAAGAGTAGTTTTACAGTTTCATTAACTAAAACATTTACAAATTAAACTCTGTCTTGTGACCCTTCTGCCAATTAGCATAGGACACACGTTGTTAATTAGGAATCCTCCAACTCACCAAAACATGCAGGTGGTAGGTAGGTCTAACAAATCTTAATGTCAGTTATTTAAGCAAAGCTTTACTTAATTAGCTTTGTTGTCATATGTTCATTGAACAACGTTCAAGTTTTGAAAATTCCCCCCGATTGCTGTTTCATAAAATTCATGGATTGATGGAGATAACGTTTATTTCTTATCTTGTTGTTCTTCCTTGTTTTAAACTTTTATATTGGATTTGGATACGTAATGTTCGGAGATAATTTTCTCACGATGATCGACTCTATGATTTACGATTTTTAGTGATCTTTTAATTGATCTCATATTATAATTCATTTACCGATATAATCATATATATTCGTATCTATATATATTTTTAATATAATATTAAGTCTCGTTAAGAATTCCTTTTATATCAGGGAGAACCCTGATAGCAGAAACTGGAAAATAATGCTTTTACGTTGATAATTATAAATTTTTATTATTTTTTTAAAAATCAACTGATTTTTTTTCATAAAAAAATATTAATTTAATTGATTTTTCGTTGAAAATCCAACCCTAAACAATATTATTGGACCAATCATGACATAAAACCCAGCTGTATTGATTGGACCAATCAACCTAGGTTTTGTTTGAATTGAATAATGATTGTTGTGACATTAACGTTGAAAAGAATTTCATTACCCAAACGCAAGAACAAGAACCACGCTATTTGACACAATCCTCAACGCATCAAAATGTGTCCTTTTAATTTTATTTTTCATCATCTTAATTTCATTTGTGATTTCTAGGATATGGATATTGATGAAAAATAGTAATTTTATAATAAAAATAATTTAAAACCGGAATAATAAAAGATTTAACATCAACTATTTTAGAAACATTGAAAATGAAATACACCCTTAGAAAATCCGATTCCCTTCCTCACTATCTTAATATCATTTTATCAATAAAAGACTCTTTAAAGGAAGGAATAGACAGCAAAAATTTAAAGAAAAACGATAAAAAAAAATCCCGACCGCAGTGGTTTGTGACACCGGAAGTTACATGCGCGGCGCTGGTTTCTCCACATTCCGCCACATGTGTAAGGCCGCGCAATTCCAGGAGAGAGAAAGAAAGATAAACGGTGTAAATATTGTTAGCCAGGTCCCTTGTATTTTTTGCAAGTGACCAAATTAGTCTCTCTTAAAAGAGATACAAAACACGAACCAAATGATATTAGTGATAAAGAAATTTTTGTTATTCTTTGAAGTTTTGAATTCGATTTCAAATGATTTAGAGTTGGATTTAAACAAATATTATCTTATATATTTTCAGATTAATTAAAAAATAAAAACTAAAAGAGGGAGGAAAGACAAAGTGATTGAATACGGTTAAATTTTATAGTTTACGTTTCATTTGATATAATTTGAAAAATTTATGATACACTCGTTTAGTAAATAAATAGAATAAAAAAGGAAATAAAGATATCTGGTGAATTATAACCTTGAAAAATACAAATTTTATCATATATATTAATTCCATTGAAGACTATTCTTCTCTAATTGAAAATTGATTAAAAGTGAAAAATCCAATTTAAATATATTTCTTACTACATTTCTTTAAGGTGTTTATAGTTTGGTTAGAACCGAATTAACCGACTAAACTAATTTTTTTTCAATTAATTGAACGGTTAAATTTAAGTTCTGTCTTTTAACGTGTAACATCCTAGACTCGACCTGAACGTTATGATCAAATTTGGGCGGTTACATATCATATTTATAATTTATTTTCATATTTAAAACAACGTTAAAATTCATATAAAAGTATAATACGAAATTAGCCATAAGAAAGATTCATACGATAAACACACGCATATATATATATATATATATATATATATATATATATACATAAATTAGAAAATCGTATAAAATATATATAAAATAAAATACCGATAATACAAATATACCAAGACAGTAGCAAAAACAAGTGTCACCAAAATATAACTAAAGACATATAAAGATATACAATGGTATAAAAATAGGAGTAGTTGGTCCTCCTAATGCCAAGTCTTATAGTCTATGGTCTGATACTATCTGAAAATGTTAAAATTTACAAAATGAGCTAAAAAGCCCAGTGTGCTCCTTACGGTGTATAAAAACATACATATAAAATACTTCAGTAAAAATTAATTCATTAAGCATGTTTTACCCCCAACTGAACACTACCCCCATCTGAACACCATAATATGTAGGTTCCCCAGAACCATATACCCACATGTACACCCGGTAAGAGCCTTATACATATAGCATAAAGACTTGCAGTAAGGACTTACCATGTGCACAAAGCAGAGGAGCATACAGTAAGGTCTTACAAGTCATAGACTATGCCTAATATACTTTCTCTAATAATAACCCTAATGACAGTAATAAACATATATGTATTTGAGTGAAAACGGTAGTTTAACTCATTAAAACGTTAAAATATTCCATACTAAAAAATCAGATACATAAATATAGTAACCAAAGATCATATAAAAAATATACAGTAAATCAAGTATTAGATAAACAATATTCAGAAAATCATGTATCGTGCCGTAAAAATATTATGTATCATCAGAAATCTAAAAGAGTTCAAATAAATAGTTTAAAATAGTAATGTAACATCATCAAAAAACACACTTGTATCGGTCTGAATAGTCTGATAAGGAAGCCTACTACCGAGTCTGTCAACCACGATTAGCGACGGCACTAGATCATAAGAATAGGAAAATCTATATAAGAATCCTATTATTAATAATAATAACCTCTATTTAAATAATTTACGGGAACCTACGAGTAACTCTCGAATAACGTGAATCGAGTGGGTCTAACAGACGGGAAGCATCAGATCTAATAGTCCCTCAGTCGGGGGAAAATGAGTATCTTCATAAAAATATATACTAGAATCAATTTCATAACCAAATCTCAAAAAAATAAGCAAAAATACTAAAAATACTAAGCATTTTTTATTAACGGGCTCGATTTAGGATTTTCGAATTAGAATTTGGTAAAACGAATTGTAAAATCTGACTCAAGACGTCAAAAAAAGTCAACGGCGATCAACGATCAATCAATGGTTAAGGGTCAATCGATTCGATTCGGGTTGGATCGGGTTGAGTTAGATCAGGTCAAACAGGCAGGTCGGATTGTGCATGCGGGTCAGGTCGGGTTGCTTCTAGAAGCCCACCAAGTGGTGAACCTTACATACGCGCAGCGGTGTCGCTTGGGGGTGCGTGTGGGGCCTTCGAGGATCGGAAAATTTACGGAAAAATTCATATATGCGTTTTAAGGGGTTTTGAGACACTTATCAAGCTCGGTTCACAGCGATGAACGACAGAGAATTAAATTTCGCAACGTCGAAAACTTGATCTTCCTCACCCCTCACAAGCCAACGTCAACAGATATAAGATGGACACCGGTAGACTCGAGACGGCTCGAGGAACACGATGATATGAGAGGTGTCAAAAACGAAATAACGATCGACGACGAAACGGTATTGAAGTTTCTTGTTAAAAAGAGACAAGCTTAAAGAGATAGAATGAGGTTTATGAATGAGGAAACTTTTTGATTTGGGGTTATATATTCCTTAAAAGAAAAATGATAAAATCACGCCATTAGTCATCTATTTTTTTATATTTTCTTAAAAGGAAGATAATTAAAACTTTTTTTTACAGAGACAATTATATTTCTTTTTCGGTTGGAAAAGAAAATAACATACGAAAAGAAAACGTATTCCATGTGGGCCATCCCCGAAACTTAAGAAATATACATGTGTCTGTCTCTCTTATCCCCACTTGGTTCACTTTGAAGAGGTCGGGGCCGCCACATATGGGAGCTTCCTTTATACGTGTCGGCTTTTCCAGTATCCAGATCCTTTTGAAAATGTGTACCCCCTAATATATCGCTATACGCGAAATTGACTTGACAAAGAAACAATGAAAAGAGACGCTCTACAGGCAAAAAGATAAAGCGCCGATTATACACGTGTCACGACAATTGGTTGTTGGTAACGGGTAGCATATCGGGCAACTACGGGCAGAAGCTTCGCACGAATCTAGCTTTTGCCCAGTAGAAGGCTTACAAGTTTTAACACTAGAATTACAACATAAACGCTACACGTTTACCCCTTCCGCCATAAGTTTCAAATAAGTTTTGAGGAAAAAAAAAATCATATTTTTGTATTTTGAAGCTTTGATTTTTTTTTTAGTTTGAAATGATCTGTTAGTTTTTTTATTGAATAATATTAGCCGGAGGAGATTTTAAATGACGGAGGTTTGTAGCAGAATGTGGAGCGATGAAGATGATGATACGTCGGTAAAGTGCCGGAAACGGCGGAGGAGGAGGATCGAGTTGAGGAGGCATGCGGCAATCTCAGCGTCCGGTGCTGGAGCGTTGCGGAGTCCGGGCCAAACGGAGGGTTCTGGAGAGAGTTCGGATTACGTTCGCGAGGGGAAGCGGATGCGTATGCTGGAGGTCGCCGGCGATATGGTAGTGGCTAACGGTACGCATACTTCTTCCGGAGAGGAGGAATCGACGGCGGTGAAGACGATAGCAGATTTTAGTAACGGGCCGGTTTACGGGACGATGTCGATTTCCGGGAGATCACGTGAGATGGAGGATGCCATTTTTGTACGGACTGAACTCTGCCGGCCTGATGTAAATCTTAGGAGACCGGTTCATTTCTTCGCTGTTTACGACGGTCATGGTGGTTCTCATGTAAAGTTCTCTGTCTTTGAAATCAATGAATTTTGGAAAAAATAAAAAGATCTTCGAGAATTATAAAAAATGGCGATTGCTCGTTATTTTTGTTAACAGAAGCACATGTGACTTTGTCGTTTCACCATCTGATTTCTGAGTTATAGCTTTTCTAAATAGCCTTTTTCTTCTGCAGGTGGCAGCAATGTGCAGGGAAAAGATGCACGTGTTAGTAGAGGAAGAGTTGATGCGCGTGAATTGCAACGGAGAGAGCGATCGTGGGAAAGACAGCAGGTCAGTGGAGGAGAGCTGGAGAAGCGCTATGAAAAGAAGCTTCGAGAGGATGGATGTAATGGCAACGAGCACTTGCGCTTGTGGAAGCGTGGGACACCGCTGTGGGTGCCACTCTATGGAGGTGGCCCTCGGTGGGTCCACCGCCGTGATAGCCCTGTTGACGCCGGACCACATAGTGGTCGCCAATTGCGGTGACTCACGCGCCGTCCTCTATCGAGGCGGGAAGGCCATTCCTCTGAGTTTCGATCATAAGGTTCGTTTTGTGAGAAATGCCGATTGACATATTTTGTGAGGTCTTGGGTTCGAATTTATTTAAGCACAATTGTCTCCTATATAAGTACCGATAAGGATTGGGAGTAATTTTTTGTACATGTTTTCAAACGATTAAATGAGTTACTATTTGATAATATTTTTTATTTTGGTTTTGGTTTCGGTTTCAGCCGGACAGACCCGATGAACTTGCACGTATTGAAGCAGCTGGAGGTCGGGTTATCTTTGTAAATGGAGCTCGAGTTGAAGGCATTCTTGCCATGTCCAGGGCAATAGGTAAGGTTTTATTGATGTAACGGTTCCTTATCATTCTGGTTTATTCGAGTTTGAAGGTATTCTTGCGATGTCCGGGGCAATAGGCAAGATGGATTATTATTACATCTCTTAAAATATATACTCACACATTTGTAAGTTGTGGATACTCTATCTTATATAACTCGAAATCAACCCAAGTACACATTTGTAACTTGTAGATACTAGGTAGTCCTATTAATTCCCAATTCAGAAACAACTGAAAGAAATTAGGATTGAGTATAATATATTGGTTATGTTCAACTAATTCGGGGGACGTGCGATGATTTTACCATGAGTGCTTAATCTCTCTGATTCTGAGCAGGAGACAAATACCTGAAACCGGTTGTAACATCAGAACCGGAGATAACATTCACAAAGAGAGAACCCGAAGATGAGTGCTTAATTCTCGCAAGCGATGGTTTGTGGGATGTCTTATCTAGTGACATGGCTTGTGAAGTGGCTCATGAATGCCTTAAAGAAGGAAGCAATGGTGCGTTGAACCCAACACAAAAAGAAGAAGGGGCTGAACCATTATATCCGTCTCGCAGCGTGCTTGCCGCCACACTGCTTACTCGGCTGGCTTTGGGACGAAATAGTTCGGATAACATCAGTGTCATAGTTGTTGATCTAAAGAGGAGCTGAACAACAAACGGAAGTGGAAGTATAACCCAAAATGTTTATATGAACCTTGCAAGTAAATAACTAATGCATGATTCATGATGATAGAAACACATGCATAGATAGTTGCAGATGGTAAGATAGAATTGAATTTGGCACCAAATTTATGTTAGGCTCATGAAATTGGGGGATATTTGAGGTGGAATTGGTACTGTCATCGTGGGAGTGCCATACGAGTGTTTATGAACCCCAACTTACGTAAAGGAGTGGAGGGGTGTATCTGCTTCATAAGTTTAAAATTATTACAATAGTTGCATTTGAATCATCAAATGACTTTTGTTGTTCGGATGCCCTCATCATCAGAAATAAGCGCAACGAGTAAAACTCATAAATAGCGTTGGCAACAATCGGGTCGGGACTAGTTTTTAATTGATCCGACACTATAATAATAAAATATGACCTCGATCTATAGGGATGAAATTAAAATTAAACATTGAAAGAAGATTACATCCTAGAATTTCAAAATTAATAGGGATTTAAGAAGATTACATGGTATTAATTAACACAATCATAAGAACTTTGCTTAAACATCGCAGTCCCCGTTGATGGGTGGTTTTGTTTTGGATGACACTTGCGTTTGCTCATCTTCTCTATCCTTTCCGAGTGTTGCTTCTAAGGTTGTTTAAGTCTCCACATGTGGTGGAATGTACCTTCCAAATGCAATGACTTGTGCAAAAATGGCATTTCTCATTAATAAGTTCGGTCACGGTTCCTTCTCATTAAGGTGTTGGGTCCGTCTGACCACCTTGAAATCATGGTGGTGTTGGGTCCGTCTGACCACCTTCTCATTAAGTTGTTGCCATACTTATGTACTCTACCTCTGCAGAGGAACAAGCAATAGTGTTATGTTTTTTGGACTTCCATGATATCAAGGATTTTTCATGTTTGACACAATAACCTGTTACCGACTTTCTAGAAACTGGACACGAAGCCCAGTCTAAATCACAGTAGGTTGTAATATCTTTCTTTTTTGATTCCTTAAACAACAAATACTGCACTGGGTTCTTCTTTGCATACTTAACAACCCTTAAGGCAGCATTCACATGTGACTCCTTAGGTTGATGCATGAACTGGCTAAGGCTTTGCACAACAAAAGTGGTGTCTGATCTTATATGTGTCAAGTACATAAACCTCCCCATCAATCTTTGATAAACAGTTCCATCTAATAAAACCAGATCTTCAACTTCCCTAGCTAACCCATTATCAAAATCTACTGTAGTATATGAAGTTGAGACGGGTTTTGCTTCCCCTAAACCTGAATCTTCAATCAATTTCAAGGCATATTTTCTTTGATTCAATAAAATCCCTTTTTCGGATCTCAATATTTCAAAACCAAGGAAAAACTTAAAGTCTCCTAAATCTTTCATTTGAAAATTTTGATTCAACAACAATTTTAACTCTGAAATTAAAACATTGCTATTCCCAGTGATTAGCAAAACATCTACATATATCAACATCACAGCAATCTAGTCACCTTGCCTTTTTGTAAACACAAAATAGTCTGATTTGCTTTGATTGTACCCTGCCTTTAACAATGTCTCAGTAAGCTTCATGTTCTATTACCTTGAAGTTTGCTTCAAGCCATAAATGGATTTATGCAGCCTGCAAACTGTAGCCTCCCCTTAATGCAAAATCCAAATGGCAACTCCATATACATTTCCTCATACAAGTCTCCTTGAAGAAATGCATTATGCACATCCATCTGGTAAAGAGGCCAATCATGAGCAGCAGCAAGGGCTAAAACAGTTCTCACGGTCACTAGTTTGGCCACAGGAGAAAGGGTTTCAGTGTAATCAATCTCTTCCCTTTGATTGTAACGCTTAGCCACTAAACGAGCCTTGTATCTCTCAACATCACCAGAGGATTTACATTAAGCTATTTTTTTACATTAAGCTATCTATTTTGTAGAATAATAAATTGTGTTTTACATAATTATTGATTTATGTTTTCGTTTTCATTCTTCGTACCAAATCATCCTGATATTACATATACGAGTTTTGAACTTTAATTGTCCCTCCCTTCCGTATTTCGACACGTTTAACACATTCTATATAGGTAGTTCCGTATCATATGATTCACAAGTAAAATAGTAGTTTTACGGACAGGATAGTGCCCTTTACCCTATAAAGAATGAACTAACGAAAATGGGCACTTTGAATTGATCTAATTTAAGTTCTATAAATATTTTTAAAAAATATTTTTTTTATTTTTTAAATTAAATAATTTATCCTCTCAAAATATTTGATTTTACAATAAACTACACATTTAGTACGTAAACTATTAGTTTTATTAATAAAGTAAATTTATAATTATTAAAACATGAACAATTTGACAGTTGGGTAATTCAATTGAAAATTTTTAAACATTAATGGTCAAAATAAGAATGAGAAGATAGTTAAGTGATGAATGATGTAATTTATCCATAAAAAATGTCACGTGTAGTAGCTTTGTTAAGTTTTTAATAGCATAGTATTAAAATTAAACAAAAATTAACGTTAGACATAGTTTTAAAACAAATAAAAATTTAAATATTAAAATAAAACAAAACTGATAATTTAGTTACAGTAATTTAACCTTGTTCTATTTGCTTCTTTCCCGCATTTATATTCATAGGGTACATTACCATGGAGCAGTGGCATGCTTGATTCCCCCGAGGATCAACTTAAATGACGTATTTGAATTAGGAATGATTAGGAGTCGGGTTAGATTGAATTTTTTATTCACTTAAATTCAACTTGAATATAATACTCATTCATTCATCATTCAATTTGATTTAAACTTAATGAAATTTCACTCAATTCAAAATATGATTCGATTTGATATATATATATATATATTAATTTTCTTTTTTATAAAGTAAAGTAAAGATATAATTAAAAGTATAGAAATATTATAATAATTCTCTAAATATATAAAGGTAAATTATACTATTATTTTAAATTGAATCAGACATTTTTCCCTTGAATCTAATCCAACTTTATCATTTTAAAAATCTAATCAAGCACTACTCGAATTTAAATTTTCAATTAAAAATTAATTTTATGAAGTCAAATAACATAAAAACTTATCAGATTCGCATGTAATCCAAATGCTGCATGCCATGGCATGTGAAAACGGTTGGGAGTTGGTAGGTCGGTCACCCACGTGCAATATCATATAACCGTCTTGAACCATCACACAGTTTGACTCTATTTTCAATTTCTCTTTTCCTTTCATTCTTTTTTAACGATCAATCTTTTAACCTTTATAAATTTATTTAATTTAATTTTTAACTTTTTTATATATATTAAGCTTAATATAAAAATAAGTGCTTAAACTATACTCTTTTTTCAACTAGGTATTTAAATTTTTTTAATCAATCTAAGTGTATAATGTTACAAACATTATTGTTTTAGGCGCTCATGTTCGTAATCACTGTTAAAAAAATTCTGTCAAGTGTCACATGTCAAATTTTGATAGTTTTGAAAAACTTTATTTGATAATTTTGATAATTCTGTTAAGTGTCACATCTCAAATATATTTTTTTAAAACCCTGAACTTTGAAAACCTTAATTTTTAATCTTTATACCAACGTCGGCCACCACCCTTTGCTAATGTTGTTACCATCGACCTAATCTAACCCCGACCCACGACTAGCCACTTAATGAACAACCACTGATGAACCTCAAATCGCAATTTAAACTAGATGATGACAAGAAAAAAATGCGACATTAGCGTGATTCCACGAGACCCGATTGTACGATTGACAATAAGGAAGACAAATGGTCAAGAAGGGAGATTATAACGGTGACGATGACGTCAGTGACCGTGAATGGCAAGGGAGAAGTGAGGGTTAGAGTTAGAGATTTGATGATGATTTTAGGGATTTGAGTTTATTTTGGTAATTTTAGATAAATTAGGTCTTTTATAAATACAATAATTTTATCAAGTTTATTTAAATATAGTTTTTAAAACTTATTAGAACGTGACACATGTCACTTCACAAATTTTTTTAATGGTAGTTACCACCTGGGTACTTAAAATGATAATGTTTATAACGTTAGACACATGGATTGACTTAAAAAAGATTTAGCACATGTTTGAGAAAAATAGTTTAGTTTGAACACTTATTTTTATATTAAGTCTTTATATTAATATTTGAGTGGGTATATTTGTCTAATTTTATTCTTGAAACTTTTTATGTTCATATTAATCTTAGAATTTAGATTTTATTAATATCTATAATATGATATACAGTTTAATTCAAGAAAAAAATATTAAACTTCAATATTAATATGAATAAAAAAATTAAGAATCAAATTAATGAAAGTAGTAGTCAGGAACGCTGTCATTTTCCATCTTATAGATTCGATTGGATTTTGGTGATTAATTATCGTGGTGCGCACCTCAATTTTTAGAAATTGTGTTCTGTCAATGTTTGTATATCAGATCAATGATTCATGCCGATAGTCCACACGTGGCAGCTTACTAAATTAGATAATGGGGTAAGGGGAGGTAAGATAGTAGGTTGCTTCTAACATTAGGTTGAGAACAGCTTCGGTAGAAAACCTCCGAATTATGAAATACCCTCCGTGAGACTCGATCTCACGACCTCAAGGTTAAAAATCTTGTACTCTACCAATTGAACTGGATGGTCATCTCTTACAATTTACTAAATTATTCTTTTAAAATACAAATGATAAATAAGTACTTCGAAACTAATCGAGATAGTCAACAAATAATTGGTTTAATGACAAACAATCAAGTCAAAGTTTGCACCGATTTGAAAGCTTTGATAATATGTTTAATATTTAATTTAAATGTAATTTTTAGATAATATTATTCAAATCCTTATAGAGTTAAAATCTTTTAAGTTATGAGTTCAATATGCGTTGGGAACACATTTTCTTCCCATCTTTTAAGTAGAAATTATTCACAAAAAATTATTCAACTAAAGAAATATATCATTTATATCAATAGATATTTGGTTATATATCCTAATCCAATATAACCATGAACGTAGGAGAGTGAAACCTAATGACGGGGTGAGAGGTGAGCCGGAGATAGATCAGAAATGGTGCTTAGACTTCAAGTAGCCGTGGAAATGGCAGAAAAACCAAGGGAGAAATCTGTTGGATGGCACTCACCAAAGTGGAACCAACGAGACAAGTAGGCCAAGGGGACCAAACCAACCTCTTCCTAACCACTAAAACCCAAAAAGACAATCACATCGTAAACTGTCAATTTCTAAATCCCAACTCAGGTAGAGCACAACTTTCTTAATCTTGTGGTCGTGTGATCGAGTCCCGTCGATCCTATGGTGGGTAATTCATAATTCTGACTACTGGAGGTCTTCTACGGAAGCTGCTCTCAACCCGTTGGGGGCATCCTACTACCTTACATCCCCCTAACTCCATTATATATGAGAATATGGTCAGTTAATTTTATGTTTCTATCTATACAAATATTATCTAGTCAATAACATACTCCATTTTATATTCTTTTTGACCTTGGACTGCAGCCAAGCCACCATCCATTTTATATTTATATTTATATTTATATTTATAGTTATAAAGGTTTATTATAAAGATGGTCGACTTAATTTAATTAATGCATTTATAATATTAAAATTTTATTTAAAAGAAAAAGGAAAAGAAAGTAGGAAGGATTCCGATTCAAAGTTTTAGGTTTGTATGTAAAGCTCATACTTTGGACTTGGCTTGGATGAGTTTGGAGGGAAAAAACATTGTCCTTTTAATTCAATAGATTCTAAAAGTCTCCATTGTTTCATAAGCTCTTTATGTGAAAATAAGTGCATCTAAACCAGATTAATTCGTGAATCAAACCATTAATTTAATGTCATCGTAAAAATCGAAGATAATCAAATTGACTACATTACTTTCATAATATGGATTTGATCGATTAAGAGAATTTTTTTCCATCCACATCAAGTAGTAATCAGATCCTTTCAAGCAATCATCATAATACTGATTAGCAGTGCCTTTTCCCTTGGATGATTTGTTTAGAGTTAATGGTATCATACATTTTTAAATTGTGGATTTTATTTTAAAATAATCTTTAAAGCTATTAATATTTTGATTTTATCTTCAAATCATGATGTTCAATCTTATCGTAAACTATAACCCTCATTCTAAATTGGTCTTTGTACTTGAGACAGTTCAGTTTCATCCCAAAATATCGTTATATGCTAATCACATATCCTACTAATGAAACAGTTAGGCGAAGCAATATTATTACGTGTTTAAAAAAAATAGGTTAATTTGTGGTCAAGACTGATTACATATACATTTGGATGAAATTGAGGATAAAATTGAAAAATTCAAAAGTTTAGAGATTAATTTAAAATGAGAATCATACAATTTGAGTATAAAATTAAAAATGTTCAAACCATTTAGGATTAGTTGAAAATAAAAAATCATAATTTAAAAATAAAATTAAAATATTTAAAGTTTGATATAAAAATTTCTATAAAAAAAGTTTGATATAAAAAATTAAGATAAGAATTATAGTTTAAGTAATTTTTTTATAATATAGAAAACATCGGTATTCCTTAAAGTAGGCAAAGAGGTCAAAGTAGATTACAGTTTTTGCTTAGAAGGAAGAGACCAAAAAGGAAAGAGGAAAATGAAGAGAGAGTACAGTTTACAACTCAAAAGAGAGGAGCGGATAGCTGAGCTGATGTTTCTTTTAGAGCTCTAATCATCAGGTTTTCTTTTCTCTGACTGTTCATTTTTATTGCAGTAACTGAAAACAATTAGAAATCATTACACTGATTATCGAAACTTCGTCCCCCACAAAGCTCCTTCCTTTTTCCAGAAAAAACCTTCAGAGCTTGAGATAAAAAATCGACCCAGGTTCTAGCTCATGTTCGATTCCCACTTTTTTCCTATTCTATCTTTGTAAATTCCTTTCCTTTCTGGGGGTTTTGGGTAGTTTCAGAATGCGAGTATCGATCCCTCCGCTGCCGCAGCAACCTCCGTTGATGTACCATGAGAGTTCTCTACCCATACGAGTCATCTTCCCGCATGTCGCGGCTGTCTCCGCTTCTTTTTCGATCTTATTGGTTCTATCTTTGTGCCTCCGCAAAATCCGGCGCCAACGTAGTAACCCCGCCGACTCCAAGCCGCCGCACCAGTACTCGTATTCCATCCTCCGTCGCGCTACTTCCTCGTTCTCCGCCTCTCGCCGCCTCGGTCAGGGGGGATTTGGCTCCGTCTACCGCGCTACCATCCCTAACCAACACGATGGAAACCACAACAACAACAACGGCAATCAGACTGTCGCCGTCAAGGTGATGGACGCCGGCTCGCTCCAGGTCGAACGGGAGTTCCAAAACGAGCTCTTTTTCGCTTCCAAGCTCGACTCTTCCCTCGTCGTCTCGGTACATGGATTCTCTTACGATCGGAAACGACGCCGTATGCTCCTGGTTTATGAGCTCATGCCGAACGGTAATCTGCAAGACGCGTTGCTTCGTCGGAAATGCCCGGAATTAATGAACTGGAAACAGCGGTTTTCGATTGCTGTTGATATCGCCAAGGGACTCGACTATCTCCATGGATTGGATCCTCCAATAATTCATGGAGATATCAAACCTAGTAACGTTTTGTTGGATCAGAATTTCTCAGCCAAAATTGCAGATTTCGGATTAGCAAGGTTGAAATCTGAGGATATTAGAGTGGAAATAGCTGAGGATTATGGATCTGTAGCTGAAACTGAGAGTGTAGCCACTGGAATCGACGAATTCAGCTTGGCGGTAGATCAATCGCCAGTTTCGGTTACGGTTACGGATTCACCGCTGAATGCAGAGGCTGTTACGGTTGCTGCTTCCCCGGCACCGCTTGTGGTATCTCCTGAAATGATGGAGAAAGGCAGTGTTTCGGAGGGAAATTTAAGTGTTTTGGAGAGTGGTGGGAAAAGAATAAAGAGCAGTTCTGGTAGCGATTGGTGTCGGAAGCAAGATAATGTGGCAGCTCCGGTGGAGAGCGGGAAAGTGAAAGATTATGTGATGCAATGGATTGGGACTGAGATCAAAGAGAGACCTAATAGTGATTGGATCGCTTCTGTGGCGTCTTCGAGTAGTTTAACAAATGCAAAATCAGAGAAGAAGAAGAAAGGGAGTAGGAAACGGTTGGAATGGTGGGTGTCGATGGAGGATGACAAGGGAAAGAATGTAAAGAAGGAGAAGCGAAGGCCGGCAAGGGAGTGGTGGAAGGAGGAGTACTGTGAAGAGCTCACGAAAAAAAAGAAGAAGAAAAGGAGACAGCAGGGGATGTATGATAGCAAATGTAATGGTGGTGGTGGGGGAAATTGGTGGCCGGTCGATGATGAATTGTATACGGAGAGGAAGAAAGGGAGTAAAAGAAATAAGAGTAAAGTTAGTGTTGGTAGTGTGGATTGGTTATGGGAAGGGCTTAGTGGTGAACTACGCCGATCTCGACGAAACGGTTACGATTCATTCAGTGGAGAGATTCCCAAAAGTGGCGGTGCTAGCAGTACCCCTAGTATGAGGGGAACTGTTTGCTACGTTGCCCCAGAATACGGTGGCGGTGGTGATGTATCAGAGAAGTGTGATGTTTACAGTTTCGGGGTTGTTATGTTAGTTCTGATAGCAGGGAGGCGACCCCTGCAGGTCACTGGGTCACCTATGTCCGAGTTTCAGCGAGCCAATCTGATTTCCTGGGCTCGGCGTCTTGCCCGAACCGGGAAGCTCATTGAGTTGGTTGACCAGAATATACAGTCTTTGAATAGGGAACAAGCCCTTTTGTGTATCACAGTTGCTTTGCTTTGCTTGCAAAAATTACCTCATCGTCGTCCTTCAATGAAGGAGGTTGTTGGCATGCTCACCGGTGAAGCGGAGCTGCCTCAACTACCGACGGAATTGTCCCCTTCTCCGCCATCCCGATATCCATTCAAGTCTCGTAAGAAGGTCCGGTGAGTTTTCTTTTCATCCGTTAACAGTAGCCGGTTGATGTTAGTTCACTGTTTCATATCATTCATCTTTGTGGATGATGATTGTAAATAAAAACACAGTAAATTATTTGAAAGATTCAATGGCTTTCAAGTTCCTTTCACATGGGTTTTGTTTTTCAACGATAAGCCCTTGTATTTCAACTGATAGGGACCAGCATCATCTCAGCCCTGCTGCGTTTGAGTTGTATTCTTTATTAAACTTAAAAGTAAAAATAATTATTTTAAATCGAATCAAATTTTACTCAACCAGTTGCATTGAAGAGAAACAAAGGGGGTCTAGGCCTTGATCATTCATGGTTCCAACATAATCGAGTAATGTTGGATCGACTCAAAAGACGTAAAAGCTGCAAATTGCATATTAAATGCCGCTGCTTTCCTGTATTCTTCATATCACCTGTCGACTTTCATGAAATGTAACATTAAAAGCATGGCAGTTTGTTTAGGCAATCGATCAAATCAGATCAAATCTTTAATGGAAGATAATTTTTTCTTAATTATTATTTTTTTATAAATATTGAATTTAAACTTAATTAAGGGATGCTAAACTTATTACAATTCGATTGTATCTGTAGTTAAATTATGTTGAATTTCCGTTATTTATGATGGAGATTTATTCAAATGTGACTTTTATATTGGTTTGTATATAAAACAGATTCCTGTAATTGGATTTAAAAATTAAGAGAGTATACGATTTACGGATCGAATGAGTTTTTATATATAAAAAAGTCGCGATTGTATGAGTTTGAAAAATAAGGATCAAATAAGTCATTATTAAAGAATTATGAGTGTTTCTATTATTAAAGAATTATGAATGTTTCTATTTAATGTTCAAGCGTTAATTCATTTTATTGTCACGAATTAAGCGACAATTAAATGAATTCTGAATAAAATAATTTTTTTAGACGAATATTTCATTCCAACTCAAACAACCTGACACAATCACCTATACCATCTATACACCTTTAAGCAGTTCACCAAGAAAGAACTAAAGAACCAAACAAATAACAAATAAGCCAGACAAGCAATCAAGATAAGAAACTTAACCCAGCAGCCTCCATGCCAAATAGGGAGCTATATTAACCTCTCCGCCTGCTCTAAACTTCGTCCCTTGCAATCGTATTGTAACAAAACTCTTAATCTGCACAATCAGCTCATTAACTGTGACCGACACACCAAGGAAATGTCTACGATTCCGTAACCTCGTAAGCAGCTGCAAGCCCAAATCAACTCATAATTCAAATCCGGTACCCCACGTTGCAAATGGTAAAGTTGCAAACCAGGATCGAAAACTTGGGAATATGACCAGAGTGCCACACAAGCCTCTCCCAAGGTACCTTATCTCTTTTCACCCTTATCTCATTCCAGATCCCCGGGTGGGGGAGACCAAATCAATAAGCAGACCCTGGACCTGGATCTCTCTCGATCTAAGTTGCAATAGACCCCTCCAAGATCAGCTGCAATTCTGAGGGCAAGACAGATTCCAAAAAGGAATTGTCTTTAATAAGATAGACATGAACCCATGCAACCCAAGTGGAGCCATCCTTAAGCAGAAGCTTCCGGATCAATCCAACCATACAAGCATGGCCAAGTTTTGAGGTCCTTGAGCCCACGGACTCCCTCCGCCTTAGGGGTACAAGCTTGAGCCTAGCTAGCCTTTGCTCCCTTAACCACCTTATCTTCCCCCTTCCAAAAGAATCTCGAACATAGTTGATTTATCCACCAACCCAGGGAGCAACACTTGACTCCCTTGGTAATTTTCAATGCTATAAATGACACGGATAAGCTGAAGCCTACCAACATACGAAAAAAGCTTGGCCTTTCAACTTTGCAGCCTTATCGCAATCTTTTCAATCAACGAACCACAATCCCTAACAATGATTCTCTTGGAAACGAGGGGAATGCCAAGGTACCTAACCGGAAGTTTGCCACTACGAATACCCGTAACCTCAGAAATCACATGCAACTCTTCAACCCCAATCCCTGAGGAGAACATCTTAGACTTTCCCGAGTTCATTTGCAAACCAGAAAACTTATGAAAAGTCTTAAGGACCTCCAGACTCTAGTAACAGAACCGAAAGTCCCCTTGAAAAGATCAACAAATCATTACCAAAACAAAGATTTGTTAATTTGACCTATGACATTTTGGGTGGTATTACATCACACCATGCTCAGCTGCTTTACCCAAAAGCTTAGATAAAACATTCATCGTAATCACAAAGAGATAAGTGGATAAAAGGATCCCCTTGCCTCACCCCTTTAGCCCCTTTAAAAAAAGCCAACTAAACCTCCATTGAGAGAAACAAAGAAAGACACAGATGTGACACACTTCCTAATCCAAGCAATCATCACCATAGGCATCTTAAGAGCTTCCAACACAACAAAAAGTAATGTCCAATCCACCAAGTCGAAAGCTTTATGTAAATCCAACTTCAATGCACAATTCGGCGAGAGGGAAGAGCAGTTACACCCTTTCACCATCTCTTGCGCCATCAAGGTACTATCCATAATACTTTTAACCGAAATAAACGTACTCTGACTAGTCGAAATGACATCAGGTAGGAAGCATTTCAACCTCGCAACTATAATGCGTGTAACACACTTATAAACAACATTGCAGCGAGAGATAGGCCTAAAGTCTCGCATATGACTCGGATTCAAACACTTACCAACAAGCATGAAAGTAGTTGCATTAATAGCAAGGAATAAAATATAATTCCAATTGAATTTTTATTTTAAAATATACGACTAGATAAGTCTCCAGAATTCAATTATAAAATCTTCAACTAATAATTCAATTAGATGTTTCTTTTTCCAAATATATGGGCTAATTTGACCCAAATATAATTCAGGGATCAATTTAACCATTTTACCAAGTTTGAGGGCCATTTTATGTTTTAAGCAGAAACAAATTAGAATGAGGCCCAATGCTAGCACAACTTGCATTCTTTCCGATAAATTTATTATCACTAACACCTAAAGTTGGTTGCCTCTACTTATTTGAACTGAGCCCAAAGTTGATCATTTAGTATTATCGTTCATTAGTGAAGATATAGATAAAATTTAATAAAAAAAAGAAGATATAGATAAAATAATGTCATAAAATTTATATCTTCATAACTTTTTTGTTTAATATTTTTTTAAAAAAAATTCTTAGCTTCAAGTGTTCACATTAGGTCGTATTAAATTTAAAATCAAACTGAATTGAAACCATTACAAAATCCAAAATTTTATCGATGAAAAAATTTACAATTTTTTTTTTTTTTGTGATAAAAAGGAGGTGACGAATTGTCAAAAAAAATTAATCTGGAAACGTAATTTTATTTTAATTCATAACTTATTTTTGCTTGGATACAAATTTATTAAATCATCTAATCTAAAATATTTTAAATAAAAAAAAGATTCATTGTAGTATTTGATGTATATGTCTAACCTGTTGGGGTAGGAGATCAGAGTCGGCATATCCCACAAAATCAGTGGCCATCTTATGTGCTAATATCTGTCTGTCTGTCAAAATTGTTTAAACATACTTCAACAACAATTCAGATTTGAACAATAATTTAATATTATTTCAAATAATAAAATGTATTTTTTTATGTCCATTCAATTTGACTCGATTCTGATCAAGACGTGGAAGAAAATAAATCGAACCGAATGATGAAAATGTGGGTTCAGTTCAAATATATTATATAATCTTACATGCATGTTGGTGGGAGGGAGGGCTGCCTTTGTCCTCCATATATGAAGACATTGATTCTAGGGGTTAGTTAAAGAGATGCGGGAATGATTATGCAGTGCCATTAAACAAATGTAAGATTAGAAGGATTGATCCACCTTACCTGTACTCCCTCCTAATGTAATGTTCTTCATACATAATTTAACATCAATCTGGATATGGATCAAATGATCTTTAATATAATAAGTTATACTCGTAAATCGAAGAATATTAAATATTTAAACATGCTCGATCCTATACCTTTTTTATATAATACATTAATGATCGGTTCTTGTTATAAATTTTGTTCTAGTAAAAATTTAGTTAAACAAAAAATGATTGTAATAGTTGTATCTAATTATAATTCTAATGATTAATTAATGGAATAATTAATAATTAAGAAGATTAACAACTTGCTGGCCAGCTCATGCATGCAAGCTTATGATGTTTTAAAGGGTTAATAAAATGGTAAAGGAATAAGGGCTTACTTCATATATTCGGAAGATCTTCCCCCTCGATACAGTTGGTGGTGTTCCCCAACTTTCCCTTCTTCTTTTTCAGACCATTTAATTGCTCTATGAACTTCCACTTCAATGATTCTTTATTATTAATAAAATTAATTACATTTTACACCCTTAATTATCATTCTAAATTATGACACTTCTTTTCTTTTTCTTTTGTCTTAATTTAAAATAAACAATTATTTTAAAATAAATTCGAAAAATTCTTGATCATACATTACAACACCTCACCATTATATTATATTTATCGAGTGACGAGTAACATATTAATTTGTTTATTCATTGATTAGGACTGTGTATCGGTAATTTCACAATACAATACAATAAACGTGTATTATACTAATTTAAATAAAATTTATCCGTCTAGAAATCGTATAAAGTCACTAGAAAGCAATCTCTTGAGTATTTAATCACATCTTTCTCATTCTAATTATTTTTTAATCATGGATGGTAGCATCAGACGTCAAGCATTGATCTCCCTTGTGTGAATGCAAGTGAGTGGGGTTACTTTTGTACAAAGATAAACGACCTACAATTTAGAATCCCCAGAACCTTTAATTTAAGGTCAAAATTTGTCATCAGTCCCTAGAGGATGGATTTAACTCTTTTACTTTAATCATTTTTTGTTTATATATTTTTATGGTTTTTGAAATCTCAATCTTTAACTTCTTGGTATAAAAATAATATGATTAAATTATTTCCTAGTATCATTCATGTCCATTTCTTGGATCATGTTATGAATTTGTGGTTGTTCCTTCTAATAATGTCGTCTTTAAGATTTCAATTTGAGTTTTCTTTTTGGGCATGTTACACGTCTTATTATTGTATCCAACATTTATTGATGATATAATTAAATGATATTGATTTAAAACGATTAAATTAGAGAACATGAATTTAATAAACAACTCACACATAATACAAAGACTATTAGCAATCAATTAACAAAGTATACACTTACTGTTTGTGTTAAGATTGAAATTTTAAAATTTTAAAAATATAGGGACTAAAAATAATTAAATTAGTGTACAAGAGCTAAATCTATAATCTGGATATATTATAGGGACTGAAAGAGTAACTTAACCTTAGTTTAACCCTGGCCGGTGTGGTCATTTTCCATGCTTGCTTTTATTTATTTTCAACCCACAAAAAAGAAAAAGGATTGCAGAAAGAATGAGCATCAAACATTCACAATGATACAAACCCTAACAAACGTATAATCTACTGGTTTTCTTCCATTCTTCTTTTGGGGATCGACAGAAGAAAAGCTGGAGTTTGATCTTTGAAAAATAATGTTCCCTTTACAACAAAGCGATGAGCTGGTGTTCCAGATTTTCTCCACTACCAACCCACACAAAATCCCACAAGATCTGATTACGGGTCATACAGCAGTGGAAGCCAACCCTATAATTTCAAATAGCATGGGAAAAAGCCGGTGGAGGAAAGCCTGCCTTATGGAGGCTAGTGGTGGTGGTGGTGAAGAGTTAGCTGCATGCGATAAATATAAGAAACAAAAGCTGCACAGGGAGATTGAACGGCAAAGGAGACAAGTTATGGCTTCCCTCTATGCTTCACTTCGATCCCTTCTCCCCGGTGAATATATCAAGGTAAACAAAGCTTTATTTAAAACCAGGTCAAGATTTCATGTCATTCTTAGTGTCATTTTTGTCTGATTTATGGTATTGTTTATCGGGTTGGGGTTTTCAGGGAAAGCGGTCGATGTCGGATCACATGACAGAGGCGGTGAATTACATAAAACACTTGGAGAAGAAGGTCAAGGAGCTTGATGCTAAGAGACATGAATTAAGGAGAGTGTCCAATTCGGCAAGTGCTGGACCGGAAACAACCAAAACCACTTCAAACCACTGCTTCACAATCCGACCATGCTTCACAGGCATTGAGATTATGTTTCGTTGTGGCGTTGGAGACCAGGATTTGCCCCTGTCAAGAGTGTTGTCTGTTCTTGTCGATGAAGGACTGCCTGTTGTCAGCTGTGTTTCAACAAAATCAGAAGAATATTTACTTCATACCATCCAAACCGAGGTGGGATTCTTATCTTAATAATGTTGAGACTTAGGGTTTTGTTTCTATTTCAAAAAAAACCCAGTTGATTTGCTCATTGATTAGATTTCACTTCACCAGGTCACTGATCCAACAAGCATCGACATATCCAGGCTACAACAAAAACTATACCCAGAGCTAGTGAAGTAACAAAACTAACTTTGTATTTTAGGTTTGATTGATCTTTCACCACTGGCATATATTGACATCATCTGACTTCAAATTTGAGGAAATGAACTTGTTTTCATGCTTATGATCTGTAAATAATGTGTGATATCTATCCATATCAGAGATTGTGACATGAACTATGTTTGGTCCTATCCGAAAAAGTTTATGATGTGATCGTTTAGTGAAGAATTAAAAATGAGAGATAAATAGAGGATATGTAGTGAATATGAAGATTTTGAGTCAATCATAGTAAATTTATGGTGTGATCGTTTGGTGAAAAATTAAAAATGAGAGACAAATAGAGAATCTATAATGAATATGGAGACTTTGCGTCGATAATATTAGCTTTTCTTTTCATTTACATGTGATATTTCCACGTAAAGTTGATATATTCATTTTCTTTTTCATTTTGATTTTCAATCGATTGTTTGTCATTATTTGTAATAATTCTCTTATTATAGATGTGCAAATTTATGGATAATTTTGTTTGGTATCCCATGTTCATTTTAATACTCATGTTTAGGCTTCACGATTGATCCTCTTGATAATGTTTTCTCTATCATTCAAATATGAGTTTTTTTATTGGAAATACATTGAGAAAATGTTAAACATAGGATGATCGACTTTTCTTTTTCTAATCAAGCTTCTTTGCAGCATTGTATTACTTGCTTTCATGTTTATCTAATTGATCTTCTGCTCATCACATGATAGAAATATTAAATATATGGAGCTTATCTCTTTTATACATATATATAAATTTCATAATGGGGTATTGTGTGTGGTGTGCTGTACATATATACATATATATAAGCATAAGGATCTTGTGTTCTTTTGATGTCAATAATATATTATCTGATATTCACTTATTCAGGGAAAAAGAAGTTCCAAGTACCTGTCCAATTATCTTGGCCAGCTCACCCGTAATCTCCATCTTTAATCATTCTTTTTTGCAATATCTGCCAGCTCGATTTATAGGGAATAAAATCAAATAAGTAATCTGCTTCAAGATTCATTATCGTTGTTGTCATTAATAATGAATTACATGCAAACCCAACCCCAAGGTCCATACACCATTGTATTATATACATATTCATTAATAATGAATTACATGCAAACCCAACCCCTAGATGCATGCATGTGTATGCGTCTTTATTGTCCTATCATTCACCCATCATCTTCTTTCAATTCTTTTTAATGCAAGTTGTTAGTCTACTGTTTACCAGGTGTATCTGGAACTTGTTCGAACTGAATCAAGAAATACCATTTTGAAGCTCTGATACATGGAAGCTAGGTGGTAGGCTATAACTTTCCCCCGGATATAGTCGCAACTCATAAATTGAGACAGAATAAATTATTCATCAAATGAAGCTATTAGTGAGATTCGAACGCTAATATTTAAGTTAGATGATGTATGAAAGGATATTATATTTGAATCAAGATCAGGTGAAATAAAAACCTAATCTAACCTAATATCTTTGTTGTCCTATCATTCTCCCTTGTTAGAGCAATCGCAAATTTGTGTAATCATGAGTGGGAGATAAAATTCCAATGGATTTCAAAGTCCGGAAATAGAGTGGCCGATGGGATCGCCAAGCTGGCCTCAGATCAGCACGCTTCCCCTCCCATGGAAGTTGAAACCCTTCTCGCATTGCAGCCTCAATACAGCAGAATCATGTCCATCAGTTCTAGCCTAATGTCTTAGGCTCTTTTCAATTCAGAAAAAAAGAAAAGAAAAACTACAAGTGTTTTTCCTGGATTAGTAATATTTTTTATTCATTTTCCAAAGCTTGGAAAAAGGTGGAGTCCAGCTACACATTATTTTTTTTTGGCAGAAAAACGGGTCTTAGCAACTTCTTGAGTCCTTTTATACCGCATGCAGCTTTCAAAATTCACCACGTGGCATGGTCATCCGAACCACCTGTAAGTAGGTGTCTCCATGCGCCCTTTAAGGACATAGTTTGAAAACATACCGTTTGATGTTGATGTTATAATTTTATAAATTCATACCATAATTTTAACGGATAATACTTTAATTAAAAAGGAGTAAGCATGAACTTCAGTTATTTAGTGGTAAAAGAATTGTTGTTATTTTTTAAGATTTTGGGTTCGAGTATCAGGAATACCAAGATTACGAGCATTTAATGTAAAATAGTTAAGAGTTATCTTTAAACAGATACTACTATGTACTTACCCTAGATTATTCAAAAATAAAATAAAAGGAGTGATTTTCACTTTAAATATCTTAGGTTTCGAATTGTTATATTTGTAGGATATATACAAACGAGGATGAATAAATGATTTCGTGTTAGGGGTGAACTTGAATTTATAAAAATTTAAGGGGATGAAAACATATTTCAATATAAAATATATAGAAAAAAGTTATATTTGTATGATATATGCACACGACGACGGACACATAATTTCGTGTTAGGGGTGAACTTGAATTTATAAAATTCTAAGAGAATTAAAAAAAATTCTAAAATAGGATAATTTTAAATTTTCAAGGTAATCAATACATATTCTAATCTTTCAAACTTCTTTTAGAGTTAGGCCGAGTGGTGTACCAACATTTCTCTAATTAAATTGTTGTAATTAATTCCTTAAAATAATTTAATCGTGTATTTAATTTAATATTCATCTATACAATACAATTAAATTAATAATCAATATATATATATATATATATATATATATATATATATATATATTTAAATCTATAATAAAATTTAAGATAAAATTAAATTTAGATTAAAAATCCACATATTTATATACATATTGTGAGACCTAAAGCTGAGACTTCAAAGTTTTAAGATCTCAATCTTAACATTGAACCAAGACATCATATTTATTTAATTAACTTAATTAAAAAAACAACAGAATTATTAAAATATTAGCCATACCTTTTCGTATCCTTTTCATTGAACATATATATGTATTCTTAAAAAAATGGAGAAAATCATAATCAAGATTTAGGGACCATACCTTTTCGTATCCTTTTCATTGAACATATATATGTATTCTTAAAAAAATGGAGAAAATCATAATCAAGATTTAGGGACCCTTGACATTTCTCTTTCTTTGAATACAAAGGATAAGGACATTTGATTTCTTCAAATAGAAGGCTTATAATACAAGGCAAATCTACATATATTAAGAGTAGGTGGCTTACTGACCAGCTTTACACATAAAATACACATAGTGCCCACAAGGGACTTTATATATAATATAAAATATACATTTGCTATTTGAATAAAATATTTTGGTACTTAAATTTTTTTTAACTTTCAAGTTGGTACATGAATTAGACACATTCTCACCTTGAAATTTTTTATTTCCAGGTTGTAATTTAAACTTTATAATTTCATCTATTATTTTGATAATTTTATAGCTTAATGTAAAAATAGGTATCCAAAGTATTTCCAAATTTAACTTTAACTGTTTAAAGTTTTTTTTATAAAAAAATAGGTGTTGTTTTTCTTGTTATACTTTTAGGTATTCGGTCGATCGACGACGTTGGTGGTGGCCGAAGGTTCTAAGTGATTGAAATTAGGGTTTTTATGTATTTTGAGTTTTTTTAATAATTTCAGAAAAATTTGAGTTTTTTAAAAATAAAATTTAATTTGAAGTAATTTTTAAAATAAAATTTTATATGTCTGACACGTGTCACTTAATGGTCGAATTTAATGGACGTTATTGTCCAGACAACTAAAAAATAGCGTTAAAAACGTTAAACACCTAAAAGTGTAACGGAGAAAACTTTAGACACATAATTTTAACGAAAAATACTTTAAGCACCTAAAGTTAACTCCGGATACTTATTTTTACATAAAGCCTTTTATTAACAATTTCACTTTAAATAAAAATTGAAAAATATTGAAAATACCAAAACAGTGAAAGAAATTGAAGTCTAAGTACTAATTTATGAATAAAATTTCTTTTAAGTACTAACTTTGGAGAAAGTGCTCAATTCAAGTATCAATCTGGAAGCTAAAATTTCTTTAGGTATTTACTTGAAAGAAAATGTTTAATTAAAGTATGAAATGTATATTTTGACCTAATGTATAAGAGTAGGGATTCAGTTCCATTACTCATGTCTCACGAGCAATCTTACCCCCCTGGTTGCAAGGAATCATTGATAATCGTAGGCCTCATTCAAAGATCTCACACTCTAACAAACGTATCCACATGCTTTTGCCTTAAAAAATAATTGTCCTCAACCCTAAACCCTCAAATCCAAAACAAAAGTTAAAACAAAGGAATGAACCATAAAACATGTTCCCTTTACACCGAAGCCACGGAAGAGGTGGTGTTCTTCCTTTTACCCCACAAGATAAGCTTTCGTGGGATATGATCCCAAGGACGGTATGCGGTGGCAGTTATCTGTACAGCACTATGGGTAGTCGAGGCCGCCAAGGGAAATTATTGGCAAGTGATAATGGCGATGGCGATGATAAGAAGAAGTCCATGCATAGGGATATCGAGAGGCAAAGGAGGCGAGAAATGGCCACCCTTTATGCTTCTCTTCGAACCCTTCTCCCCCTTGAGTACATCAAGGTGAGTTTGCTTTTGTTGTTCGCCTTAATCTTTATGAGTTTAGGCCTTAGGGTTACCTTTTTTCTTTCCCATGGGGTTTTAGGGAAAGCGTGCAGTATCAGATCATATGAACGGGGCTGTGATCTATATAAAAGACTTGCAGAAGAGGATCCGTGAACTGAGTTCCAAGAGAGATGAGTTAAAGAAACTGTCCGATTCCAGTGGTTGTGACCGAGGGATGAGCTCGAACGACAGTTTCACAACCAGTGCTGTGGTTCGCCAGTCTTTGGATGGTGTTGAAGTCGTGTTCAGCACCGGGGTTGGAGCTCGAGCTTTGACCCTATCGAAGGTTCTTAAACTAATGGTCGAGGAAGGACTGGATGCTGTGAGCTGTGTTTCAACTAGAATCGATGAAGGACTGATTCACACTATCCAATCTGAGGTATAATCACCCATTCACATTCTAGGTTTAGGGTTTATTTCTTATTGTTATCAACTTTCCAACTACCGAGTGCAACCTTTTATTTTGATGTTATAGGTCACCGATCTGACAATAGTCGATATACCTAGGCTGCAACAGAAACTGAGTGAAGAAATTTCATCCTTGAATCGAATTTCCTAGCTATTTATCCTTATGCTCTTGATCATTATTCGAGTAAGTTTCAGTCTTCTTTCACTCGGTGTGAACTTGCTTTTATCACATGTATCGGAGTAGGATTTAATATTGAGGTGTTGCTGGTATCATATCATCATTTGGTTTTTGCTTCATTGCATGTTAACGGACCTGATTGATTTCATTGTTAAGCCAAAGCATTTTAATGATTGATGCAAATCTAATGCCACACATTCACAGATTAGAGTTGCAAATCCTCATTCATGCATCACCAAAATGCATAAAGCGGTATAGGGTTGTGAATGAACCAAGTGTTGAATGAACAGTGTATAAACAGTTTGTTATCAAGCCAAGTAATTATAAACTATAACTAGAATAGTTTATACAATGTATTGGATGAATTGTTCATCAACTGTTTTATACATACGTAGTAACGTAGAATGCAGACTGCTTTATTATATGATCTGCTAAAGGATGTCTCATATATTCAAACATTTGGGTTACATTACTATATTCAATTTCCAACTTGAAAACCGTTGTACAAGGTTGTTCTTAGTTGTAATCTGTTGAAGAGAATAAAGAAGTAATTAGGTATCTCAGTGGGGTGGGGGTTCGCGTGTTCAATTAGACGAAAATGAGTACAAGTTTCGTGGATGGTGAAGCATGAATGTGAACAAAATTAGATTCGTGGTAGATGGTAGATAAATGTGAGCATGATTTTGTACTCGTCCCGTCTAATTGTTTGTATTTTAATATTATTTAAAGACTTATTTAAAAAAAATTCAACTCGTGTTGAAATTATTAAATTTTATACTTACATAAGATGATGAGATAAAAATAATAATAATAATTATTAAATTTTATACTTACATTATGCTATTGTCCCGTCCGGGTCAATTGTCATCTTTAGAAGCAACAAAGAAATTATTTGTGTTTTTGTAAGTGTTCCTGTTACACTACTTTGGTTGGGCCAATAAGATATGGGATTTGAGATTATGGTCAGCTTATTTCCAGACAATATCATGATCTAGAGGATCATTAATTAAGCTTAATTATATTAACATTTCAATATTGTTTCTTTCGGGTTCAATGAATCAAGGATTTGCTTAACATATTGAACACTATTTAATAAATAAACAATTTTTTCTTTTACATGTAATGCATTTTATTTAATTAAAAAACCCATTACTTATATATTTTTTTATATTTTAATATCACCTTTCATTTCATGTACATCTTATCAAATATAATTTTTTTTTAAAAATCAACTATGAAAAAGTCAAAATGAAGCTTCGTTCTAACTTCAAATGGCAGCCATGTTTTGTCCCAAAACGTCAACTACATGCCATGGATTTCTAATTATAAAAATGGGAAACTTGTTTGACAAGCATAGCCATTGTACTGATAACCCGGTAACCTTCATGATATCATGAAGATATCTGCTTGGCCACCAAGCAATCTTTCATATTTGGTCATTGCCTCTCTTATTTATCTTCATAATTTGGTCACTCTATAGAAGTGAAACAAGACCAGACGGTGCGGACCAGAGTTGAAGCACTCATCCAAGTACTCTGCCAATGTCGGATCAAACAAAAACAATCCCTTCTTCCCATCCCATTGTCGTCGATGATCCCTACAAGCGACTAGAAATCACCCTCAACCCTGATGGCTCGCTTACGCGTAACCCCAACAGGTTTCCCAACACGCCGGCCACACCTGATCCGGACCAACCTGTCCCGGTTCTCTCCAAAGACATCACAATCAATCAGTCAAAACACACATGGGTGCGCATATTCCTTCCCCGGCACCAAGTGCTTGATTCTTCTTTAGTTACACACAAGTTGCCCGTCATAGTTTATTACCATGCGGGTGGATTTATCAACTGTAGCGCATCGACAACAATTTTCCATGTTTTTTGCTCAAACATGGCGTTGCAACTCCAAGCCGTCGTTGTATCAGTTGACTATCGTCTTGCTCCGGAGCATCGGCTTCCAGCGGCTTATGACGATGCTATGGAAGCGTTGCATTGGATCAAAACGACCCAAGAAGATTGGTTGAAACAACATGCGGATTTCAGCGCTTGTTTCCTTATGGGGACGAGTTCGGGAGGTAACGTTGTGTACCATGCAGGAATACGAGCAGCGGAAGAAGCCAATGAGCTCAAGCCCTTGAAGATCCAAGGGCTGATACTACACCAACCATTTTTAGGTGGATCCTTGAAGGTTGAGTCCGAGTTAAGGCTGGTCAACGATCCCATTTTGCCACCAGGTGTGGGGGACCTGATGTGGGAACTGGCGTTGCCGATCGGGGCTGACCGTGATCACAATTATTGTAATCCAACCGCGAGAACGGGGCCAAAGCTTTTGGAGAAGCTGGCCTCCGTAGGATGGAGGGTGTTTGTGACCGGCTGTGATGGGGATCCTTTGATTGATCGTCAGGTTGGGCTGGTCAAGTTGATGGAAGAAAAGGGTGTCAAGGTAGCGAGCCATTTTCGTGTCGGCGACTATCACGGAGTGGATGTTTTGCAGCCAGCTAAGGCCGAGGATCTGTTCTTGGTCTTAAAGGATTTTATTTTATCAGCTAGCTAAGCTACACCTAAAGATGGTATTGTCCAGATATATTCCGATTCGGATTCAGATTCAGGTTTCGATATATTCTGTTAGTAACTTAAATAGATGCACATAATGCAAAGTAAGATAATAAAAGCGCTTTATTTTCCCAGAATCAAGCACTAGAACCTACATGCTTTATTTATTTCTTCAAATATTTCACATAAATTACATAAAACAAAACTGGAAGGCCAGCAAAGAAGGAAAACTCAACCATCCTCGACTCACTTGAGATGGCACTTTATCGGCAAGGCTCGGTATCAGTGCTTCTTTATGTGATGACTGTAGGTTTCTCCCTTCCGGTGAAGTCCTTCAGCTTCGATACGGCCAACGCCAAATCTGAAATACAACCATGTGATTCGTTCATATATTTTGCTGAAACGAATAAATTGCCGAAATGATTATGAGTATACCTATTAATGGTTTCAATGCCACTTGAGCATCCATGTCGTGTTTAGAAGCATCTGGTTCAAACTGTTCGATATAGACTCGAACGGTTGCACCAGCTGAACCGGTTCCCTGTATGCATATGGAATTAATCATATCAGAAAGAGTAAGGGTGTATCAGCCTGTAAATTTAAACAAGGGAAAACAAAACGTGCACATACCGATAAACGGAATATAATCCTGGAACCATCTGTGAAAACAAATCGAACACCTTGCTTTGAGACCACACTTCCATCCACCTGAAAATCAGACGCAAATAAATAATAGAATCACAAAGCATAGGAATTTTAAGCAAGACTGAAAATTGAGTGCTAATACTTACAGGATCAGTATATGAAAAATCATCAGCAAATTGAAGGACATAATTTCCTACAGTGAGGAAATTTAAGCAGTCAAACAAAAGCAAAATATAAAGACGAAAGTAGCTAGTGCAGGGGGTAAAGGGGTTGATTACAGACATACCGTACTTTTCACCAGCCTTACTCTTCGAGGCCAGATCTCTAAGGTATTCAATAATTTTATTGGCACCTTCAGATGCACATTCCTGCAGAGATATGAATTAGAGAATATAAACCTTCTCCGAAATCAAAGAACTCCCTAGCTGAACCAGAGCTAGAAACTATGAACTCGTGACATCTTGTTCTGAAAGAGCGCTATCATGCTTACTTCATAATCATATCTAGAGAAGAAATTTCTTCCGTACGTTTCCCAGTGTTGTTTGACGACATCAGAGACAGACACCAATTTCTCCCCTGGTTTCTTATCTTTGTTTCGATATGCGATAATTGAGAGCCATGCCAAAACAGCCCTGCCATTGACATAAATAGAGATCATTATACTTTGACCAAATGTATAAATTTACAGCAAATAACAACATTCGCGAGTACAATAAATGAGAAATCGTTTCCATAAAACTCAAGTATTCAGGTCGATTATGCAATTATGAAGACGCCACTTACATAAATGAGCACCTAAAGCAATTATTCAGCTACATAAATGAGCATCTAAATAGTTCATGCAATCAATACTATTAAGTCAACATTCCAGACATGTCTCGGTTCTCTTATAAAAAGAAAGCAATTACCATATTCCATCCTTCTCGAGAATGTGATCCGAACCAGTACCAAAACTTTCTTCCCCACAAATTGACAACTTTCCAGCATCCATTAGATTTCCAAAAAACTTCCAGCCAGTGGGAACCTAAAACAAAGAAAGTACCCTTAGAATATAATCCCTAGCCTCCTCTCTCCCAGTGTTCTTAGCTTATTATAACACATAAGTTCAGAATAGTGCTTACCTCGAAAAAGGTAAGACCCAATTTTTCAGCAACTCTATCAAGAGCACCACTGGTTGGCATGGATCGAGCTAAACCCTGATAACACCAATCATAAGTAATCTTTGGTTTAAAAAAACATGAAAAGAAAAGCTGCTAGAATTTTGTACCTTAGGACCACCCTGGAAGTATGGAATCGCTTCTTGTGCATTCGCAGCAATAATTGCAACGGAGTCTGAAGGGGTAACAAAAAACTTTTTACCTAGAATCATGTTTCTGTCACCGTCTCCTGTTTAACGAAGTAACAACTTGATTGTGATTAAATCATAAGAGTATTAACACTACCTTTTCTACTGAAATACAATAAAGTAACTTCAGTTCTACAAGCATTGGAATAGGAATGTAATCGAGAATATATGATAAATACACATCTACAGCAGAACCAAACGAAAGAAGTTAAGGTACTTTGCAATGCCAAACCACACTCCAAACAATAAAAATTTACGATTTCTTTACCATCACTTGCTGCTCCAAAATCAGGCCCATTCTCACTATACATGGTATTGACCAAATCCTTCGCATACCTGTTTAGCCATGCAGGTTAGAAAGTGGTATAATTTAATTGCTGAAGTGGACTCTACGTTTCTAGCAATAGCGACTAGTGACATCTTACGTAAGATTAGGATCTGGATGACCATGTCCAAAATCCTCAAGAGGCACTCCATTTGATATAGAATCCTACAGGACATGGCTAACAACTTTATTATCAATTAGGTCAAATAGTATTTTTCAGATGTTTCATATGCATGACATACCAGGCAGGCCCCAAGCTTGTCGACAAATATGGGTTTTGCATAAGCACCGGTAACAGCATGCATGGCATCAAATGCAAACCTAAACGTAACACCAAAATACAGTAAGAATTAGTTATAAGATCTGATCTTTCTCAAAGCATATTCGAACAGAAGATCCACTGAAAAAAATTACTTGATTAAGAGATACTATGGCCTATGTCGGAACTTTTTCATGGTCGTTTCTAGCATGTTCTACTTCATAGCAAGCAACCATCAGACTCAAACAAATACAAAACAAGCTATGAATAAACTAATACAACTGAACCCATTCCTGCTTAGTCAGGGGCAGAAGTTATACCTGAAGTCTGACCTCGTGAGAAGACTTTTGATCAGCTGGAAATCAAACACACTCTGCATATAATCCCATAGCATCAACGATACAAAAACATGAAGTTTCATCCAAAATTAAAGGGTGTGGTGGTTGATTTTTTTTCCCTCACCTCCATTAATTCCAAATAGTCAGACACTGGATCTATAACCTCAACAGTGAAGTTTCCATACTTAGTAACTCCAGTACGAGAAAGGTCGATGTCGGGAATCTCAGCCATTTTAATTTCAGAAATCTGCACAGTATTTCGATTTTCAGATATCAAGCACCTATTTGCTGACATAACAAAGGGGGGGGGGAACAGAAAACATAAACAGGAAAAGGTTGAATCTTGGAAAACAGTTTGTAATCAAGATTAGCACACAAACACACCAGAGAACATATCCAGGATAAGGTAGCTGCAACCAAGAATAATGGTGGGTTTACATATTATTTATGTGAAACTCCAGCCAGCTTTTCGATGCACTCGTTCTATAGGTGTTCATCTCAAGCCTCTTAAACTAACTAGGAATTTACTCTTCAAACAAAAACATAAAACACATGACAGTGACATCCAATTACTTACAGAAAGAGTATTCCCATATATCTTGTCGGTGATGGATTCAGGTGCAGGTTGCCCACTGTTGTAGTTAAACTAGAAAACAAGTAGATGAACACAATCAAAGTTAATGTCGGAGCTATAAACTGGAATTGGAAATATAAATGGAAAAAGCTATCATAATATAACCAGATATGTTGCCAAAGGTGCATTAGGAACAAACCTTGATACCCCAGTCATATTCGGGGCCTCCAGGATTATGGCTTGCGCTCATGATAAATCCACCATTGGCCTAAAGGGGTAAAATTTGTTTAACTAAGTGAAAAAAACACAAATGTGCAAACATTGATACCATTCGAAATGAAAAGAGACATGTTTACCTTCCTCTTTCGTATGACAGCAGAAACAGCTGGTGTGGACATAATACCGTCCCTGCAATGTAAAATAATAAAAGTTAGGCAGATTGCCTAAAAAATAAAGTGCCAAATATTAAAAACTCTTCTCGCACCACCCTTCAACTGCGAGTCTCGAATAACCGCTACTGAGATTAGAGAACACAACATATTGGCAGGAGAGGCAAGTTATTGTAAATGGCATACAATCCGCTCGTCATTTAGTTTAATCCTTTAATAAAATTTAACATCCAGAGCAACATTTTGTCAGAAAATTCATCAATGCCTAAACAACAAAAACTGGGAAGACAACTTGAAACATATTTCCAGTTTTATCACTCTTCCCTAGAACACTAGCGGCACTAGTGAAAGAACACTCACCTGCCAACCAAGATTTTTCCAACTCCATTTCCAGCTGCAATTTTGATAATGATCTGCATTTAGAATTCAAATATCCCAAGATGTCTGTCAAAGAGACTAATATTTTAAATACATAATGCAAACATAATATATGGTCTTTTCTGTTCCATGTTGTCTTAACTATGCAGAAAAATGCACTGTTAATTGAAAATCAGCTTAGAGAATGACCTGGGAAGCCTCACGGTTAAAGTACCGTCCATCGCCTCCTAACACCAACACTCCATTCTTGTAATCCTCAGGTGGTAATGAATTAAACAACGACTGCAGACATTCGAGTTAAACTTATCAATGCATTTGAACACTAAAGCAAACAAACGAATGCAATATATATATAATCAAACCTGGATCCAATTAGACAGGTAATTCTCTTGCATAAAAACTTTAACCTGCAACAAATGGAATTTTCTGTTAAACGATTGAGTCCCAATCCAATTTCAATATTTTATCAAACAAAAAATGGAAATTTCTGCAACAGCAATAAAATTTTTACCTTTTTCCTAAGTCCACTTGTTCCTGTCTTCTGCCCTTCAATCGGTTTGGTGGGTACTGAAGTTATCTGTAGAAGAAAACCAAAAATCACTATTCAAACAACAATTTTTTTTTTGAAAACAATGATAAAAAGGGGAAGAAAACCAATGATAAAAATGCAACCTTGATGCCTTCAGGCTCAGCAATGGTGGTGGAGGAAGAAGACGCTTTGATGGTAAAAGAACGCGAGTGTGATACAGAAAAAGAGTTGTTTTTTAGAGGGAAGTCATGGGTAGAGAGATGAGAGAAAGAAGAAGAGGAAGAAGGTGTTGGAATGGGATTTGATGGTCGTTTTGATGATCTAAAAGCAGAGGAAAACAAGCCTTCCAGTCTCAAAGAATTGCAACAAGAAGCCATTGCTGTGTTAACCTTTACCCTTTTTCTTCAAAGATGAATGAATCAATGAGAAAATGAGAGTTTGTTTGGTTTGATTTTATAGAAACCGAGTGGAACAGAGGGAGAGAAAATAGGGAAAAATCTAAGCTGAGCTGAGAGTTTGAGAGAGTAAACAGCTCCTACTTTCTTTGGCTATAAATTAATCAAAGAATACAAAGTGCCACTGCCAGAGCCAGTGGCATTGCCACGTGTACGTAGGAGAACGCTTATCTTCACATCCTATAAAATGAATCTGTCCGTCTCCCTTCACCATTGCCATCATCAACCCGAAATATAATTAGGCATAACAAACGGGGGTAAGACTCTTTCCATCCATCACGAGAGATCGTGTGAGTGTGGGTATGCATCAATTTCGTGAATCATGTGAGACTGTGACACCGACATGTAACGCTCTCTCCCAAAGCAAACTTCTTACAAATGGTTCCATGATGATTAAAATATATAAAAGGTTTGTCCAAACTGTTCTTCTTTTGTCACTGAGGTGTTATCTTGCAGCATAGTTTCTGATCACCGTTGTCAATGATGGTACACATTTGCGTGAGAATGAGTACGTGGTCATCATAGAATTTGATTTTTTTTCTTAATAAGTATTTATCTTATAATTTCTTTATATTTATTTTAATATAAAAAAATTGTATTGCTAATATATGCGTCTCTATCCTTACAAATATTTATAGATCCTATCATTCTTTAACACAATATATATATTGTCTGTAGACTAGTTGGAGAGGATCCTACATGAGAAGGAAAGCGAAGAAAGGGGAGAAGTGGGTTTGTTGGGAAGAGAATTGATACTGAAATTTGCATGAAGGTGATCCAGAATGCTGTTATAGTAGAGAAGATGACTATTGATCCTTTTACTAATTCTCAAAGAAGAAATAAATTCATATGAGGCCGGAGAGCAAGCTGAGCATCTCAGCTCCCAATATGGTCTTGAAGATAAATTAGTAATTCTATGATAATCATACATTAACACACTAACCTTTTTTTAAATTATGCTGATATATTATTACACTGTTTATGTATAATTTTAATAATAATTCATTATATGTTTATTCATAAAATTATTTATCGTAATAAATTAATGTTTATCAAAAGTTTGGAAAAGAAGAAAGATTCAGGTCCAATGAATCAACAATAGTAGTCCTTTCGTCCTTTTCCACTTTAATATTATTGGCCGTGCCACGTGGGACGCACCGCAACCCAACAATGCTGGTTTTATGTTTTTTCTGTGGTCCGCATACAGAAAATATAAAAAAAATCATTTTTTTAAAAATATGTAATTCATTTAAAGAATTGTAATTCATGTGATGGTTAGCTTAATAAATTAGTCAAAGTTTTTATTTTTCAAAGACAAATCCAAATCAAGATTGGCGACCGTCACCTTCATACAAACGCTTCTGTTTTCTTCTTTCTCTTCCCAGTTTCGAGTACAGGGAAAACACAACCAGCAACATCTTTAGTGGTCATTGCTTTGCTCTTTCGAATTCAAGCTCTGTAATTGTCCAAAAACAACAATGACTGGGAATTTAACAACAGGCTCGTCTCATTTTTCTTGATTCTTTTTGTTAGTCCTTTTGATATTTGATTTTCTTGATTCCAAGTATTCATCTTCGAACATAATCTGCATCTTGCTTTCTGAGATAGTGGGTTTCTTCTAGAGTAATTAGTAAACGAAACGAATATCGATTTGGTTTGTGGGATAGAAATGGGAATTTGTAGTATAGAACAAAAAAGAACAAAATTTGATCTTTACTACATGGTGGTAGAGTTCTTGCTTTGAGGTCTATCTTTCTTTAAATTATGAAGAAATGTCTGTTATTGTGGCATTTGATTGCTTTCTAAGTGTTATGAATCTGATTTGGTCAATGAAATCTTGTTTCTTGATACTTACATATTGGATTTGTGTAGTGGATACTGGATACTGAAATTTTCGATTTGTTCTGAAATACCATTCGTTTTGTGCTTCAAAATGCATAGGCAGGTAATGTTTTAAAATGAACAGATTAGCATAGGACTAGCGGTGGCATATAGGTATACATAGTTCTCTAGATTTTTTTGGGCTTGAACAACTATGGATTGTAGGTGGAGGTGAAGATCTTCTCGGAGATACGAATGGGAGGTCTGCAAACAACAATTCGCTAGTTGTTTCCTTTGGTGAATTTCTGATCGATTTTGTACCGACAGTCGGAGGGGTTTCTCTGGCTGAAGCACCTGCTTTCAAGAAGGCTCCTGGTGGTGCTCCAGCTAATGTGGCCGTTTGCGTATCTAGATTAGGAGGAACATCAGCTTTCATAGGCAAGGTAAACTCTTAACATCTATCTTTACTATGTACCGATAATGTAGAATAATTCTATGTTGTAAATAAAAGGGCCGCTTTTTTACCTGCGAACTCTTAACAATCGTCCCGCTAAATGTATAGCGACGAAATTATACTTCTTCTCAGTGAAATCGGATTATTATTTATTTGGATAATGAGATTGTAAATGTACATGACGCCTTGCGATTCCATATCAGGTTGGAGATGATGAATTTGGCCACATGTTAGCTAACATTTTGAAAGAAAACAATGTGGACAATTCCGGCATGCGGTTTGACCATAGTGCAAGAACTGCATTGGCATTCGTTACGCTCAGAGCCGACGGAGAACGAGAATTCTTGTTTTTCCGTCACCCAAGCGCTGATATGCGACTTCATGAATCAGAACTCGATATAAACCTCATCAAGCAGGTTTCTTTTTTTATTTAATTTTGTTTTTCTGCATTTCTCATCTTTGTTTGAATTAGTGGACGTGAAAGGCTGGCGGAATTTAGAATTTTCTAATATCCGAGCAATATTTGATTGCAGGCGAAGATCTTTCATTTTGGTTCGATTAGTTTGATCGAGGAACCATGCAAGTCGGCTCAACTTGCAGCAATGAACATTGCCAAGAAGTCCGGTAGCATCCTCTCTTATGATCCAAATTTAAGATTGCCACTGTGGCTATCAGCAGAGGCTGCTCGTAAAGGAATAATGAGCATATGGGATCAAGCAGACCTTATTAAGGTATGAATTTGATTACAAGACTTGTAAACGGATCTCACTACTCCATTAAAATGCAGGCTAATCTATGACAATGCAGGTAAGTGAGGATGAGATTACCTTCTTAACCGAAGGTGGCGACCCCTACGATGATAACTTGGTGACAAAGAAACTCTTTCATCCTAATCTTAAGCTTTTAATCGTAACCGAGGGGCCAGCAGGTTGTAGATATTACACCAAGGTAAGCTAGATCTTGTCTGTGAAAAAAGATAAAGAAGGTTATTAAGAATTTCATTGATAATTCTTAACATGTGATTTGCATAAACAATCGACCTATATATCCACTGCAGACTTTCAAGGGGAGGGTTCCCGGCATCAAAGTTAAACCTGTTGACACTACGGGTGCTGGCGATGCTTTTGTTGGGGGCTTACTGAGCAGCCTAGCTTCTGATTTAAATCTGTTTGAGGTACCCACATTTCTCACATAAATTTAGAGTAAATGATCTTCAAAGCTGGGGATTCGAGGTTCACTGTTCTAATCTATAACACCATTGTTTCATGAGCAACATATAAATGAATTCATCTTTCTGACAGGACGAAAAGCGGTTAAGAGAAGCCTTAGCTTTTGCAAATGCCTGTGGAGCCCTGACGGTAACAGAGCGAGGTGCGATTCCCGCTCTGCCCACAAAACAGGCAGTTTGTGATGCCTTAACCAAACATCATGCATAGTAGAAACGAAAGGAGATGATACTAATTGATATACTTTGTTCTCGCCATTAAACTCTTTGTAGTTCTGAGCATGAGTTGCTTCTCATGGAACAATTTGATGTGATTTTGGCCAGTTTTGTTACCCAGAAAGTGTTGTATAAGTTCGAATGTAACAATAAAAATTAACGGTGTTTTTCTTTTGTATATTTACTTTTACTGAAAATGGGATTTAGATGATAGCAATCAAATATATTTGAAGTTTCAAAAATTTGAATGGTCGGGTTCATGTAATCATGTTGTTGGCTGAATGTTTGAAAGTGTGTGTGCTAATGATGATAACAGTCAACTGTTGGAGAGAAAATTTTACTGGGGAAAATGTTAATTTCCCTGAAATATTTCTGCTGATCTTTTATGGGAATTGATATCGGTTACATAATTGCATGGGCGCAGGCTATTCTGATTTTGCTATTAAAACTTTCACTTAAATAGGCCATTGTAAGATGAGACCAGAGGCGTACTAATAAGGTCGTTGAGTGTATTTATGTTATGAAAAACTGTAGCTAGTATTGGTTCCCTATTGAACCTCTACATGCTCTTCGAGATTTGACTCGATTCGGATTAATCGGACCGCTAATACTAGAGTGCAGGAGTGGATTTGAATGCCTGGTCATATCAGTGTGGAAGAACTGTGGGTTTGAAGAGGGGTAGGTTTAGAAATCAATTAGCCATTTATGTATTGAAAGACATGAGAGGAACTGTATTGGTAATTTTGAGGCAGGTGGGTGGGTCAATCCTAGGCTTTGGAGCATTACTTTTGCCCTTTATTATTACCTATTGGCAGTCTGTCCCCCTTGCTTGCTACCATCGAGAATCTGATACATTCTACGTGAAGCGCCACTTTAACTGTTTGTTAATAGCAGTGTTTTTGTTTTCCTTCTTCTCCTGCGAAACTCTTTCATAGAACAAATTAAACAAATTAGGTTGAAAGAGATTTTTTTTCATGTGAAACTTGTTCATAGAACAAACAGAATCATTATGTAAGAAATAATATCTCACTTATTTGAGGTATCTCAAAAGTTACCTCAAAAGTGATGCAGGGGGGATAGAAAAGAGATGAAAACTTGAAACGTCAATTATAATCATAAGTTGAGGGCATGGCTAGATCACATTGCACCTGCAGATAATAATAAAATAAACAACCTGCTATTCAAAACACAAGGTAGGGTGGAATCGCATTGTAAATCGAGCTTGAGAGTGAAAGCTCTTTTGTTTGTGTCGAAATGGTGAGATGGAACAATAAAGAAAAGTGCGTCATCCCATCACCTTCTTCCAACATTTTTATATTCCCCCACTCAGTCACCCCCCTTTTTATCCTTTTACCGATTCCATTTCCCAATGAAAATATTGGAATGAAAATGTAGCCGTTTTAGTGTGCGTGATGGATCCGGTTTTCTCGCTCCTTCACCAGCTTCATATATAATAATGAACCTTGTCACCAGCTTTTCTTTGTTCAAACTACACACTCATTACACCTTTTCTATCTCCACTTTCCATCCCTCCCAAACTTATCTTCTCTTTCCATTGAACGAACCCCATTTTGCTTGTGGAGTCGGCGATGGGAAGGGATTGGTATTGGGGAAGTGGAGCTGCTAAAACATCCATAGCCACTAGCAGCTCCAAGAGAGCAGCAGCATCGGCTGATACCACGACTTCCACTGGTTGCATGAGTGCCGTCTTTCAGTTCTTCGATTTTCATCATTTCCAGTTCCCTTTAAACCATTCTCAAAATAGCAGCAGCAGCAGCAGTTGTGGTTGTTTCAAGCAGCCTAACTCTTTTTTCTCTCCTCACAGTACCATCGTCCCTACTACTCTCAGAGGTTCCTTCTTTCATTCTTCATCTCTCTTTTTCTTTTTTCTTTTTTTCTTCTTCTTTCTTTTACCTTTTTTCGCTAATCAGTGTTCAACATGTTCCACTGAAATGCAGGTACAGAGGCCCCAAGGAACAGTTTGGAATCAGAGGAGGAAAGCTCAACTTCAGTTTCAGTTTCATTGACATCAACCAGTAAAGAAGAAAATTTAAACATTCCTGTAAGAATGGTATTTTATTTCATCTTTTTGGGCTCATGGCCTTGTTTTCATTGTTTGAGAGTGGTATTTTTTTATAAAAAAAATGAGTAATCATGATGATAATGATAATGTTTATGTGAAAATCAAGATGGGAATTCAAATCAAAACAAGGGGAGACAATAGGTTAAAAGTTGGAGCTTCAAATAACGATACATCTTCAGAGATCAGCAGCTCTCCAGGGACCAAGACACCCACTTTGGTCGCTAGGCTTATGGGACTTGACATTCTTCCGGAAAGTCGTTCACCATCTTTTTCATCAAACTCACATTTGAAGCCAATCAGTAGCCATAGAAGGTCATTGGATGGTGATATTCGGGGCACTCGTTCGTTGCCGGAAACTCCGAGGATATCGTCGTCTTCGAGGAGGTCGGACGTGGATCTTCATCACCGGCTTTCTCTTCAAATCAATAAGGAGAACATGAATGCAACCGAAGAGTTAATGATGTCTCGTTTGAAAGCACTGAAAGGGAAAGGGCAGAAGCATGAAGACGAAAACAGGAGTCCGGGTCACCACGCGAGGCAGATTGTGAATCTGGTTAAAGAAAGTGTGAGCAGGAAAGTTGGAATGGACATTACCAACACTGTTCGGATCAGAGAAGAGCTTGTTAGCCAATTCAAGAACAAGAAGATTTCCAGGGCTATGAGCAAATTAGCTGAAGATTCAATCCCTTGGAAGCACTCAACAACACCACCTTCGTGTTCACCCAGGCTTCGGTTCTCGGAAACCAAAACCAAAGATCACAATCCTCAACCTCCAAACCCATCATCATCAGAGATCAATATCCAGCCTCATCCAATCACTGGAGTTCTGAAAAAACCCAAGTTGCAGCCGGTTGCAGAGGAACAATATGAGCAGCAAAACCAGCAGCCACCAAGAGCCACCACAAGCAAATGCAAGAAAGCGAAAAAGACTCGGCAAACATCGGACATTATCCGAAACAAGCAAGAAGAGCCTTTCGTTCGTCCTTCAATAGCCAACAGAATCCACATTCCCGACAAGAGTTGCAAGAAAACCCCATTGTCAAATGATCTACTCAACATCACCGTCCCTACCTTTTTTCCGGTCAAAAAAGACCCTTCTCCTCCGGCCACAAAGATCCCTCAAAAACAGGTATTCAAATAGGAAAAACATGGGATTTTGTTTTATTTTTTTATTTTTTACTTTATCAGCTTATTGTTTAGATGCGTTGCAGGTCTCAGATACTGGAAGACCGAAACGTAGCTCACAGTTATCTAGTTGTTCGAGCCAGACGTACAACAAACAAGAAGCGACGTACGTACACGTTCCCCGACACGACCACGTCGGCTACAGATGTAACGGTGATACTACCACTACTACAAGCACAACCAGTGAAGCAGCAGCAGAATATCATGAGTACATAGCTAGAATACTAAGACGTACAGGGCTAGAAAAAGATACCCCACTGTCCTTGGCTTCTTGGTTCTCTCCTTCCCATCCTCTTAACCCTTCCATTTTTTACTACCTCGAACATTTCACCTCTTGTAATAAAAAAAACAGTACCAGTCAACTGAGCCTCCGATGCAATCGAAAATTACTCTTCCATCTCACGGATGAGATATTGACTGAATTTTTGAAGCCGTTTTACAATATGAAGCCATGGGTTATAAGTGGACTTGGACGTGAATGTTTTAGTAATATGAACGGTTCTCAACTGACAGACACATTGTGTTCAAAAATTAAAGGGTTTCCTCGAGCTGATTGCCGTGTCCTTGAAGATATCGAGGCCTTGATCAACATGGACTTGCCGGAAGTGAAGCTCCGAAGTTCGGTGGCGTACGAGGAAGAAGGGGAAGGGACTGTGTCGGAGATCGAAAAGGGCATACTAGAGGCGCTGATACATGAAATGGCAACGGATTTGAGACACTGTGGAATCGAAACGTGGAGAGGGCTGGCCTTTTAGAATCACATGTGTCATTCACGTGATGAGATGCTATTCGTTGGGGTCTTTGTGGGACTATACACGTGGGTAAAAGGAAGGACAATATGGTATATAGGGTATTTTTGTATATATACATGGCCATAAGGTATCTTCGAAAATTACAAGTACTATATTCTTTTGAGTGTTTTGAAATTTCTTTGGAAATTTAGGCTCTTCAATGTTGGAATCACATCTCGATGTAATACATCTATGGGTACTTTTATGTATTGATTTTGTGTCGTATAAAGATTATCTTTTTTTATACAATGGTATATTATATAAATGGTCACTGAACTTTTCAGATACTTACATTTAGGTCCCCTAACTTTTAAAAATTGCAATACAATCATCAAACATTTAGTTTATTTGCAATATGGTCCCCGACGTAACGACCACTTTACTAATGTTAGGGTAAATTATATAAATGGTCACTGAACTTTTTCAGGCGTTTGCATTTAGGTCCCCTAACTTTTAAAACTTGCAACATAGTCATCAATTACATTCTAAACCCCAAAATCCAAAATTCTTCAATTATATTCCAAACCTCAAATTCCAAAATACTTCAATTACATGTCCAACTCCAAATTCATAATTCATTCTCAAAATCTGTCATAACAAAATGAACTTGAAGCAGCAACCTTAAACCCTCAAAACATAATTGTTTCGAAAAAAAAATTAACTAACTATAAGTGAACAATAAGTGATTATGTTGGGTTTAGGGTTATGTTGGACCTAAATACTCAATTCAGTTTATAAAATAGTTGACTCAAATTTTTTTTGTTTTGAGTTTATAAAATTTAAATCAATTCGAATTGAATTGAATTTCTGAGTTTCTGTTTAAATTTAATTATAAATATTTATCATATTTTAATATTATTTGATTCTAATTCAGTTCAGTTTATAACATAGTTGACTCGAAATTTTTTCAATTTGAGTTTATAAAATTTAAATCAAGTCGAATTGAATTGAATTTTCGAGTTTCTGTTTAAATTTAATTATAAATATTTATAATACTATAATATTATTTGATTCTAATTTAAATAGTTTTTAACCATATACAATACATATATTTCTTCATATTTTTTCCATATGTGATATACATATATTATACAGAGTCAAGGGACTTGACTCAAGCTTAAAAATTAATCCACTAATTACTAATATTTTTGAGATATTCGAGTTGTATTTTACAACTCGATTTTAACTTGAATTTTTTTCAAGTTGAGTTTATGAAATTACAATTCAAAGTCAATTTGTATCAAATTTTTGAATCAATTCAAGTCGAAAATAATTTTTTCGAATTGAATTGAGTATTGTTCACTTATAGTTGGTTAAATCTAACTTTTAAATCCTAAAACCAACATAATCACTTATTGTTATGGACCAAAATGAACTAAATGTTGTTGATTATGTTGGGTTAATTGGTGGGGAAATTTAGCATTTAGGGTTATGTTTTGAGAGTTTAGGGTTGCTACTTCAAATTTAGTTTGTTATGGAAAATTTTGAGAATGGATTATGAATTTGGGGTTGGACATTTAACTTAAATATTTTAGAATTTGAGATTTAGAATGTAATTGAAGCATTTTGGAATTTAGGGTTTAGAATGTAATTGATGTTTGTGTTGTAATTTTTAAAAGTTGGGGGACCTAAATGCAAGCGCCTAAAAAGTTCAGTGACCATTTATATAATTTACCCTAACGATAGTGAAACGACCATTACGTCGGGGACAATATTACAAACGAACTAAATATGTAGTGACTGTATTACAAATTTTAAAAGTTGGGGAACCTAAATGCAAGTATAAGAAAAGTTCAACGACCATTTATATACTTCACTCTTTATGTAATAATACGTGTTATGCATAATATATGTTCAAATATATTTTAATATTAAAAATAATATATGTTTGTTAGTAGTTCAAATATCAAATCATTATGTTCCATTTAACATTCATATGCATATAATTTATGAAATAATCAATGGTAGAGTTAAGATAATTTCAATATTTATTTTTGGGTTTGAGTCTCGTAGATGGATAAAACAATATCAGAATAACATTATATTTTGTTTAGATACTTAATCTTAATTTTAAACAATAATTAACTTTTATATAATTATCAGACCCGAACAATCTTTAAGAAAATTATTATTAATTGTATTCATGGATTAGATTAGGTTTGGTTGCCCGTTTATTGAAATTTGAGCTTGTATAAAGGAGAGAAATAAAGGCCAAGAAAAGAAAAAGAGCAAAGAAGGTGATAAAGCAGCGGGTGTGCATGGATGTTATGAGAAGGTTCATGTTACGTGCGCATGATTTTTCTATTTTTAGAGCCAAAGATGAAAAATGCATGCATGCAGGAGGCAGCTACTACTTTCACCACCAAAATCCTAAGCAATTGCTGACTATAAGCCTATTTCAAATTACAACCATATTCCCATTCGAATATTGTGAATTTTGTGATGTTAAGCACCGAGCGGGAAATTCAAAATGCAGGTCAAATCATATATATAGTAAAGTCAAATGCTACGATTAATACACTTATTTAATGTAGCTGTCTTTTCTTTTTCTTAATTCCTTAGGGTTGTTTAGTTACAGGTACTAGCATTGATGATGATGTCTGGGGATACAAGAACGAGTCATATTATGTCACTTTTTGAAACCATGATGTCAGTTCTTGATTATTATATTTGTCACGTGTTTAACATAATAATACAAGTTTTCACAACCAACATGATTGAAAATAGATAAATTTTAGAGATTATGATTTAAATTTCACTTAATTCGATCATAATAATTTATAATATGATCTATTTATAAAGAATTAAAATCAAAAGAAGAGTAAAAATATATGGTGGATACAAATATTCTCATGTTGAGATTGTTTCGGGTTTATTATTAGTATAATTATATGCATATTTAATGTTTTTAGGGCAAGTGTAATTAACCATGAAAATATTAGTTTTGTGAAATGTAAGCAACAAATTTGAAACTAGAAAGAGTTATACATATATGGTGGGGGAGGGGGGGAGGGTGATGTAGATTGCATGGGAGATTCAGTATTAACGCAAAACTTGGCAGATTCCGACTACACAATATTCCTGAGGACTGACTAGCTCTGAATTCCAAATTCAATATTGTTGCTCCCCTGCTTATTTCAAAAATTCAAAGTGGTCCAGTTTCGCGGGGCACAACACAATATGAAAGATAATAATAATTATTCCATGGGATTAGACCGTTGACTGAGTGCCCTGCAATGACATTAGCATTTGCATCCGATCAGGTTTACCATATAATACATCATGACTTATGCATCGATCATCGTACACTTAAACCATTTTTATTATTGCTTCCCCCCCCCCCAACCCAACCCTTTCTCTGTCTATCCTATCTCTTGATGGGTATTATTTGGTAGTGACTGTCAGTTTAGTTGGCATGTGCAGTGTTTTGTTGTGTGGTCTGAAATACCAAAATGTGACAATGAGCGGTGGGGTTATGGGCTCAAGTGCCAACCCCAACACTTTGTCTCCATCCTTTTGTGTAAAACTATTCAAGCTTATAATGCCTCTAAAGGGTGAAAATGAAATTGAGAGCAGAGCTCTCCTTTGTCTGATGAAATCATTCAAATACTCTAAAGGAGGGAGAGTTGTGGTTTTAAATTCACAATAATTTGTCCTCGTAAAAGGTTTGATTTAACGGTTCATATTCAACATTTGTAATCACTTTTAATAAGATACTTTATCACTGCACGTTGAACTAATTAAATGAGCTTTTTGCCCCTTAATTTTCTTATTCAAACATGCTTTTATTCCTTACTAAAAGCCGCTCATAAACTGAGATTTACGTTGTTTTGGAATTTTGGAGCCCAACTGCCACCCTAAGAAAAGTTGGTCTTGGTACAATGCCCAAAAGCTTCAAAAGTCCACATTTAGAGAAGATAATCAAATAACGTCATTTAGAGATATCATTAAATTTAGTCTTAGAAACGACCCAATTGATCTCAGTAATTAGGAGATTTGTTGTTCTTTCTACATGTCATAAGTTCGAACACCAATAGGAGTATGAACGTTCATTGTCAATTGATTGAGAGTCTTTGAACATATGTTGTCTTCTATTTACACCGGATGTATAAAAAATAGTCTTAGACAAAAAAAAACAAATTACAAGACTAATCAATCAGAAGTCTCATTAATTTTATGATGGAATCAAAAGTATTAATTCTTATTGTTTATTTTACCATCTAAAAGGTCAATCCTTTCAAAATTTATAGTTATCTTACCCATACACTTAATACTTCACGTTGGTTTTAATAATTGAGTATAATTTATTTTACGAATAAATATAAAATTAGTGAGTTTATATATGAAATATTAACCCAATTAATATTCCTTCTATTCCACCTCAAATAGCTAGCATTGAGAGCAAAAGCAATCCAATTCCAACATTTTATGGTCAATGTTTCAGAAATCCTTTTCCATTTTCATTGCTTTCTTAGAAGCCAAACAGTGCAACAAACTTTCATTCCATAAACTTCGTTCTTTTCACATGTGAAAAATATATAGTTTTATATATTAATGGTATATAAATTTTGTATATAATTAATATATTAAATAATACTATATTATCATAAAATTCTTAAATATCATATTTTTATTAATAGTTAATAAATTTATATAGAATGAATACAATAAAATCTCAGAAGTAGAGAAATTATGTACTGCTTTAATTTGTCTTGCACCCACCATGCTCCAATTTGATTAACCAACCTGATAGATATATGCCAACAGTAGCGAAGCTTTTTGACTCATCCTTATTGGTACGTAAAGAACAGTCAAATAATTTACGCAATCCAGTAAGGCTTAAGAGTTTTTTAGTTGGTAGAAATATAAACTTGGCCTCAAAGTACACCCATTTCTACATTCTGTTCCCAATTTTGAGTGACTTAAAAGCATAGAGAATCAGTGTAATATTCTACTAAAATTCAATCAACATTTCGCTTGTCATGCCAACTATATATCGTCCACGATCTTTCATCAATACCCATACCATTTTCTAATTCTTTCCCCCCCTTCATTTCTGAATCCCAAATGGATATCTTTTCACCCAGCAAGCTCTCTCTTTTGGTGCTTTTCCTTGTAATGACGGTTCCACTGTCAAAAGCGGCGTTGGATTCTCATTATTACGATCAAACATGTCCCCAAGCTGAAAAATCATACAAGACACCGTACGAAACGCTTCCATGTTCGATACTAAAGTCCCTGCTCGAATTCTAAGGATGTTCTTCCACGACTGTTTCATAAGGGTATACCATCGTTTTTCCCTCTAGTGTCGATATGCTTGCATGAAATTTTATTGGGCGTGTCTAAACTCTAAATCTCTCCTTTTTGTTGATTAAACAGGGATGCGATGCATCGGTGTTATTAGATTCTACTCCACAAAACCAAGCGGAGAAAGACGGCCCTCCCAATATCTCTCTCCGAGCATTCTACGTTATCGACGATGCGAAGACCAAGCTCGAGTCGCCATGTCCGGCCACAGTTTCCTGCGCTGATATAATCACCATTGCAGCAAGAGATGTAGTAGCAATGGTAGACTTTGAAAAACCCTTTTCACCTAGTCCCTTAATTAATAAAGTTTAAATTGTACAAAACATAGAGTTTTGAAATGTTTTGATTGCTTCAGTCTGGAGGGCCTTACTGGAATGTACTTAAAGGAAGGAAAGATGGAAGAGTTTCCAAAGCTTCTGTAACTGTAAACTTACCGGCACCAACTTTCAATGTTTCAACACTCTTTCAAAGCTTTGCCAAGAGAGGTTTAGGGGTTAAAGATTTGGTGGCTCTATCTGGAGGTCACACCCTCGGATTCTAACACTGCTCTTCCTTCTAAGCTCGGCTTCGTAATTTCAGTTCGGTTCACCCTGTATTTGCTAGAACTTTGAGGAAGCAATGTCCAAAGCCGAATACGGATCGCAATGCAGGACAGTTCCTGGAATCTACGGCATCAACTTTTGATAATAATTATTACAAACAAGTAGTGGCAATGAAAGGTGTGTTCGGGTCTGATCAAGCACTGTTCAGTGACTACAGGACTAGATGGATTGTTGAATCGTTTGCCAATGATCAAAACTTGTTCTTCCGTGAATTTGCTGCATCAATGGTGAAACTTTGAAATGTAGGGGTGATGGAGGATGGAGAAGTGAGATTGAATTGCCGAGTGGTGAATTAAGGCTCAGAGAGTACGGCAATAAGACAATTTTTTTTTACTGCATTTCATTGTGTGAAAGAGGTTATGGTTAATAAATTTCTTCTATTTTGAGGTACACAATGGTTACTGCATTATGTACCAAAAGAAACATAATTACTGTAATTTGACAAGATTTTCAAATGAAAAAGATTATTAGTAATCGTTGATCACTTTTTTTTTTTTTTTTTTAACCAATGAAAGGAATAAAGTTAAAGATTTTTTTAATATTTTTGGAAAAAGAAAAGTAAAACCGAAAACACTGTTATATGCCTTTTACATTGATAAGAAAGCGAAAAAGTTGAATTAATTCGCGCAAAAACGGAAAAGTAGAATGATTTTGCAAATTTCCCTAATCATAACATGTGATCTCTTCACAATTTCATTTGTTAAAATCAAACCTTTTCATGTTTGAACTTTTTTTTAGGTGACACTTGTCATCAATGTTATGGTGTTCAAACTTTTCTAGTTTCAACCAGTTCATTATTAGCAACACCAGCAGATCTTTTCGCCATTTACCAAGGGAAGTGGCTCATTTCACTACTGCTCAAGAACTAAACGGATCTCTACTGTAATCCAAGGCAAAGATGAAGATATAAGAGCTGCATGTTTGTTTTTATACATCACCATGCACGTGTTCACATTAATTCTCTAAGAAAATGCATTGCCTAAGAGCTTTTGACTGCAGCCAGAACTCATACCTGTGGGAGCAATAATCTGCAGTCAGAAACTACGCATGTGGGCTTAAGCTGAATCAGTCACAGGGCAACTCTCCTTTGGCAAGTCAGTTTCTGGGATCAATCACTTAGCTTGCATGGTATATTTACCTGCCAAGTGAGAGGTGCCCTTTGACTGGTTTGCTTATTGACTAGCTCCATCCTCTTGCAGTCCAATGGTGTTTGATCTGGAGATTTATGAGCATTCCCATAGGATTATAGAGGGAATAACCCCATACAAGAATAGCATATGCTTGAGGGGTTATGCTTCGGGATATACTCTCAAGGGCTAGCTGCCTTTCAAGGAATTTTCTTTTGCTTCTTTGCCCTTTAACCTATGGGCATCCTAAAGGTTCAATATAAGGATATGGGAATATATGTTCCTACAGTTTACTTATAGTCCGTCCGTGGTAGGCGAGAGAAGAGTGAATAAAAAAGAAGCTAAATTATACCATTGACCATCTAACTATTTACTCCTCTTACTTTAACCACCGATTTTTTAATTTTATCAATCGTGTCACCTAATTATTTAAATCTTGTCAATCAAACCACATGTCGTTAAATATTAACGGAGGAGATGACGTGAAAGTTAATAAATTTTTTATAATTATACATTTAGTCCTCATTACTTACACATTCTATTAATTTGGTCCTAACTTTTAATTAATTCAAGAAATTTAATCCTCAATCAGATGGTGACATGTGTCACTATATGATTGGATTTTTTTCTTAATATTTTTATTTAATTTCATAATTTTCCATCCAATCAAATGGTGCCACTTTCACCAATTGAATGAATAGAAAATAATTTGAATCAATAACCGCTGCTGGTGGGGTTTAAACCCAAAATGTGATGAGACGAAGAAAACGCTCCAACCATTAGGCTGCACCATTCAAACGAAAAACCTATCATGACATAATATATATAATTAATGGTAATAAAAAATGGGAAAATGACCTAAAAAACTCCAACATGGAATAATTGAATAATACGATAATATGATATATATATATATATATATATTATAAGTGATTAATATGTGAATGTATTTTATATTTTAAGTCATTTTAATAAAAAATAAAAAAAATGTTTTTAATATATTATAATTGAAATATAACGAAGAGTTTCGTTGACTTAGAATTTTCCTGATAGTTGAGGGCTTATCGTAGTAAGCATTTTAACTTATGTATTGACTTGTTTACATCCCGGTTATAGTACGAATTTTATATTTTATTATTTATTCATTATATATTTGAAGAAAATTTTAGGGGAAACTTGATTTTATTGAATTAGTTTATTTTAATATAGAGTTGTTAAGTAATATTAGAATCCAATCGACGTTATAATATTTTAAAATATAAGATATGATACATTTCAATTCAATAAAATTAAAATAATGAAGATAATTTATTAATTTAAAATATATAAAACGATACATTTCAATTATAACATATTAATTTTACTTTTATTTTAATTTTTACATTAAATGTGATTTAAAATATAAATAAAACATATTCATTTATTAATCAATTATAATATTTGTTTCTATATATTTTATATTTTCATATTATTCAATTATTTCATGTTTGAGTACTTATAAGGTCATTTATTACCATTAATTATATTATAAATTATATAGATTATGTTCTGTATACTAAATTTTTTTTTAATGGTCCAGCTTTGATTGATTCTTTTAGAAAGTTAGAGTGTTTAATTGATTTTTTAAAATTTAAAAGCTTATTTATTTCTTAAGTAAAAATTATTAAAAATATTTAAAATTTAAAATAATTTATATTATCTAAAATTTCAACATAAAAAATATTTAAAAAGATAAACTTTTATTAAAAACAATAAAAGTTTTAAAATTACAAAAAAATAGAAACTTAAATTTATTTACTAAACAAGTCTTTGCTACTAGTAAGTTGAATTTATTCTTATTCCTTAAATATATATTTCAATTGAATCAAACTTTGAAAACTATTGATAATTAAGAGTTAATTGCACTATATGTCCCCAAACTATAACCCTCACTTTATATTATTCCTTAAACTTTTGAATATTCCAATTCAATCCCCAAACAATTACTCATTTTAAATTAGTTCTTATACTTTTAAGCATTCTAATTTCATCCCTAAACTATGAACCTCTTTCTAAATTGGTCCCCAAATTTTTTTAATCTTTCAATTTAATGCCCAAATTCATCCAAACATATAATTAGTTTTAACCCTAATTTAACCTAATTTTTTTTCTTTCAAACATATAATAATATAACTTGGTCTAATGATTTTTTTTGACAAGGGATGTGATTAGAATATATGTACAGTTTGGGATATAATTGGAATGTTAAAAAAAGTTTGGAGGATGAAATTGAAATTTTCAAAAGTTTGAGGACCAATTTAAAATTATAATCACTGCTTATGGATTAAACTGAAATATTAAAAAGTTTAAAGATTAATTTAAAATGAGACATATTGTTTAGGGACATATGATGCAATTAAATCGATAATTAATTATGAAAAACGAGTTCGAAGTCCATAGGAATTATCTATTACATTCATAAAATTTGGATAACAGAGGTGGGAAATCCACCAAACCCACACGATCCCTCGCGTTTTTGCTGAGAAAAAAACGTTTGAGCCGTCTGAATGTATTAGGATTGCTGACTCAGCCAACCCAATCATCAACTCAACAACTCGAGAGTTATTACGTTAAGGAAAAATTTTCCAAATTCAAAAGACTGAAAATAGTAGTGGACACGTGGTTGATGATTAGTGATTATTCCTTTGCGTTGTTAGAATTGGATGACCAAATACCCTGTTTCTTCACGCATGAATTATTTGTTAGTTAAAATTAGTTATAAAGATAGGTACACTACTATTTGACTTTCTTCATTTATCCTTATAAAAAAATAGTTGTTAGTTAAAATTATATTGTTTATTTTGGTTTAAAAAAATTATTTTATAATTATGTTTCGATTCAATTTAGATATTTAACTTTTAAATTTAGTTCGCTTTTGATTGTTCATTGAATTATTTGTTCCAGATCAAATTGAATTAAAAAACAAAAAAAAATAATGATTCAAATCAAACTCTTTTTATATGTTATAAGATAAACTTAAATAAATAAAATCATAAAACTAATAGTATTATTTTTGTAAATTCGAACTTGTGTGTTTACGCTTTAGTTTAAGCTTAAAGTTTATTTTCTTTAGATATTATATTTGAGAAACGATCAACTATTAAAAATTATAAAATCTAATTAAATCAAACATAAAAATTTAAATTTTATGTTATTCAATTTAATTTAATTTTTAAAAAATACGTAATACAATTCAATTCATCTTTATAAAAAAAATTGAAACCGATCTGAATATGCCCCTGATGCAATCTCTTCTATCCTATTATTGTACCAATCCTTTATTCCTCACTTCTTCGAGAAAGATCATGTACGTGACATATGTCTAGTCAATCAGTTTTTCAAAAATTAAAAAAAAATTAACCCAGAAATTAAACAAATATATATTATGAATTTATATGCATCATTCACCATCAAATATAATTACTATATTTTTATAAAATAGAGGTTTTTAAATCACTTAAAAATATACAAAAGATAAACACGTGTACTTAAATGCAGAAACGGATATTTGAATTTGCAGCCTAACTATACTTTAATTCACCTGCAGACAAATTTGCTTAAGACTTTACTCTCCTGATGACATATAGATGATGGCTCTTGCCGTTTTAAACCAACAATTACTACCATAAATTCATTTAATATTGTTTTATTGAGATATCAGGTTTGGAAGCTGAAATAAGAAGAAGAAAAAGTAATTCACAGAGCTGAAATTTCCATGGAGAATCCAATCTCCATGTACATATAAGCTTCAACTGTTCATTTACTTTTACATAACTAAGATCAAAAGAAGAAAAGACTAAAACCCAGTATGCAGAAGAATACTTATTCTTCTGTTCTCCTGTATGAATAATACGAAGAAGCTTTCTTTTGTGTATACGTGTAGCTAATTCTATAGCTTCGTACCAGCAGAAGGAATGATCTTGATTACGAGGTCGGGGAAAACATCATCGGGGTCGTGGATGTGAGGGTTGCGCTCGACGATGAACGGGTCGCCGCACTTGTCGCTGATCGAGTGAAGGGTCTCCCCTTCGGTTACGACATAGATTTCGTCGCAGGGACGGTTCAGGATCTGGGCGCCTCTCACTGGTTCATCGGAGACAGAACTTGCCCTGATGGACCCTATGAGTATTAAAGCCAGTAAGGCCACGGAACAGTACCACGGGGCGGCATCCACTAGCCCCGTTGATTTGATCTTCCTGGGTTTTTTTGAGGAGGTAGAAGAAGAGCAAACCATGGGGAGATTGAGAAACAGAGGTTGGGGTTTTTGAAAAACTTTGATGAAACAGAGGGGGGGAATGAAAGGATGCGATCGGAAGGAAATAACGTGCCTTTTATACACTTTTGCGTTGGTGGGAAGTTGGAAAGGGAGGAGCAGGGTATTTAAATATTTTCCTTAATTACTCGTTAAATATATATTTGTATATAAAATTATTTAATATATAGTCAATGAAAATAACAAAAATACAAGTACGATTAAAAAAATTGTATATATGTTTTTCATTTGCAAGTTTGAGACATTTTAAAGAAATACTATTGTGGAGTCTGTTTATGAAATTTCTGATACAATTGGAAAATAATAACATGATATATGAGACGAATAAGATAATGAATACAATGAAAGCAGCTGTTACACGTGGTAACTCAATAAAAAAAATTTCCTTTTTGATTTTCCTTTAACTTTAGTGAGGATGCTCCTTCAAGTAGATTCACAAGGCTATTATTCATTTTCACTTACCTTGAACGAATGAAATGAAGTTGTATTTGTGTTGGTTTATTTGTTTTAAAGATATTTATATTAGATTCTTGTTTGTTTAAATTTTTAATATCATGTTTATATTCGTTTATTTATTTTGAAGGTGTTCGTTTGTTTAGCGTTAGAGAACATATTTGTTCGCGAATCGTTTATTGTTCGCGAACACGTTGATTTTGTTAGAATCAAATCAAAATAAACATAAAAACTAATCAGAATTTAATCATGTCAAATCATCAATAATAAAATATTAGATGTGGAAGTTTACCTAAATTAATCGATTTGTTGAAATCCTTAAGTTTTTTTTGTGATCTTCTAAGAAGAAAGGTTTGCTCTTGCCGTAAAAATTCTCTGACAGTGATAAGATTAATACAAGTGGACCTATTTCTTGGAGATCACTACCTCTTTATATAGATTAAATATTAAGCAAACTTTTAAGTATTTATAATTATGCCCCTCATCAAATTATAATACAACTTATGGTATCTACACTTTAATACCCATGACACATGTAACATAGTTGGTCCCTTAATTTTGTGTCATACTTTATGATATCATTGTACATTATACATATGTGCATACAATTATGAATTTTAATCCAACACATTTAGTTTTAATGCGTGTATTCATTTGCAAGCTAAAAAATGGTAAAATTATGCCACTGGTACTTAAATTCCTTAAGCTTCATAGTTTAACCTTCAAATTTCACAGAGTATTCAATGTAGTCTCTACATTCACAAATATTAAAAATGTAAAAGAAGTAAATGAGCCTCTAGTCGAGCAATTAAATGAGTTTTTTCATGAACATAAACGAATAATCGATAAATGAGCTTGTTCGTGAACATAAACAAATGTAACACACATTTATTCGTGTTTGTTCGTTTATTAAATGAAAATAAAAATTTTGTCCATACTCGTTTATTAGCTTAACAACCGAACATAAATGAATATTGTACGAACTTTTCACAAACAAATCAATGAATGTTATGTTCGTTTACAACCTATATATAGTAACATATAAATGGTTAAAATATGCTCAAAGTCCTTGCACAATCTCTATATTTGAAATTTAGTTAATTGATATTATTTTCAAGAAATTGAATCATATTTTAACCTATATAAAATGCATGGTTATGGGTTGACATCGATGATGAGACTTTTTCTCTATCATTATTGGTTTATTATTATTATTATCATCAATAAGACGAAGACTTTCTTTAATAATTGCACCTTTATTATGTAATGTAAATAATTCAAAATATTTCTTTATTTTCATATTTATTATTCTAAAAAAATTGTAGTATTTTTATTTATTTTGTGAATGTTGTTAGTCAAGGTATAGTTATCGTTGCAATCATGATAACCGAAACATCCTTGTCAAGAACCAGCAATATACATACATACGGTATGAATTGTATTATTCCACTTTCTAATCTTTTTTTCCATAACTATTTATTTAAATATATATAATTGAATGAAAAATTAAAATTTTATGTGTACTTTTAGATCACAATTAAAATTTTAAGTGCACAATTACATTAAATTAATTTTTTTTTATCATGAATTTATCAAGTAGCCTCAGCGATGAAATAAAATGTTATTCTCTTTAAATATCCTAGGTTAGAGCACATGTGTCTGTTGAATATGTATTGTCAACTGACTAAGAAAATTTAAACAAATACTGATTTGTAATCACACCAAATTATTCAAAAAAAATATTTGTTCATATGTAAAATTTTAAAATTTATAAATACGGACACGAAGAAAATGCAAAATTTGAAGAACTTGTGGTTCGAATTTGAGGGTGGAGATGGCCAATAGCGTTAAGCGATTGAGTGGTGGTCGTCCCAATCTCCCACCATTGACATAAAAATGGGTATATACAAGTGCCCTAACCGACCAACTAACCTATCCCCAACTTTCCCAATTCAAGCGGCGGATAACTTCTTCTTCTTCTTCTTATTCTTATTATTATTATTATTATTATTATTATTATATATACTTGTATATAATATGACAAAAAAAGGATATTTGCATATTTGATTAATTTTAATGTCAAAATCCAAAGTAAAAATAATTCAATTTAAAACACTACATAAAACCTAAATCGTGAAATAAAAAAATTAACTCTGTAAAAAAATTATAAAAAATTATTATGAGGAGATTTTTTATTAAAAAATAAAAATATTCTAGTTCAATTTTTGTATCCGAAACTCCAAGTCGTCGGAGAAGTTAGGGGACCAGAAGCTTTTGGTCGAGTGTTGGCGTGCAAAACATGCCGGAAAGTGAGTAGCCGACCAAGTCCTTGACCCAGTTCGATGCTTTTTGGAGGTTCAAAAAGCCATAATTCTCAAAATTCACAACAGCCCACGATAGATATTGCTTTCTACTTTGCGGTCAAGATTATTGTTCATCCATGTATTCGTGATTCGGTAGGATTCAAATATAGGTAATGGTGGGGGGTCTAGGTCGGTCCAAGTTGAGGCAATAAAAAACATAATTGATGACGTTTAAATGATTAATATTGAGTTAATTCCTAATATTGAATTTAATTGTTTATTCAGTTATAATATAGAAATAATAAGTAACACTCAATTAGAATCCAAACTATCAGTTGAAATGTTTATGTAGTTCCCCCCCCCCCAATAATTTTCTCTTATCGTTAAGCTGCTCATTTCTTTTTTTTTTGTTCTCTTTGTTGATCGATGACGACACCAATTTTAATATTAGTTGTTGATCGTAGATGTTCTTTATTTTCCTTTTATTTTCTTATATCACATTTTTATTTTCTTTTGTTTTTTATTTTCAATAAATCGGCATATATTACACGTTTTCATATGCCTTTATGGCATGTTTTCTTCTGCCTTTGGCATGTTTTTCGGTTGTTTGGTCGTTGTTTTCACTTATCTTTTTCTAAGGGTTGATTTTATATCGCCATGACTGATCAAGATGGTGTTTATATGTTATATTGTTGATCTTCCCTGCTTTAGACCTACATATTGAACTTGGGAACCTGTTATGTGTTCGTGGATAGTTTTCACATCGCTCGAGTCTAATTTACGGATTGTCGGTGGTCTTTAGTAGCTTGATCCCTTTTGTGGTTTATTTGCCAATACGATTAGATCTGTTTGTATCTATCTTTGTTCGAGTTTTCTTAGTTAGATTTTAACCTTTCCTTATATGGTCTTTATGTGATTTTAAATTGTTAGTTTTGTTTCAATGATTATAAGAAATTGTCCAAATTATATGTTTAATTTATGATTATGATTATAATTTTTAGGGTAACTACGCAAATGGTCACTAATGTTTGAGTAAGTTTTCGTTTTCACCACTGATGTTTCAAAAGTCACAAATTGATCGCGAACGTTATCGTTCGTTACAAATTGGTCACTCGATGTTAACTATCGTTGGTCTAAGTAACATAAAGCTGACATGGCATGTTAACTGTTGATTTGACACTGTTTAACCAATATTTTAACCTACCATTCTCTTTCATCTCCACTATCTCATTTCCATACTTTTTTTAAGTCAAAACTCACCATTTTCATTTGTCTTTCTTCTTCAATCTTCATCTTCAGTAAATAGTGGATTCATCCCCCTAATCTAACAAGCAATCCACAAATGTACTAAAAACCAAAGTTTAAACATGCATTTTATATATAGAAATTTCAAGGTAAGTGTCTCTAAAATATACAACAACAACCCAAAAAAGATGAATAAAAAACAACTCAAGTTTAGGTTTTAAGTTCTAACACCTTTGATCCCTATAGCACATCTTGTAATCATCTCACATCCCCTACTATAATGATTAGCTTCACCAGCGTGACCTCTATTCCCATTTTCTTCTTTTTCTTTTACAGTTTGGGGGCTCCGAGCCCAGAACTCGAAACCAGAGAGAAAGGGCTCAGCTCATACCGTTTCATTGGTTTTCCTCTGCATTTCCATCACTTTCTCGAGAAAAAAAAAGAGTTTGAGAAAAAATGTACTCGGCTATTCGGTCATTACCGTTAGATGGATGTGTGGGGTATTACCAAGGGTCTCTTGATGGGACCAACTTTCCCGGTGATGTTTGCTTGGTCCTGACAACGGATCCCAAGCCTCGACTCCGTTGGACAGCCGAGCTCCATGAACGGTTTGTGGATGGTGTTACTTAACTCGGCGGCCCAGACAAATCAACCCCCAAGACTATTATGAGAACCATGCGAGTAAAATGGCTTACCGTCTATCACTTGAAATCACATCTTCAGTGTTGCGAAAGACGGCTATCGGATAGAGCAAAATTGCAACTGATAATTTGAGAAAATAAAAATGAAGATAAAAGAGACACAAAATTTACGTGGAAAACCCCTAAAATATTTAGGGTAAAAACCACGGGCAACAGTAGAAGAATTTCACTATGAGAAAATAGGAATTACAACCTCTCTCGATCTACCAAGGAGAAAACAATGATAATTCTCTCTAGATAAAAAGGAGAAAACAACTCTCAAGAAACTCTCTAAAATCTCTCTAGTATTGGAAGAAAGCTAGAATGCTTTGGGATGATTTTGAAGCTAAATGAGCTAGGGTATTTATAGTTGAAACTTAAGGACTAATTTGTAAATATCCTAAATTACAATGACTAAAATTTAGGATTTTACCATTTTTTTTTCAACAAAAACAGCACCTTTCGGTGCTCCCCTTTGACAAAGCCATGTGCACCGTTTTTTTTTCCAACAATCTCCCACTTGAAGATTTGATTGGAACAATCATATCTTCACACCATTATTTCTACCTTGTACCTTTAAGTTGCTTACGTCTCTGACAGGCCACAAGAGGATCGACACCAAGTAAATTTATCAACGTTGATCGCCTTCGTCATGAAATCTGCTATATTGTCTTTGGTATGGATCTTCTGCATATCTACCGTCCCTTCTTCCACCTTTTCACGAATGAAATGATACTGAACTCGTATGTGTTTTGTCCTTGAATGAAATGTTGGATTCCTTGCTAGATGCAAGGCGCTTTGACTATCGCAAAACAGAGAGACATACTCTTGATTGTGCCCAAGTTCCTCCAATAGCATCTTCAACCAAATTGCTTCTTTACTGGCTTGTGTAGCTGCTACATATTCTGCTTCTGTTATGGATGTAGCCACAACTGACTGCAATTTTGAAACCCAGCTTACAACTCCACCAGCAATTTTGAACACATATCCTGTAGTAGATTTGCTTTTATCCAAATCCCCTGCATAGTCAGAATCTACATACCCATTGATTAGTAAGTTTGATCCTCCGTAACATAATGCAACATTTGAGGTCCCTTTAATGTATCTCAGAATCCTCTTTACTGTATTCCAATGCTCTTTGCCTGGATTCGAACATGTATCGACTAACCACTCCCACTGCTTGTGCAATGTCTGGTCTTGTGCATATCATAGCGAACATTAAACTTCCCACTGCTGATGCATACGGTACTCGAGACATCTCCATCATCTCTTCTTCACTGCTAGGACTCATACTGGAGGATAATTTGAAGTTAATAGGAAGAGGGGTAGAAATTGGCTTACAATCTTGCATGTTGAATCGTGACAAGACCTCTTAAAATAAGCACAAGGGTCTGCATTAAGTCTGTTGTATCCAAGGCACATAATGAAGGAATCAAATCTCTTATACCAACACCTCGGCGCCTGCTTTAGATCGTACAGAGATTTGTTCAACCTGCAAACCAAGTTCTTCTTTTCTTTTTCTTCAAAACCTTCAGGCTGGAGCATGTAAATCTCTTCTTCAAGATTTCCATGAAGAAAAGCTGTTTTAACATCTAGTTGCTCTAGATGTAAGTTCAATGTAGCACACATTGCCAAAACTACTCGAACTGTTGTTAGTCGAACCACAGGAGAAAATATTTCATTGAAATCAATACCTTCTTTTTGAGCATATCCTTTGACCACCAGTCTTGCACGATACCTCTCAACTTGATCGTCACCATTTCGCTTGATTTTGAAGATCCATTTGTTACCAACTGGCTTCCTTCTTTTTGGTAGTGGCACAAGGTCCCATGTATTATTTTTATGAAGGGCTTCGATTTCTTCTTGCATCGCTATCATCCACAGTGAAGCATCTGAGCTGTTTATTGCCTCATGGTATGTTGATGGCTCACCGTCCTCTGTTAAAAAGCAGTATGCAATATTACCTTCTATAACATAATCTGAGTGCCAATTGGGACGCCTTCTCATACGATCTGATTGACGAGTTGTTGGAGCTTCAGAACTCTCTGGTTCTTGTTCATCATGTGCTGGTTCTGCTTCAGAAGAGTCTCCTTGTTCAACCTCATTTTCCACATGTATCTGTGTAGTCTCTGACTTTTTAGTGCTATCATTGTCTTCTTTTCTTTGTAGTTTATCTTCTACAAAGATAACATCCCTGCTGATGATCACTTTGCGGGCAGTGGGATCCCACAAGCGATACCCCTTGACTCCATCAGCATACCCCAAGAATTTGCATTTCCTGGATTTTGGATCTAGCTTTGAGATTTCTTGGGAGTTGTACATCACGTACACAATACTTCCAAATACATGGAGGTTTGAATAATCAGCTGGTTTATCAGTCCACGTCTCCATTGGTGTCTTAAGCTCTATTGCAGTTGATGGAGCTCGATTCACCAAATAACAGGCGGTATTGACTGCTTCTGCCCAGAATGATTTTTCTAGGCATGCATCCCTCAACATTGCTCGTGTTCTTTCTAACAAGGTTCTGTTCATCCGCTCTGCCACTCCATTTTGTTGAGGAGTGTTCGCCACTGTGAACTGTCTTTTGATGCCTTCTCTCTTGCAAAAGTCATCAAATTATTCGCTTGTGTATTCTCCTCCATTATCTGTTCTGAAACACTTGATCTTATTTCCAGAATCAAGTTCCACCCGCGCTTTGAAGTTTTTGAAAGTTGCAAACACATCTGACTTCTTCTTAATAGGGTACACCCAACATCTCCTGGAGTAGTCGTCAATAAATGAGACAAAGTATTTTGCTCCGCTTAGGGATGTGACCGGTGCTTGCCATACGTCAGAGTGAACCAATTCTAGAACACTTTTGCCTCTAGAATTTGATGTGTTGAATTTCAACCGGTGTTGCTTACTTGTTATACAATGCTCACACAAAGGAAGTGATACCTTTGTTAAGCTGGGAAGTAGCTTTTGCTCCACAAGGACTTTCATTCCTTGTTCTGACATGTGTCCAAGTTTCTTATGCCATAGCATTGCAGAATCTGAACTACATGAGGCAACAGAGGCTTCTGCTTCTAGCAAAGTCTCTCCCTTCAGCATGTACAAGTTTGCAGCTATCTTTTCGCCTTTCAGCACCACAAGCGCTCCACGGAACACCTTCATGATTCCTTTCTGTGTTTCAATCTTGCTTGCATTATTATCCAACAATCCGTAGGATAATAAATTTTTCTTCAGGCCTTTCACGTGCCGCACATCTCGAACAACTTTAATTGTTCCATCATACATCTTCAATTTGATGGTTCCCACGCCAACGATATCTAAGGCATGATCATTGCAACTATAGACAGATCCTCCTAAGACAGGTTCATAATGATGGAACCATTCTCTTCTTGAGGTCATGTGATATGTTGCTCCTGAATCAATGAGCCATATATTTGCAAATCTTTTTCTGCCTTCCACGATAGTTGACGCTTCACAGCATAGAGCATCTCCATCATCTGAAGTGTTTGCGGTATTGCCTTGTGGATTGGAGTTTTTATTGAGACTCCAACAATCATTCTTCAAGTGACCCTTCTTTCCACAGTGGTAGCACTTTAAATTCTTTTTGCATCTGGACTTCGATCTACCATGTTTATGACTGCTGCTTTGGCCACGTTCTGTTGATCTCCCTCTCATCGTTGTCAACGCTTCTGCTTGTTGCAGATTTACTTGTCTGTCTTCCTTGTTCTTACGCCGATTTTCTTCTTGTAGAACAGCAGCTGCAACGTCATCGAAGACTAGACTGGTGACATTACTATTTGTCAAGTTGATGATGAGTTGATCATACGAATCCGGTAGACTTTGAAGTAGAAGTTCAGCACGTTCTTGTTCTCTTATTTTACAGCTTAAGGATGTAAGCTGAGAAAATAAGGTGTTCAGTGTATTTAAGTGCTCTGTCACTGAAGTAGATTCTGGCATACGGAGAGTGTACAATTTCCTTTTAAGGAAAATTTTATTGTGCAATGATGTGGCCTCGTACAATTTGGTGAGATGATCCCATATCTCCTTAGCTGTATTCTTCTCCTCGATGCTTGACAATACTTCATCTGCTAATGCTAGATGAAAGTTTGCCATAGCATTTTCGTCCATCTCGTTCCATTTGTTGTCATCTGCGAAATCCACCGGCCTTTTATTGATAGCCGCTAGACACCCGTCTTTCCTCAGGATGGCCTTCATCTTCAATTTCCACAGTGAGAAATTTCTCCCATTGAATTTTTCAATATCAAATTTCTTTGTCATAGCTTCTATTACGGATAGCTCCCACTATTTCACTATCGTGAATAGTTCTCTGGAACCTTCAAAGAATGGGTAATACCTTCTTACTTTCTTATGTTGGAGGATCCACCTTTTGGTGGCAACCACAAAGACAATAAGCAGATATTACACACTCTAATCTAGCTCTGATACCAATTGTTGCGGAAGACGGCTATCGGATAGAGTAAAATCGCAACTGATAATTTGAGAAAATAAAAATGAAGATAAAAGAGACACAAAATTTACGTGGAAAACCCCTAAAATATTTAGGGTAAAAACCACGGGCAACGGTAGAAGAATTTCACTATGAGAAAATAGGAATTACAACCTCTCTCGATCTACCAAGGAGAAAACAATGATAATTCTCTCTAGATAAAAAGGAGAAAACAACTCTCAAGAAACTCTCTAAAATCTCTCTAGTATTGGAAGAAAGCTAGAATGCTTTGGGATGATTTTGAAGCTAAATGAGCTAGGGTATTTATAGTTGAAACTTAAGGACTAATTTGTAAATATCCTAAATTACAATGACTAAAATTTAGTATTTTACCATTTTTTTCAACAAAAACAGCACCTTTCGGTGCTCCCCTTTGACAAAGCCATGTGCACCGTTTTTTTTTCAACATTCAGAAATATAGACTAGGAAATCAATCTTCCAAGGAATCAACTGATAACTCTAAGGATGCTTCTTCGATTGCGGAAAGGCAGAACACTGGCTCATCCACGATAACATCATCGAGAATGGCTGCACAAGACGTGAATGAGGGTTACCAGGTTACTGAAGCTCTTCGAGTGCAGATGGAAGTTCAACGTAAACTACATGAACAGTTGGAGGTACAACATCGTCTTCAACTCCGAATCGAAGCACAAGGCAAATATCTACAGTCGATACTGGAGAAAGCCTGTAAAGCTCTAAACGATCAGGCTGCTGCTTCTGCGGTCTAGAAGCAGCCAGATATGAGTTTTTCGAACTGGCTATCAGGGTTTCGAACGATTGTTAAGGGATGATCCCTCTCAATAACATAAAATTGCCTTCCTTACCCGAGCCAGCTGCAGTTGTAGAAACAAACCAGCTTCCAATATGCCGGCCAAAATTGGTGACTGCTCTGTCGAAACAGCTTGACCGGAAGCCCTTTATATCCAATGAGTATCGGTTCACAAGCTGTTACAATGAATAAGCCAAAATAGTATTTAGTGAAGATGAAGATTGAAGAAGAGAGACAAATGAAAATGGTTGGTTTTGAGTTGAAAAGAAGTAGGGAGACAAGAGAGCAGAGATGGAAGAAAAGGGTAGGTCAAAATAATGGTCAAACGGTGCTAAATCAACCGTTAATGCGCCATGTTAGTTTTTAGTCACTCACAATAACGGTTGTTAATATCGAGGGATCAATTTGTAACAACCGATAACGTTAGTAATTAATTTGTGACTTTTGAAACATCAATGGTGAAAACAAAAATTTACTCAAACATTAGTAACCATTTGCGTATTTTACCGTAAATTTTATTGCAATTTAGGATATTTTATATTTTAAATAAAATTAGTGATTTCTTTCAAAAAAAAAGAAAAAAAAATAATAAGTAATGTCTATATTTTACCAATTTTGGTGTTGGTGGTCACCATCGGTATTTATTATTTTTCTTTTGTTTTATTATTTTGTATCTTTATTTTTTCTTCTATTTTATTTTTAATAAATTTACCTTTGTGATGCATTTTTATTTGCATTTATGACACAGCTTCTTTTGCCTTTATGTATTACATTTTTCTATGTGATTATGGTATATTTTCGGTCATTTGGCCGTTATTTTTGTTTATCCTTTTTTTAAGATTGAATTTGACATTGTCACAACTGATCAAGATGTCACTTATTTGTTATCATGTTGATCTTCCCTGCTTTGGACCATCGAATTGGATTTGGATACGCGATTTGCGATTTGTTGGTGGTATTTCAATAGTTTCATCCCCTTTTGTGGTTTATTCGTTGATGCGGTCAGATATGTTTATATATCTTTTGTTCGAGTTTATTTGGTTAAGTTCTTAACATTTTCCTTGTATGATCATTGTGTGATCTTAAATGACTAGTTTTCTTGTGTTTAGAAAAAATATATTTATTACATGTTTAGTTTACGACTGTGCTTATAAACATTCATTATAATTTAGATAATTTCTATTTTTAATAAAATTAACGGCTTCTATAAAGAAAATAATATTTCTATTTACTCTAAGTTCATTATAAATAATAATTTAACATTCATTTTTTAATATAATTTGATTTTATAATATTTGACTATAAAAAATGGGATAAATTTTAAATTTTATCACTTAATTTTTATTATGTTCTTGTTTTGGTCATTAAATTTTAAAAATCTTCAATCTAATCATTGAACTATTGTTGTCAATTGTTCTATTTTTTGTTACTCCAATATTAAATCATAAATAATAGACTGTCGTGTAGGGATGGCAAACGGGCGGGGCGAGTGCGGATACCCCCTCCCCCATCCCCATACCCACCTAATATTTTTCAATCCACCACCCGTCCACCACCCATGATGGGTATAATTTTTCAAATCCACACCCGCCCACGCGGGTACATTTTCAAATCCATCCCCACACCCACTACCCACTAGCGACATACTCATCTAGACCCGCCTGACAGCAAACTAATGGGATGTTGGAGTTGGTTTCCAGACAGTTCGTGATGGGGTAGCAGCGCATGCTTCAATTTGTCAGAGGAGTGGCTCTATGAATGTTATAGAGACAGATTGTAGGGAGCATGTAGTCGCAGAGCTGGATTGTTGTGTTGCTTTCGATGTTAATGCTCATAGTGCGCCTAATATGGGTTTTGAGGGGCTAAAGAACATGAAAACTGCTGCTTTTGATGTTAATGCTTATAGTACGGCTAATTTGTATTTGGATGGGCAGTATGGGCTAAAGAACATGGAAAGTGACGTGGTTAGTGGGATTATGGGTTTAATCAAAGAGCTGAATATTTCCCTAATTAAAGACCAGATTAAAGACTAAATATCCTTAATATTTGGTTAAATTATATGTTATATATTATACAATATTAAAATTTATAAATTAGTCTCTAAAATTACACCTAAATTCATAATGGTCCAAAATTTAATAGATATTTAACTGGGCGGGCGGATATGGGGCGGGCGGATGCGGGGCGGGTAATGTCTCAAACCCATTACCCGCCCACCACCCACGACGGGTACCACTTTATAAATTCACACCCGCCCACTACCTGCTAAAATTATACCCATCCCCGCTCCAATTAAAGCGGATGCGGAACGAAATCCAAAAAACAATACCCGTTTGCCATCCCTACTGTCGTGATGGATTTTATGTTAACATAAACCGTTTTTTTTATGACATAACAGGCACATGTTGTCAACATGGTTTTTTTCCTCCTAAAGATGAAACTCTAATATTTATATCATATTGCTGAGTTTGAATTCTAACATTTTGATATAACAAATAAATGTATAAATATTTTTTGAAATTTTTTAAAAATAATTTAAAGTCCATAAATTTTAAAAAATGTTTTCTATGTATTGTAAATTTGATATACAACTTAAAATATTTTTAGAAACTCAAAATGAGTCAAGATTTTCAATTTTTGGAATAAGATTTCGAAATCTTTAGGGCAATATGCTCAAAGTTTCAAAATTTTATGTCCGGTTTGAAAACCCTCCATGACTGGTTTCAAAACCACCTTTCTTGGTTTCTAAAAACTAGGCATGGGGTTTTAGAAACCCTACTGCAACAATCAAATTTTTTCGAGAGGGTTTAGAAAACCCCTCTAGTGGTTTCGAAAAAACTAAGCACATGATAGAAATCAAGGAAAATAAAGTCTTCCAACGGCTATAATTTATCACCAACGATCATAAACGATTAGAAATACATTCCACGATATAAAAAAACTCTAGTGACACTTAAAGAAGGTTACTACACCTGTCCAAGTTTAAAGATCAAGAGAAAAGAGTATTCAATCTTTATTCTTTCATTTTCTCTTGTACATAATGTATGGGGCTTTATTGAATATCTTTTGTATTCATTATTTTTGAACTACATCTTTGTAAATGCCCACCTAGAGAGGTATCGCTTGTTTATGAAATCAAACCTTGTCAAAGGGAGAGGTTAAGTTTTGCCTTAAAAAAAACTAGAGTGAATTTATCTTAGCAATTGAAAAGATAGAGTTGTTGTAAGGTTACACTTTATCCTTAAAGATAAGAACAAATTAGTGAATTTGTTGAAGTGAAAGTTAAATTGGTGGATGTAGATATTGGTTGAAAAAATCAAACCACTATAAATCGATATATGCTAAAAGTTTTAATTATTTCTTCAAGTTTTCTCCAGAATCAATCAAATAAATTCACCATCTCTTGACAGTTTTCGGTTGATCATTCAAGCTCAACACACATCAATATCAATATCCTCATTCTCTAATGTCTTTTTCAACCACTCAAATTATCGATAAATTGGTAGACTAAAATATTTACATGTCTATGATGTCTTTACTTCAACTAGGTAGGTTGAACTAATACAACCTTTCATTTGAATATTGAAATTCCATTTCTTTAAATAGTCTTAACATAAATATCTTCTCAATCGATTAATATATATATATATTAAAGTTAATAATTTAAATTCTTTTTTAACCCAATTATATTTTCTTATATAATTTTTTTTATTGAAGGTAAAAATTTATATCAAAGATTTTTTTATAATTTAAAAGTTTCTTCTTGTCAGTAATTAACACTATAAATATATAATAGATATTAGAGATATTGATTAGACCTTAGATGCGATTATAAATATTCTGTTATTTTGATTTCACAATAAACTTTTCTCTTTTGCAAGTGATTTTTTTTCTTTTTAGGGTTTCTACATAAATTTGTATGTCAGTATCTTTTTTCCTTATTATTTTAAAATTGTTTCTACTAAAAATGATGAGAATACAACCGCAAAATAATAAGAAAGAACGATAATATCGAACAAATTTACGTAAAAAATGTTTAAAAATCACGAGTAAGAAAGAAAAATTTATTAGAAATATTAAAAATATAAAAGGTTTGTATTTACATCTAAAGTTTAATCAATAATCATAATATATATTATCTATATATAATTAATTACTTGATGATAAAGAAATCAGAGATTATGGGAAAAAATCTAATTTTTTTTTTACTTTCATTGAAAAACGGATAGAAAAATTATAGTCATATATTAATATGATATATAATATATAGTATCATTTTAAAGAAAAATTAATTGGTCGAATAAAATTCTAAAAAATTCGAAATTCAATATAATATCATGATTAAGAAGTGGTTTGGCCCCAGTTTGCATCATCGTGATAACTTTCAACACAGTTTTTTATGCCTAGAAAACTATTATCAATCGGACAGACTGATAACTTCATTTGCTATTTAACTTGTTAGCTTAAAGGGCCAAAAGCAACCGAATTGAATGCTGATTCACAAAAATTTTAATCATGCCACGGTAGCTGTCTGTATTTTATTAGGCAAGCCCCTCAAATATTAAAATTTACATTTAAGGGTATTTAAAGGATGTAAATTCCTAATTAATAAGGTAGGAGGGACTTTACTATATAAAACTATGGACAATCAGTAATCGCCAAACTTCCTTGCACATTTAGACTATTAATTTCCACTATAAATGATAAAAACAAACTATATCACTTGTAATTTATACATTGAATAGACTGAGATAATTATAAGATAGTATATGTTCGAGATCTTTTTTAATTATTGGCAATGTACATATACACACCACAGACACAACTACTCAAACCTATGGCCTCTACAAAGAAGAATAATCTCCTTAATTACTGAGGACACTTGATGATTTTAAACTATATCGGTTGCAATGTATCTTTTTCATTACTATGTTTTTCATATAAAATACTAATATATTAATGGGTTAATTCGAGATTCTTCTGAAGAGATCTTATATATATTCATCCAACAGTTCTAAATCTGTGTAAAACTAAGAGTTGTACATTGTGTAAAAGGGTCTTACCCTATATATATGATTAGGATCTATTTACACTGTGTAAAGCTCTTTTAGTTTTACACAGAATTTTCATTCATCTAACGGTCTTAAATCTGTGTAATACTAAAATAGTTTTACATAGTATAAGTGGATCCTAACTCGGTATATATATATATAATACAAAATTTTGACGATAAATCTTGTTATGGTGTTTTTAATATGTATATATTAATGAGGAATTAAAAATAAGAAATAATTGAAATTATCTATATGATTATACTTATAAAACACTAAAGTTTCCTTTTTATTATTATGATTTTGAAAGAATTGATAACTAATTTAATAGTAATTCGATTGTTATTAGGATTTTAATAGAGCAATTGCTTGAAAGATCAAAGTAAGGATGAACTTCATCAAATACATGGGCTGTTACTTTGCAATTGAATGGGTAACAGCAGCAGTGGGCTTAATGGACTTCATCGATATATTCGATTTACAAACTCTAACGACTATAATCATTTTTCATAGTTTTATAATATCCAACGGAATTCGGATTACAAATTCTAACTATTATAATAGAACAAAACACTAAAACAGATAAGAAGATAATGTAATGACAACCATGTATTATTGCTACACGTTGTATCACCAATTTTTCAACATGTGCTTATCCAGACTTGATTACTTCCACACAGGGTATGAAACAAGGGACTCCTCGGAAGCAGATATCTGTAGATAAAATGTGTATCCATCACCCACCACCACGCATCTCTCTCCTGGTCCACAGTGACACAGTCATCGCGTCAGGATAAGATTTTTTTCTTAATCTAAATTCAGATATAAAGCATTTTTAAGCGTCCTTGGTGAACAAATTCCAGTTTGTGTACGAGCAAAAAGGAAAGGAAATGGGTAAAGGAGGAGAATCTCATGAAGAAAACATGGCTGCATGGCTTGTGGGTATCAACACCCTTAGGATTCAGCCATTCAAGCTCCCTCCTCTTGGTATAAATTTCATTATGATTTTAGGATAACACTTTGTTCTTTTTGGTTCTTATATATTGATTGATTACTTGTCTTTGTGTTCTGGGTAAAATATGTGTTTTAAGGACCCCATGATGTAAAAGTTAGGATGAAAGCTGTTGGCATCTGTGGAAGTGATGTTCACTTTCTCAAGGTATCTTGTCTATCTGTATTATATGTATGAGAAATTAGAATGTTTACCATTAGTATTTATTTGTAGACGTTGAGGCTTGCGGATTTCATAGTGAAAGAACCGATGGTGATCGGGCATGAGTGTGCTGGGATCATCGAAGAGGTTGGGAGTGAAGTAAAGAATTTAGTGCCAGGAGACCGGGTGGCATTGGAACCAGGGATCAGTTGCTGGCGATGCAATCCTTGCAAGGAAGGTCGATACAATCTATGCGATGAAATGAAGTTCTTTGCCACTCCACCTGTTCACGGTTCTCTTGCCCGTCAGGTGAACCCTATAAGCTGCATTTTGATGTCCATGTATATGTTGATGGTCTATGGTTCTTCTTATTTATATGTTGGTCTTCAATGTAGGTAGTGCATCCCGCAGATCTGTGTTTCAAATTGCCAGACAATCTGAGTTTGGAAGAAGGGGCTATGTGTGAGCCCTTGAGTGTAGCGGTTCACGCTTGTCGTCGAGCTGATATCGGTCCCGAAACCAATGTGTTGATTATGGGGGCAGGACCTATAGGTCTAGTTACAATACTGGCAGCTCGTGCTTTCGGGGCACCTAGAATTGTCATTGTAGATGTGGACGATCACCGGCTATCTGTTGCTAAGGATCTCGGTGCCGATGGAGTTGTTAAAGTCTCAACTAATATGCAGGTTCATAACATAACAGCCTTGAATTCTTTTCATTTCTATTTTTTTTTTGGACAAAGATCTCATTCAATTCTGATTCCATTATATATTAAAGGACATACCCGAAGAAATTGAAAGGATCAGTAAAGCAATGGGAGCAGCAGTACATGTAAGCTTCGACTGTGCAGGCTTTAACAAAACGATGTCCACTGCTCTGACTGCCACTCGAGCCGGTGGCAGGGTTTGCCTGGTCGGATTGGGACATAACGAGATGACCGTCCCACTCACTCCGGCTGCTGCAAGGTACTTATTTCAGTGATCTTTTTGAAATATCCAGCTCCTTCCAACACTTATTGGCCGATGGTTCGACTGCAGGGAGGTTGATATTATCGGAATATTCCGGTACAAGAACACTTGGCCTTTGTGCATTGAGCTTCTAAGAAGCGGGAAGATCAATGTGAAGCCTCTGATAACTCACAGATTCGGGTTTTCTCAGGAAGAGGTTGAAGAAGCTTTTGAAACCAGTGCCCGTGGTGGCAATGCCATTAAGGTTATGTTTAATCTGTGACTATCCTAATAAATTAGTAGCATAATGAGAGTGGAAACTATCTTATACAATGTACTCTTGTAAAACCTTTGGCTGTATATGCAATAAAAGGAACAAACTGCTACATTTTGTAAATCCATTATCCACATAAGCAATGTTAGTCCCACTAATCGTTATCAGATACTTAATACTCGTACTACTTGTTTCGAACACCACTTAAACAAAAGCCTGCACTTCTTATGATCCTTGAAACAATTTCCTCAGTTAACTCATGCTCTTAAAAGAGTTTTAAATAACATAAAATATGTTTGAAATGCAACTCAAAATCTGCCAACTCAATTTCCATCCCGAACTAAAATTTCACATCCTGTAAAACTCCAAACTCTCAATTTGGCACATAACTACTGATCATTCTCGATGAATATGATTCTTCGGCGATCAGACTGCCGCATTCTGTGTTATTTCTATGAACTTTATGGCACACATTAAGATGCTCGGTGTTATTCCACCAGGAACCAGAATTGTTTTCTCCAAACCGCGATTTCTCCCGCAAGCTTGAAAACCTCCCCGAAGGATGAACAAAATGAAATAGTAACACCAAAAATACATTCTGATGAATATGATATAAAATGGTGCAAGGCATCAGGAAATGGCAACTGGTTCTGCCCATTTCCACACTTTAAAACCAGTTCCATCACCGGTGAAAAACAGACCACTAGGAGCTACTTCAATGGCTCGAATCTCCTGCTTAGCAAAAATTTTACCCCTCTCGGAAAACCTTGAATCATAAGGAAAGAAAAAATCGTATCCACATAAGCAGCTTGAAAGGACAGAAGAGGCTCAAAATCAATACGTGCACTAAGCTAGATGCAAGTCTCTAATAGAACGTACGAGGGCAGATCAAAGAGCCGGACATAATTGCCGTTGCATGAACACAGCAAGACAGGCTTGGATTCCAAGTCAGGCATTCCACGAAGATTAAGCACACCCTGGAAACACAAGGCAATAGTTCAAGTGTTAAAACATATCACAAGATCATAGGAAATTAAATTAAAAGGCTGATAGAATTGAGACCATTTGGTTTGTGTTTTTACCTGAAAATCTACCCGAAAATGCATCTAATACCATCTAGCAGAACTCATGGGTGTCCAGGATATGAAGGGAAGGAGAAAGCACTGGCTAGAACACAATTTGGTAAATCGAAAAGCCTATGCAAATCCACTATCCACTTCTCCATCCCAGTTGTCCCCCCGAAAACTCTGCCCTATAAGGTAACTTTAAAAATGCAAATGCAGAGCATGAATTCTATCTCCCAAACACAAAGCAAAACTAAGTAGCATTTTGTTCCATCAATCATCTACGTTGTCAATAACAACCCACCAGTGTCTCAGCCTCCATTCTTAATTCACTGTCATCTCTACCAACAAACATAAACTAAAAGCAGAAGCCTATTGATGATCTCCTATCCTCTACATTGAGTTTTCCCTTCTCCCATTCTATCCTCAAACCCCTTGGCCCTTACAACTAATTGCATATTTGAATTAAATCAAAATACAGAATGCATGATATATTAGTACAACATACATTTTCTTCGTTGTGAGTGTATGTTACTTCCAGGTTCCCATTCTCTGTAGCTACCCACACCTGCAACAAGTAAATAAATTAATCCCAGAAAATACCGTTATGGTTTTGTCCAATGAACAAGACAAAAGAAACTGATCCCAGCAAAGCAAGGACATCACAACATCATTATGCTCTGTCAGAGTCTGTATACACTGCAAAGTTTCCAGACTCCAGACCTGAAAGATAACAAATTACATACTATTGATGGTGGTTCGAAACTATTAAGTTTCTCGATCAGCAATATCAAAAACTTTAACTTAAAACAACCTTACCTTTATAGAATGATCCATGGAACCTGAGAACAGTCTATTAGCTCCAACAACTAACGATACAACAGGATGGGTATGACCCTTAGTGATGCTGCTGGTTCAAAGGTGTTTGTGACAGCGTTAAATTTCCATTCCAATATGCCCTCCTGCAGAAAATAGATATTGTTTCTTAAAGATCAGGAACAAAGAGCTAGAGTAATAAAGAGATATGGTCCGTGAAATGACATTAAAGAGTTCCCAAGTGAGAGTCATCCAGTACAAATTTCAATCGATTCCCAAAGATCTAGGACTTTTATAAAAGCTTGAGGTTCATCTAATTATAGTTCTTTCAAGGTAAGTAGCAATTTTATAATTTTCAAATGAGTATTAAAAACATTACCAGTGTACCAGCGAAGAGCAAATTATTAAAGACAACCATAGTATGAACTTGCCCAACAGGTCCACTAAGGGTAAGATCTTGGTTAGTTTGCGTATTCCATACCTGCAATATGATTGTTGTTAAGACCAGTAATGGTGGAAAAAAAACATCGTTCTTCTAAGTTCAAATCCTATAACAATGTGACAACGAAGAAACAAACTGATAGAGATTTGCCTGAACTTTACTTTGACAGCATTTGGTATGCCAACAAACAGCCAAGGACCTTCACTGATCATGCAACCAACTTCACCATCAAGATTAATCACACCCATACACTACACAAAATGCCATAGAAAAAATCAGAATATATATACACACATATATAATTGACTTCCCCCAAGATATAAAAACTAAATTAAAACAACCAAAATAAAAGGAAAGAAACAAAGTTAAACTGACCTGACCGGAGTTAGTATCCCAAGCCCTCAAAGCCTCATCTTTACTTACCGTGAAAAGCTTATCCATACCTGCTGGCAACACAATTCCCCTAACAAGCTGTTCGCGAAACAAACACATCATCACCATCATCATTAGAGTCAAATACTTTGATACTTCCAATAATTAACAACAGAAAAAACGAGCTTGCTTTCTGGTGCCCATTGAGGTGATTCAACATACTAAAACTTCCCCTAAACTCCATGAATGTAAAAACTTGCACTTTTCTCCGTAACTACAGTATACTTGGACAAGAAATCGGCTATTCGGTTGCCGTTACGAGGTATATGATGGAATCGTACATTCCAATTTTCCTTTTCCAGTTCACGGATGTGTAATAAGATTGCAAGCTTGCCTTGTTGTTCAGTCTTACTTTTCATTAATCGGATAGCATCGAGTTATGTAATTCCTAGGTCCCATGCGATTTTCATGTCTATGTAAGCTCTCTGAAGTTATGCTTCAAGCATCGAGCATATGCCAATCTATTTATAGAATCCCATGATCCACTTCCTTCTGTGGTTTCTTATTAAACCTTCACACGTTGTGTTGCTATTCGTTTGATTCCGACAAGCGTTCGTATTAACTCTGTACCATCCCGGTTGAAGACAGGACCATGAAGTACGTTCCTGGTCTTGTGCAGCAGTTCCCTTGGACGAGTCTTTTACCTGAGTTTCGTGTGGGTCTTATCTTTCACAGGTGCAATGAGCTTGGAGATTGCGGCTCTTCTCCATTACGGTGCCATGTTCTTCTATTGATGAATCAAAAGTTGTAGCGTTTCTAGCAAGCCACAGTTTCCAAATTATTGAGTAATCGTGTTAGATTGTTAGAGGTCCTGTGTAAATTCTTGTAAAGAGGTCCTTAAATCTCAAACTTATTTTTTTAAAATAATAAATGATTAATTTCATTAACTTAAAAAAACTGTGATAGATATACTCTATTTCCGAGACCCTGTATAAATTTGAACTTGTTTTTTTTAAAAATAAATTTGTTTGTTAATGAGATTTGAAATTAAGATCAACAAATCATGTGTCCAATGATCTAACCACTGCTCTATATCTATTTTTCTGCCTTTTAATGGCAACAACTAATAGATATACTCTATTTCAGGACTCTTATTTTTTGAGACCCTGCGCCGTCGCGTACTATGCGCTTACTCAGTCACGCCCAAGTAAGATGTCCAGACTTTTGGGGACTCCAGATTTGACGATCGAAGACCATACACTTAGGGCTTGAGGACACCAACGGAATACGTGATTAACATTCCTCCGGGGATGCTGCGCATAATGAACATCTGTCGTCGAGCGAGAAATGTCTACGTACCCTCTCCACGTTTGTCATTATTTTATTATTACATGCAAGCCGAATGAAGATTTTCACACTTTGCAAACCCTTGAATTTGTGAATGGTCTTCCATAGCATCTCCTTCTTGTCCACATTTGGCCCCCTCGGATTCTGTAGGTGGAATTGACGTTGAATAGGTGATTTGGTTTTCCTTTCTATCCGACTGAGTCGTCTGTTAGTGTTTCCCTTGGACCCTTAATTGCAGCTACTCGTAGAAGAATATCTAAAGGCAGAAGGTGCTGGAGTTTGCTCCATGCCCAGTTTCCTTCGTTGTCAACCATTTCCACAATCGATTCCTCTGCTAGGTTGGCACTGCATGGGTTGGGTCATAAGAGATAAGAGGATCTATTCCTTCAAGTGTTGCGCCAAAAGTCGGTTGCCCCTTTCCAATACGAATATCACTTTAATTGTTCAATTTATTCAAATCAACACGAATATTTAATTGAAATTTAGATTTTAAATTAATTTTGAATTTAAAAATTAAATAATAAAAAACAAAGATTAAAGCGATATCACTTCAATCTTTAATTAAGTGATTTTGTTGTTTTTCATTTTAGTCCATAAATTTCTTGTTTCCAATTCACCTTTTGTTTTAATTCATTTTCAGTCAAATCTGTATTGTATCCTCCTCAACTACAATAAACTAAAATTCTTTTTATAATATTTTTTATTATTTTAATCTCTTAAATTTATATTTTACTCAATTTAATCATTTAAATAAAATTCTTTACAAAATATTTCTTCTCGTCAATTCTTTGATTTATTTATACTTTAATTAATAATTTATCTTCAAAATATCTTCTTTAGAAATAATATTATAAATATAAAATATAATTTTAAATCATATTTGATTTATTAAATAACATTATCAATCTTACACGTTTCTAAAAGAATATGAAAAAATATGTCATAGTCATTTAATTTTGAACCAATTAAAATCATAATATTATAAATATTTACATTTAAATTTAAACAACAAATTGAATAAATATATTCAATTCAAATCGACTCAAAATTTCATCGGCTTGACTCGAACAAAATTTCATCGGCTTGACTCGAACAAAATTTCAAATGAAGTTCAAATGATAATAGGATACTCATAAACTCAATTAACTCAAATATTTTTCATTCAACTTGACTCAATTGAATACTCACCTCTAATTAAACTGATGAGTGAAGATCAATTTCTTGGTTCAAAACAAATAATAGAATTCTATGATATTTGATTAGGATTAATTAATGTAACTTAAAGCAAGACCAACCACATCTATGAACTAACTATAAAGCAGATTGTGCTCTAATGGCACAGATATCTTTACATAAGATTAATCTTTAACAGTTTCAAGAAGAGCACACAAGTCACCAACTGCAAAACTACTACTGCAGTTCCTCCAGGTAAGTCCTGGGAAGTGGGAACAGCGAAAAGACCGCATTCAGTTCGTTACAAGAGTTACATGCCTGAAATAGCAAAGTTACTAGCTTCACAGTATAGCCATTGGGTTAATATAATACATCAGATCATTAGGTCTGGGAATTTGCTTCACCAACATGTAAGAGAAGAATAGAGTGAAACATATAATGTAATGGGAAATTCAAGAGGTATATAATCAACTGGCAAGCTTAAAGCATCAATGAAAAGTGCATAGGTGAAACACATCTTGAAATTGTATATTAAAATATTGAAATATTTACATGGTATATTAAAGTATTTTCATTATTAATGATATTAATACAAATCTAATGAGTTGGAATTATCTAAGCCTATGATTAAAGTGGATTAAACTTAAACGTCGAGTCCGATGCGATACTCTTTCGATTTCAATATACAGAACCGAGCAAAAACGACAAAAAGAAAGAGCCCACAGAGACAGAGAGGTCTGTCTTGGGGAGAGCATTCTATCACTGCTCCAACGGACTCCTCCTCCTCCTTCTTCTTTTGTGGTGCTCTCTCCCTGTGTGTTTATATCTTGCCAGGTTTGTATCTCTCTTTATATAGTTTTTGTTGTGTTTTAGGGTTCATGGTTGAATTTGGAAGGTGGGGTTTTTTTCTTCTCTATTTGTGTAAAGGAACGATTTTGGATCTGGGGGTGCTTTGTTTCAAGGGATTTTTTTATGGGATTTTGTTGAATTTCTCTTTGTTTTGTGGTTTTGCTGGCTTTTTAGGTGATGGGTTAGATTGTTGCTTTTTTTTGGAGCTGAACTAGAGTGTTTGATTATAATCTGATAATTGCAAATTCTTTTGCAGATCTAGGCAATCTAATTGAACTAAGATAGTTTTTAGGTGTGCATTTAAGATTATGGTGTTCTGGGGTTTGATATAGTCTTGTCATGATTTCTGGTACCGTGTTCTTCGAGGCAAGTTTTGCTGTCAAAGTTCAACAACTACCCATGAAAGTCTTATGTTTAAGGAGTCTTGATCTCGAGTCTGGATTTGGTAAGAGCTATGTGAACATAGAAATATATAAATCAAAGTTTTGACAATTAAAATTTGACTAGCTTGTTTCCTTGGGAGACTAAGTTGTTTCAAGCTTCCAGAAAACCTAGGGTATTAAGCTGACATCCTGAATCGTTTTCGATCAGTCAGACGTCTGGAAAGTGTTATGGCTGTTGCCAAGAGCAGCAGCTTCAATGAAACGTCAAAGCAGCCGTGTAATTGCTACAAAGTTGCAAGCTTGAGTGAAACGATTTTGGAGACTAACCAGACTGCAAATTTGAGGGATCAATACATTCTTGGAGAGCAATTGGGTTGGGGTCAATTTGGTGTTATCAGGTTGTGCTCAGATAAGTTGACAAGAGAGGTATTGGCATGCAAGTCGATATCTAAAGATAGATTGGTAACCTCTGATGATGCGCAGAGTGTCAAGCTTGAAATCGAAATAATGACTAGGCTATCAGGGCATCCAAATGTTGTGGATCTCAAGGCTGTTTATGAGGATGAAGACCATGTTCATTTGGTTATGGAGCTTTGTGCAGGTGGGGAGCTTTTTCACCGGCTAGAGAAGTATGGCCGTTTTCCCGAGGTAGATGCTGGAGTTCTCTTCAGGCATCTGATGCAAGTGATCCTATATTGTCATGAAATTGGGATTGTGCATAGAGATTTAAAGCCAGAGAATATCCTCTTAGCTACAAAAGCGTCATCATCACCAATCAAACTAGCAGATTTTGGTCTTGCAACATATATTGAGTCTGGTAGGGTTTTACACTTCTTTCCGTTTCTCACAGTGCTTGTTTGCTTCCTTGAAAATTTTGAGATTCTTTTGTTTTTAACTATTTTGGTGTTTGTTACCAGCAGGGAAGTGTTTGCATGGGACGGTCGGAAGTCCATTTTACATTGCACCTGAGGTTTTGGTTGGGGGATATAATCAGGCTGCTGACATTTGGAGTGCTGGGGTGATTCTCTACATACTTCTTAGCGGGACACCACCATTTTGGGGTAAAACGAAATCACGGATATTTGATGCTGTGAGGGCAGCCGATTTGCAGTTCCCATCAGATCCTTGGCATCACATTTCTGATTCTGCAAAGAATTTAGTCAGGGGAATGCTCACTACCGATCCTTCACAAAGGCTCACTGCACTGCAGGTTTTAGGTATGTTGGAATCCCGTCATAAATTTATCGGTGCATGCAAATGGCATTAGAATAGTAGTTTAATCATTGTCTTGCAAATGGCGTTAGAATAGTAGTTTAATCATTGTCTTTCGTGGCTATTAAATGGTATGTATAAGGAAAGTCCGTGCATGAGCAATTGGGTCAACCCCGGTAGCTCTTTATACTAGCTTTCTTAAATTTAATTATGTTACCCATTTGGCTTACTGGTATATCTAGGCCAAGAAATCACCTCAGATTGTTTCGTTTCTTGCATGTTACTGGAAATTTCCCTCTTCAACGAAAAGCTTAACGTCAAGTCGTTTTCTTTTAGATCATTCATGGATGAAGAATGATGAATCTTGTCATGAAGAATCAAGTGAGCTTGTATACCAAGGCTGCAGAGAGTTGGAGTTTTGTAGTGGCTCATTTTCCATGTCCAGGGATCAGGATATCAGCTTCGGTGCCGGATCTCCAATCATTTATGATGTTCAGTCACCCACGTTAACACGCAGAACATCATTTTCTTCTTCCATGGTGGAGCCATCTACGCCTTGCTTCGCATATGGTGGATTTTCTTTTCACGGTAGTAATTCTGATGCCTTAGAATTTCATTCTGCCATTCCATCAATGCCGAGCTTTGCATTCTTCAGCCCTAGTTCTGTGGTTGAACAAGAAAGCTGCACATCAGACTTCTCGACCAACATTACTCGGATGGAGAGATTAGATGGAGGTAATTTGTGCTAACCATCTTACAAATCTTTATGATTTGTTCTCATACACGAGGTATCTGAAATTATGTCTTGCATCTCTCATGGATGCCAGGGTTGGATAAGCTGCTCGTATTACCAGATTCTCAGCTTTGCTGTGGGCCCGAGGCAAGAGAAAAGGAGACCAAGACAGCTGAATTCGGAAGGACAGCAGGAACGAGCGGTTCTAGGTTGTTGTTGGCCTTCAACAGCAAGAGGAACCACACCATCGGTCACGGCGAGCGAGAACAACTTGATTTCATGGTGTCAGAATCCGTTATCCGGTGGGCATCATGCACGAATCTCCCAACCGCCACATCCCTCAGGTCATCTCTTGTGTGTTGAGCCGGAGGTTAACATTTGCGTAAACTGCATTTCCATGTCGAAAGTGTTTTATAGCTAATTCTTATTATATTAGGTGGTGTTCTGAGTCCATATTTCCGCTTCCCGGTGCATAGCATCGGCTTTTTTAATTAAAAGTGTTAAAAGGAGAGTCACGTTAGTCGGATTGTTGCTTCTAGCGTTTTAACCGGTAGATACAAATAGGTAGAAAGAGAGTAACAAAGTTGTGGTTGCTGCTGGGATTTTGATTCATGTATAAAGTTTTTCCAGGTTTCAGATTTTGGTTTGTTTGAACAGTCGAGTGTAATATTATGTATCAGTTTCCCCTGTTTATGTTAATCTGTATTAGTCATTTCCCCTGTTTATGCCATCTTATTTAACATATATCATGGTATTAATTCATTACAAGTTATCAATGTATATGTATACAGAATACATATATGCATATGTTATAGGTAAACCTTCTGAATCTTTCAGAGCTTTGACAATTGACATTGTGCTGTACACGTTGTATCACGCATGTTCCCATTGCACTGTTCGTTTATTAAAAAATACGTAAACTTTAATTCAGAGCCAGTTTCTTCTTCTCACACTCTAGAACTCAAAAACAAGCGCTTCGAACCCCCAGAAAAAACGATGGGGTTGGGGTGTAAAATGATTTCCTTGGAACCACCAATCTTGTGCCGTCTCCCTCCCACAACACCAACTTCATTTAGAACAAAAACCATTGTCTTCTCTTCTTATGCACCAGACAAAGGTGGAGGAGCTGTTTCCACTGGGTTGCCAAAGGCCCATACTTACACTGCTAGCTTCAAGACCCTGGGAGCTTGCAAGCTTGGAATTTCCTGGTATCCCGACTTCGAGTACAATGCCCAAGGAGGAACAGGGGCCGGGACCGGTTCAAAGGTCGCCGATGACGCCAATGAACTCTCAGTTGATTTCGACATTGAAACACTCTACATTCCACCACTGACAAGCTCAACAACCAAGTTCCTCGGATTGCCATTGCCGACGTTTTTGAAAATCGACATTGTTCCTCAACTGTTTCAAGGGAATATCAACCAGGAATCCGGCAAGGTAAAAGCTATGCTTGAAGAGTGAAGACCCCATAATTTGTATTGGATTTGGGATGTTTATTTATGTTAATTTCTTGCATTTGGCTTCGTAGGTTGACCTGGAATTCTTGGCCAAATTCTGCTTTTCCGTTGGGAGTGTTTATAAAGCGCCGGCGTTGCTGGTGAAGACTGTTTTAACGTCCGATGAATCGAAAGGGAAGATTAGAGGTGGGAGAGGAGAGAGGTTGGATGAAGAAGGGAATTGCAAATTGGTTGGGGTGGCATTTGTTGAGCCTATTCATGATTTCTTCATGGATTCCTTCCTCACTTGACCTACTGAATGCCTTGCCAAGCTCAATGCTGTTATCACATTATCTAATTCCTGTTGAAACCATGCGAATTTCATACCAGAAGAACAATACGTTGTTGCAGTTTGTTGTTTATGCACACCATGTTTATAATTACTGGACATTATAATTCAAACACGTTCTATAAACACATTGTTCGAACTCAATTTTTTTAGAAAAATCAAATTCCTTTCTCCCACTAAGATCACTCAGTACTATTATTAATCTCGTATATTTGTAATCAATTAATTCGATAATAAAGAAAGTATACTATGGTATAAATTGTGTATAATTACCATTTGTTGACTAAATATGCACAAGGAAATACAAGTTATTGTAATCACAATAGGGTTTAGTTATTGCCACAGTAACTTTATAATTTTATCGTTACTATATGGTTTACAACCACACCAAATTACATCAATATTTGCTAATGACGCTTTGGTTATTGTAATCCCTCAAGGCTTTTTATTATTTTTTAAAGAGTCGGATCTGGCCCACTTAATTTGATCCTTTACAAATTTGGACTGGTGTAGGTTGGACCAACTTCTCAAGTGGATCTGACTCTTAAAAGAATATAAAATTAATTTAAATTATTAAATAATACTAAATCTATATTACATATTGGGTTGGTAAATATAAATATATTTTCTTTTCTTTTTGTAATGAAAAAATATAAATTCGATCGACAATAGAGTCACCGTCGGAGAGAGACTAAATCTAGTTGGAGAGAATAAGTTCGGGTCGGATCGATCGCACCCAATTTGTGGGTAATACATCAGGTGTAGGGCTGAATGTTTGTTTGAGTTGTATCTAGTGTAGGTTTAATTTGGGCTAAGCTTGGGGTAGACATGGCACTAGGATTAGGCTTGGAGTTTAATTTCTTTGGGTTTGGGCTTTTAAACTGATGTAATGATGAATTAGTTTAACTAATTTCTCATTAATTACTGAGACGACAAGAATTGCCACTTCATCTTGACCTCCTTCCTGGGTTAAAGATTTAATTCTCTCTCAACTCAAATAGATAAGCACTAAGAATCTCTGGTTAATCAGTTCAAACAGAAATGGCTTTGCAAAACCATGAGCAGAGAACAAAGTATTCATGTTCTTACCATTTCACTTCTCTTCTGTCTTTTTATTAATTAAGAATTGCAGTCTTGTTGTGTCAAATTTGGTCCTTGTCCAGAAAAAAAGTTTAGTGTAATTAGTTCATATGTAATTATCTTTTAAAAAAGTACGTTTTATCTCTAAATTCAAATTTTAATTTCTAAAATCTTTAAAAACTTATTTTTTTAAAACAAAAAATACACATGTTTTATATCTAGTTGATGAAATTATAAAAATAGAAAATAATTCACGCTTGTTAATAATTTAAAAAATGAAATTTAAAACTCTAATTTTGATTTGATATATGAAAACAAAGTTAAATAAATGGAGTAATTAATATAAAATGAATCAAAGGGAATAATTTTACTTTATTAATGGATAAACATGAGATTAATTCACGTTTATTAGAGTGCTTTTTCCTTTTTCCATTTGACTATTATGAAGAAATGAGCCCCAGTAAAAAGTCCTCCAAACTGGCCGTACAAGTGGAAATTTTGAGTTCATGCAATTGTAACGTAAAAATTAAAATATACAATTAAAGTTTATTCCAATTATATATATTTAGAAGAAAATAGATTTGTTTATATTAATGTTGAGTAAACAATATGTTAGATTGAATTATTATAATTTGAAAGGACTAAACATGCAATTATCCTTTTTAACAACGAGGCCGATGTCTATCTAGCTTCACCATTGTAACGATATTTGAAAGTAAAATGAGAATCAAAGGTTGCACCAAATCAGAAGAATTGCATGTTAAAATAATATAGATAAGATACGATGATATTATCGTTAACGTTGTTATTATGGATCGTCAAAGAAGTAATGTGTAGCATTATGTGTTAATAATATTATAGATAAGATTGATATATTTAACTATCATTATTCTAGATCGTTAAAAGAATAATGTGCTTTGTGTATGTGATATTAGAAACAAATTATGAATGTTATATCATTAAACGATGTCATTTGAGATTATTAAAAAAGTTGTCGTGTCTCATGCTAATGGTTTCATAGATTAATTATGATCGTTATATATCATTAAATATCGTTTTAAATTGTTAAATGGTAATATTATCCACGTGCCGAGCAAAAAATGTATACATGTTTAACGTGAAAAATGTTAAGATAAAACACTCGTCTTTTGAAAATCACAATCTTGGTTGTTGATGATGATTCCACTTGTCTGGTTTCAGCATCTTTTTTCTTAGGGTTTTTCAAATCTAAGTTATTTTTAAAATAAAATTTGAAATATTTGTAAATCTTCTTCGTTTACAGAGTAAACTCTTGAGCTTTCTTCCTTGTATGTTTCGGTTACAAGTGTTAAAAACCCCATGGCTGCATTATCTGTTCTTCGTGCAAATCCAAGCAATTTTGACCTAGTGGTCACTGATCTCCATATGCCCGGAATGAATGGGATCCAGCTCCAAAGAATAATAAAGCGAGAATTCACCATTGTTCTTTTCTTTTTACGAGTTATTTAAGAGTAAAACTCGAGACTTATGTCAACTGAAACTAACACTTCAATGTGTGCGGTAATGTCCTTCGATGACAGTGAAAGTGTGATGTTGGAAAGCTTTGCGGAAGGAGCTGTGTTTTTCATAGTGAAACCTGTGCACCTCGATGGCCTCGAGAATGTATGGCAATATGCCGTTGCTGCCAAGAAAGGTAAATCCTTGGCTGTGGAGGAAACTGATGGAGACTCCTCGTCATTGTCGGCCGGAAAACTATCCCTCGGCAATATGGGACTATTGACATCTCCAAAGGGATGATGGTAAAAGAGGTTCCAAAGAAAGGAACCAGGGAAGGACAAGGATGGAAAAGATGATGACAATAATCCTAAACCCAAAAAGCCAGGAATGCTAAGGTGGTCTGGACAAACACACTTTACAACCAGTTCTTGGATGCCTTTTGAGATATTGGCCTTGAAAGCATGTGGATATATATATATATATATACATTTACATATACATATACATATATATAACCGATAGTTCTGATTTTAAAATGGATAGCGAACTGATGATAACTTCTTCTTTTCATAATTAACTCAAGCAGAAGCTGTCCCAAAGAAGATTCTTGAGCATATGAACCTTCCAGGGCTTAACCAGAGAAAATGTGGCTAGTCATTTACAGGTTAGCTTTTGGCTAATTCTCTACTTATGTCCCTTGTTTTTTTTATCGGCAATTAAATCCCTTTAATCACATTTAATTATAACAATGAAAGATCTATTGAGAGAGTGATTTTGCATGCTCAATCTAAAGAATAAATCTTAAGCTTATTTTATTGAAGATTTTTGGACAAATCGTTTCCCTTACAAATTCTAAAGTATTTTACTGGCTCATGTAAATGTTGCAGAAGTATCGGATCTCCTAAAAGCGAGTTGCAGAGAGGACTTGTTTTTCATCAAAGGCCTTGTTCGACAGGTTCCTCAAGTCCACTTTTGCAACTGGCCATCCGTTGTTGATGGAAACTGCTCAAGAATACGTGAGAATGCAAGAACTGCACCAATTGAGGGGCTCAACCTCCTATCCTGGTTATGGAAGGAGCTGTTCGCCTCATAATGCTACTAGGTATGGAACCTTCGGTAATGGTAATCATGGTGCTTCAAGCAGTAACACGGTACTTCATGATTCATCCATATGGCTATGGACAATCCCGTTTGTTGTCTCATCAAGCTAACAGGCCACTGCTCTCCGGGAACCTGATGAACCCACCCTATCTGGGAAATCGACTGGGATATGGAAATGGATCGAATTTGTCACTCAGTGGCAGATTCTCTAGTGACCTGATGAATGGTGCAAACTCGGTGCAATCATAACCGCAGCAGATTCAAGCAAGGCCTGGTTTTTACGATGCTGGTTCCTCATCACAGTTCAGGTTTGGCTCACCTAGTCTTCACTCTTCGAGTTCGACACTTGGCAACGGGATCTTTGGAAGCATGAACTGTTCCCACACTAGCCTGAATCCCGGTTACGCCGGCAATAATAATAGCTACGCTGGGATTGGCTTGAATACTGATGGACTTAGCAGTGTGTATGGTTCAATGAATGGTGTTTTCAATGAGAATATGAATGTTGCACCCATGGGGAATCAAGATTTTGATTATCTGGCTCGATGATAGTTCTCTTCCTCGGGATTACAAGGAACAAACCAAGTTCCACCGGCCTTTACTGCAACGAACCAGCAAGCAAACACTTCAATGCTGTCGGCTCTCGACTATCCAGGAGTGACTGATTACAATCCTGACCAGCCGCTGAATAATGGTTTTGATCTACAACTTGGCGATGACGATTACCTCAACGAACTCAGCGACCTCATCTTCGAGTCGAACAAGTATCAATTCTCTAATCAGGTACTACATTTCTATTCTAGTGATTGAGTAGTGAATTGGTTTTATTTATGTCTTCTTCTCGAAACAATTTGTTTTTTATTGGTGTAGCAACAAGACGGTAATGGTGGCGTCGATGATCCTCAATTTCGGCTCGTTGTAACTGGCAATCTACCCGTCGCTGGATGAACTTCTGGACTCCGACATCGACGAGTGTTGAATCAAAATAGAGTAAAAACTCTAATTGATCGAGAAGAAGAAAAAAACTCTTTAGAATAATCTCACAAAATTGCAAAAGGGAAGAACTCTTAAGAAAGCTTTCAAATGTTTATAATTAAGCTTTGATTGTTGGATGATAAAACTCAAATACAAGTAGGGTATTTATAGGTTACAAGAAACAATCTAAACCACTCATTAAAATAAGCACTAAATAATCTAAACCATTGAAATTAAAACATGAGAAAAATACTTAATTTTCACCTAACTAAATTGATGTAAGCAATGACATCAAAACTAAATTGATGTAAGCAATGACATCAAATTAATTTAGGTGTGAACTTATTTAGGCTAATATTGAATTTTCAACACTCCCCCTCAATGTTAGCCTCCATTCTTTGAATCACGCCATGCTGACGACGGAAATGTTCAAACTTTCCAACACTCAAGCTTTTTGTAAACAAGTCAGCAATTTGCTCATCTGTCTTGATTTGCCTCATCTCAATCTCTTCTTGCAAAACTTTTTCCCTAACAAAGTGGTAATGTACTTCCACATGTTTAGTTCTTGCATGAAAGACATGATTCTCCGCCAGCCGAATTGCCGATTGGTTGTCACAATATAACGAAATTGCATAATCTACTGGTTGGTGTAGATTATTCATCAACTGTATCAACCATGTACTCTCTTAAGCTGCCATTGTTGTTGCTTGATACTCAACTTCAGTGGTTGACAATGATACCTTTGGTTGTCTTTTGCTACACCAAGAAATTGTTCCGGAGCCAAGCTTAAACACATATCCAGTTGTTGATCTCCTGGTGTCATGATCTCCTGCATAATCAGCATCACAATAACCAACTAACTTGTAGTCTTCACCTTTCTTGTACAAAAGACCATAGTCAATTGTATTCTTCACATATCTCAGTATTCGTCGAACTGCTTCCAAATGAGGCTTCTTTGGATTTTGCATATACCGACTCATCACACCAACTGCATAAGAAATGTCAGGTCGGGTCAAGGTTAAGTAGATCAGACTACCTACCAATTGTCGATACATTGTTGCATCTTCCAAATCTTTTCCTTCATGTGCACACATTGATATTTGGTTCCATTGGCGTTGAAGTTGACTTGCATTCGAGCATTCCAAACCTCTTCAACAAATCTTTAGCTATTTCTGTTGACATAGAAATATTCCTTCGTGTGTGCGATCAACCTCTAGACCAAGGAAGTGCTTAAGTTGTCCAAGTTCCTTCATCTGGAAACGAACTGATAAATTCTCCTTCGTCTGAAGAATTTCTGCCTCATCATCACCGGTTATGATTAAGTCATCCACGTACACTAGCACGATAGCTAGTTTACCTTCATTGACTTTGATAAACAAGCTAGAATTAGCAGGTGTTACTGAATAACCATATTCAGGATGATCTTGACTCTGAAAACCATTGGTTGGGTCATGTAGAAACCACGAGCTACCAATCACGCTTTGTACCTCTCGATTGACCCATCTGGACGGCACTTTATCTTGTAAACCCATTTGCAAGATATGGTTTCACATCTTTTATCTTTGGTACAATATCCCAAGTTTGATTTTGTTGAAGTGCATCAATCTCTTCTTTCATAGCTATCATCCACTCAGAACTCTTCGATGCTTCTTCGAACGTCTCAGGCTCCATTGCTTCTTCATTATGGCTGCCATTGGCTATTGGGATTTGGCCTTCATATTCTGTTGACCTTCGGAGTTGAGATTGTGGAATTGATTCTTCTGTTTCACTAGGCCTACCTTCTTCGTTTGGTTGTTGATACACGCCAGTTTGCCAAGGATTCGGAGTCACTCTTTGTTCGACATCATCGCCATTTGGATCTTCTGATTCATCTAAACTTATTTGGAGTTGAACAGCATGCTCCCCCATCTTTTATTGTAGCTTGTCTCCAAATTCTCTCGAATCTGGAAACACCTCCTTCTCTGAGGACCACTAAGAAGATGTTTCATCAAATACCACATTTCGTGACGTGTAACATCTTCCACTAATTGGATCACAACATTTCCACCCCTTTCTCTGGATGTCATATCCCACAAAGATACATCTAACAACTTTCTTGTCAAATTTGCTCCGTAAATGATCAGGAACAAACACATAACATACACAGCCAAATACTCGAAAGTAGCTAACTGTAGGTTTTATGTTCCATAGTTTCTCAAAGGGTGAAACAAATCCTAACCTTGGTTGAGGAAGTCTGTTGATCACAAAGGCTGCAGTCCTCATTGCTTCAGCCCAAAACCTTCCAGGTACATTCTTTGTATGTAGCATACTTCGATAAATTTCTGCAAGATGCCGGTTTTTTCTTTCCGCTACACTATTCTGTTGTGGCGTGTTGGCACAAGTGTACTGATGACGTATTCGGCATTCCCTTAGGTATTGAGAGAACTCGTTTGATTTATATTCTCCTCCGTTGTCTGTGCGCAAGCAACATATCTTCTTTCCCACTTCTCCTGCAGCTGAGTCTTTGAACTCTTTAAACTTTGAGAAAGCATCAGATTTTTCTTTCATAAAGAAAACCCACACATACCTGGAGAAGTCATCAATGAATGTTACCATGTACCGCATACCGCTAATTGATTGTTGCTTAACCGGTCAGAACACATCAAAGTGAACCAACTCCAACGGTTCTTTTGCTTTAAACTTTGACTCGCCATATGGTAATTGGTGTGCTTTACCATACTGGCATCCCGCACAGACCGTGTCTGTTCTCACGTCTAGTTGAGGAAGCCCCTTAAGCATCGACTTTTTCACCATCACACTTAGCTTGGAATAGCTAACGTGACCTAACCGCATGTGCCATAGATCTGATGTCTCATTTTTCCTTGTCCTGTCTACATATGCAGACTCTGCTGACATCACGTAAATTGATTCCAAACGTCGTCCCTCCATTGTTGGTGTTTCTGAGATTTTGACATCACGATAAACCTTCACGTCTTGGGGACCAAATAAGACATAATGGCCTGATGATGTTAGTTGAGCCACAGATAGCAAATTTTTCTTCATTCCTGGGACATGGTAAACATCTTGGAGTTGCACCTGGTTAGTATTATATCGAGGCGTAACTATTGTCTTACCGATGTGAGTTATCGGTAACCTTGAGTTGTCACCTGTCACCACCACACGACCTCCATTATACTCAGACAGGTTTTGTAACTTCTGTTTGTCACCCGTCATATGATTTGAGCAGCCAGAATCTACGATCCAATCATTCTTGTAGTCAATCCGTTCTGGTGTTGTTACCGTGAGAGCTAATTCTTCTTCATCCGTAACAAATAACGCTTCAGCATCCCAACCATCTTCACTATTCTCCTTCGAACAAGAAGTAGCAGTATTACTTTCAATAAGCTTTTTCTTGGCCCAACAGTCTTTTGCCATGTGACCCATCTTCCCTCAGTTATAACACTTGCCATCAAACTTTCTACTATTACTGCGATTCTTGGATGCTTCCCCTGAATGAGGGCCTCCCTTTCCTTGGTAATTTTTCACCTTGTCACCATCCTTTTTAGATCCACTGCCAGTATACCGCTGAAAAGTGCCTCTGCTTTTGCTGGTGTAGAGCGCTTCCTCTTCACCCTTCAGAGAGACTCCTCCCATTTGCTTGGCCATAGCTTCTTGACCTGCAAGCAAATTTTCGAACTCAACAAGCGATGGCTGTGTCGACCATCCCTGTACAGCGGCAACAAACCCTCGATATTCGGGTCTCAAACCATGGATAATTATTCTTTTTATCCTGGCTTCCCCAATAGCAGCTGTCGGATCTAATTCTAAAATTTCGCGACATATCGACTTCACCTTGTGAAAGTATTGGGCAATCGCCATGTCGCGTTGCGCCATTGATAGAAGTTCATTCTCGAGGAGTTACAATTTTGTATCGTTCCTCTTCGAAAAGAGCGTAACAAAAGTGTCTCATGCTTCCTTTGGTGTTTTAGCATCCCGAATGTGCTCTAACATTTCTTCTTCAATTGTGGTCTTTAAAGCAAACATTACTTTGCCTGCTTTAATTTTCCACTTTCGCAAGATTCCATTGGCATCTTCTGTCGCCGGTTGTGTAACTCCACCACCACCGACAACCTCTCAAAGGTCTTGACCTTGTAAGTATGACTCCATACATGTTGCCCATGTGTTGTAGTTTTTGTTGTTGAGCTTCTTGATCCCTCCAACTACTTGAAGATCACCCATCTTAACGGCAAGGCTTTGACTACACCGAACAAGCTTAAGTAACAAACGTGCAGAGTGCTAAATTACTCTAAACACAAAGAAGCTCCACAAGGTTTGTAATAACCCCGACAATAACTCAAGAAATATTTTCTGATGTGGAAGATCAGTTAAAAAACTGTAGCCACAGAGCATACTCATAATTTCAAGAGACCTTAAAACGTGGCTCAAATACCAATTGTTGAATGAAAATAGAGTAAAAACTCTAATTGATCGAGAAGAAGAAAAAAACTCTTTAGAATAATCTCACAAAATTGCAAAAGGGAAGAACTCTTAAGAAAGCTTTCAAATGCTTATAATTAAGCTTTGATTGTTGGATGATAAAATTCAAATACAAGTACGGTATTTATAGGTTACAAGAAACAATGTAAACCACTCATTAAAATAAGCACTAAATAATCTAAACCATTGAAATTAAAACATGAGAAAAATACTTAATTTTCACCTAACTAAATTGATGTAAGCAATGACATCAAAACTAAATTGATGTAAGCAATGACATCAAATTAATTTATGTGTGAACTTATTTAGGCTAATATTGAATTTTCAACAACGAGTCCCATGAAAATAACGCTGCTTGGAATGAACAAGACCTTGACCAGGCAAGTGCATTATTTTAATTCGGTTTGAATTATCTCCCCATTTCTACAACCTTCTGTTAACGATATTGATGCCACTGCAGGTTCAAAGTGCTTTTGAAGAGCTGATCAACCCCAACACTGCTTCTGCCAGCGGGGATGCGAATCATTCCATTGAATCCGACCCAACCTACCTCACCGGGAACACTAATCAGGCAAAATATAATTTCCAAAACTACATTTTTCTTTATCATAGAACAAGTAATCACACTCTCTCATTCATCTGTTGTAATATATATATATAGCAGCAAAGCGAGGGAGATGAACAAGTGATCGACCCTGACCAACTCATCAACTTATTCCAAGTGAACGATGATGCTCCACCCGCAGAAGTTGCCCCAACTGCTGCTGAAGATACTTCATCAAACGATCAGACAAGTTCTCATCATCATTATCATCACTCAAGCCTATTTACTATCACATTTATTTCTTCATCAATAACTTTTTTTCCTTTTTTCGTTTACCATCTTATTGTTGCAGGATTCCGAAGAAGCTTTTGTGGCTTCCTTGTTGAACCTCGATGGTCAGTTCGAGTGACACCGTTGCTTCAAGACATCTGAATCCATTCATGAACAAGAAGCCGCTCCAATAAATGTGTGTTTTATTTTGGTTTAAGTCTGAATAATATTCCTAAGAAACTTAAGACTTGGGTCTGCAGTGTGTTTTATTTTGGTTTATGTAATGTTATAAATGTGTGTGTGCTTGGTTTATAACTGAGCATATATACAACTATCTCTTCTTACATATGTGTGCTTGCAGTTGCAGTTGTGTCCTTATATTGGTCATGTAATTTGACATTATGCCTATGCTTGGTTTAGAACTGAGCATTATCCTTATTATAAATAAATAAACAAATTGAATTTGCTATCTTAATTTGTTCTCTATATTTTATTTTATTTTTTGCAAATTTATATGTTTATGCTTTGAAAAAAAATATTTTTTATTTCAAACATTTTAAAAAATGCATTTTAAGTAAATATATTTATTCAGAGTCATGACTCGTTCTAAAAAAATTCATGCATGAATTTTTTTCTTTCAACGTGTAACTACGCATGTTTTACTATTCTTATTATTAAAATATATTAAAAATCAAGTCTTTATAATATTCAGTTCGATTTAATCAATCAATAAATCAATACAGATGATTACATGAAAAAATTGCATGTATTGTATTGCATATTTTATCAAAGTTGATGTGTAGTTTTGGAAATTATCCCTAATTAAAATGAACTATCTAATAGTATTGGGGTCAAATTAGAATTTGTTTAATATATTAAGGCCATTTCCACAATATCTCAAAACCGGGGACTTTCGATAAACGAACGTCATTTTCACCTTCTATTTATTGACTCACGAGCTCATTTTAGCTCATTTCGTGAAAAATATCGAAAGGCTCCTTCACTAGGGTTTCTAACTTTCCATGATTGTTTCTTTCTGGAATCGTTGCTGCAGAAGGTAATTCCGTACTCTGTCCATCGTTTATGTGTTCAAATTCTATTTAATTTTTATTCTCGGAGCCGTCTGATTTATTTTCCATGAAAATACTTGAAAATGAAGGAACAATTAGTTTTTATGATTCCTTTAATTTAATTTGTTTAGTTCTAATCTTTTATCTCACCTTATTTATTATCTTAGCATCTAAGAGGAGATTTGAGCACAGATTTTGTATATTTTTATTGTAGATTTGGTCGCTGTTTGGTTTCATTTTTTTTCTTGATGTAGATCCAGTAGCTATATTTTTATTTTTAGCTTCCTCTTCTTTTCAAATACCTCGAAAACATCGTTCCTATTCCGCGGTTGATAGTTTTCTTTTTATTGTGTGATGAATCAGAATAGAAATAATGATCATTTAGAGAAAGTCTCTTCTTCTGGAGTCTGTTTATGGAATGACCTCAATTCTATATTTCAATTAGTCTGGAAGATCCCCTTGCCTTGTCAGTTATCTTGTGTTTGCTCTCTATTTGTTTACTAAATAGCTTTCATATATTTGTTGATGTTGCTGCCTTTCTCATTCTGTTTTGTTGATGTTAGAGTGCATTAGTGCTTGATAGTTCACGCTCTAGTTTTGACTTGTTCTTTCACAAGTTTGTTTGTGCTTTTATACATGTATCTGTGTGTGTGAAATATTGATGGAAAGTTGTCATATCTTCTGCCCAGGCAACATGAAACCCATTTTCTGTGGAAACTCTGAGTACGATGCACGCCAGTCTGATTTGGAACGACTCTTCAAAAAATTTGACAAAGTTGAAAGAGTAGATATGAAGTCTGGTAAGTATTGTTTCTCATTATCTACGTTATTGGTTATTGGTTCCATGTGAGAATTATGAGCATCATTCTCTGCTCCCTTTTCTATACTATTTTTTCATGCTATTTAGCTGGATGCGTTGGTTATAAAGGTGTCAAAACTCGAAATTATGTTGACCTTAAAATGCTGTTTCCGTATTAATTATATCACAGTTAAAATCTATTCCACATGGTTTTTAGTTTCAATGTGTAAATGAAACCAAGTTTTTTTTTTGGTGTTGAACTTTAATTTTGCAAATATAATCTTGGAACTCTATTAAAAAACTAGCTTAATTTGAATATTTAACGCAAGGATAACACTCTTCAATTGTAAGTGCCTGTAAAATTTAAAATATATAGCAATATGCATGCACATTTCGTGGTGAGATAAAGTTCCTGCTGCAATGAGGAATATCCAGTACCTTACTTCCAGAGCATTAAGGTGTTGGCCCCTATCAAGATGGCTGCACAGCACAATAGTATGATCTCATAATACACGACTCAGTAACATCAATCATCCTTCGTTGAGTTTTACTGGGGGTCCAGGATGTTCAAGGAAAAACTATTTTTAAAAAAATAAGCCCCCACACTCAACATTTTCTTTGGCGCAGGATTTTCTTGGGATCTAATTGAGGAGCTCCTCAGAGTTCTGTTTCATGCATGTGACGAGCTTCCTCTTCTTGCTTTCAAGAAGAGTCACTTTAATCCGCAATGGCATGGATCCTCCCTCATTTTCCTCGAGCATTTTTTCATTTCATTCCTCATGACTTTTTCCCAGCCCTCAAATTGAGACATGTTTGAAGGTAGAAACATTACTGACCTAATGGCAGAGGCTGCTGAAAATATGGAGAAGGCACACTAATTCCTTGACCTACCTGAGAATCTGAGATCCATTTTTGGATTCTTGTTCATTGACATCACTTAGTTCATCACAAAAGGTCTGTTACTACTTTCACTGGTCTTAGTTTATAGATTGTTAGGAGCTTGCCAAAATTTAGTCCTAGGACAACATTTTAGGTGGTTTGTTTATTGTTGAAGAGTAAATGCCAACTGAGAAGATCCCTTTGGTGGGAGGATTCGTCCTAACTTAGTTAATCATTTTCCGCTATTGTGAAACTCCTAATGAGTCCCAACTTTTTCTGGTGTGTAGGATTTGCTTTCATCTATATGGAAGACGAGAGAGATGCTAAAGATGCTATCTGAGGACTTGATCGAACAGAATTTGGTCACGTAAGCTTCGTGTTGAATGGACAAAGGTAATGATTTGGTATTGTTGCTTTTGGCAGAGATCATTAAACTGCTTTTCTCTCTCTCTCTTTTATTTTTATTTTTGCTTTCTCATCATAATAAATTCCTTTTTACTTTTTTGTTCTAGCATGAGCGAGGCGTTAGAAGGCCTGAGGGTGGGGTGGGGCTGGTTCAAGAAGATCTGCAGCCAATACAAGACCTTCAAAGGCTCTATTTGTCATCAATTTTGATCCATATCACACTCGAACTAGGGATTTAGAAAGGCACTTTGAGTCTTATGGAAAGATGGTAAATGTAAGGATCAGAAGGAATTTTGCATTTGTACAATATGATTCCCAGGATGATGCCATCAGAGCATTGGAGGCTACAAATATGAGGTAAACGCCTGCCTCCCAAGAAGAATTGCCAATTATTCACTCCTTTATTTATAAGGTTTTCAGTAAACTTTATTATTTTTCCTGAACCATGGTCTCTGATCTATTTGTAGCAAGCTGATGGATAGAGTTATTTCGGTAGAATATGCAGTTCGAGATGACAATGATCGCCGAAATGGGTACACTGAAACTTATGGTAGGTCACCTGAGAGAGTTCGTGACAGAAGACGATCTCCAAGTACTTACCGAAGAGATAGGGGTAGCCCTGATTATGGTCGGGGCTCTAGTCGTAGTCCATATAGGAAGGAGAGGGGGGGCCCTGATCATGGTCGTGGCCGCAATCCGAGTCACCATAAGAGAGATAGAGGTACCCCTGAGCATGGCCAGATCACCAGCCGTAGTCCTCCCCGAAGAGAGAGGGCTGGCTCGGACCATGCTCGTGGCTCCAGCCAAAGTCCGTACAGGAAAGAGAGGGCCAGCCCTGAGAATAAGCAAGGCCCTAGCCATAGCCCATACAGGAGAAAGAAGCGAAGTGCTGAAAATGATGGTAGCCCCCCTAGTCGCAGTCCATATAGAAGAGAAAGGCCCACTTCCGGCAATGGTCGTGGAGTTGACCATAGCCCATATGGAAGGGAGAGAACTTGCCCAGAGAATGGCCATGGTTCCGGCCCAAGTTCAATGCCAGAAAGAAGGGCCAGTCCCAATGGTGGTGAAGCAGAAAGCCCAGTCAATTAGAGAGATCGCAGGTCTGTATCGTCATGATCAATAAGTTTTACTTTTATCTTTTATGGTTCTTGACTTCTTGCTTTGGAGATTTGGTTTGACTTAATATTTTTTTCCATATAAACTGCAGTCAATCACCTGCAGCAGAAGAATGATTAGGATCTAGAGAAGCATTGAAGGGGAAGACCTTTGTGTTTGTGGCAGAACCCAGTTGGAAAGCATTGTTTGGTGACAAAACCGTTATTGCAATTACATTTAAAGTGTTGGATTCTGACCTCTTGCTGTAGTAGTTTAAAAAAGCTAGATTTCCATCTAGTTTAGGTGCAATGGATGTATTCTGTTTACTTAAAACACCGAACTCGTTTCATTTCATTGGTTATGCTTGGTTTCATTTCATTAGCTATCCCTGCTATCGTGTTTTCTTAATCGTCCCCTGCTTATAATTTAGAATTTCATATGTTAGCTCGATCAGGGAGCTTTTAAGATCTCATCTGAATATATGGCAATGAGCCTGATTGTAGCACAGGGTCGCTGGTGTGGTTTTGATCAGGCTCATTGCCATATATTCAGATGAGGTTTTGATCAGGCTGATTGCCAATGGCCCCGCACTTAATTTAGAGGCATTGGAATCTCCATTAAATCACCTCACCAACAGCTTTTAAAGAAGGAAAGATCTTTGATTTGAAGAATTATCCATTTTTGACCCATAGACAACGTTGGATTTGGTTCCATTTTAATTTTGCATCAATCAAGTGTAAGGCAGAAACCTGAAAGGTTACTACTGAAAAAGCAGAGTACATCTCTCGGGAGAGCGTCTACATAAGTGCACAAATGACAGCTTTTTCAGAGAGAGCAGAGAGCATTACTATATCTGTGCTAATTCCTACGAGAGTGTACACTATCTTTTTACGGAGCAAATCAGGGTACAGATAAATAAAAGCTGTTGCATTAAGGGAAACACTTGAAGAGAAGAGAAAACAGTGTCTATTGTCACTGAATGGTATGGTGTCTTTTCTTCCCCTCTTACCCCGTCAGCCCACTTACATTATTTTTTCCCCACATTTGTCGTGTCCGAATATAATTAAAATACAAAAATCATACATATATTTTTAGTTTTTATTTAATATAATATTTTATATTAGTGGAGCATCTCTTTTCTTCGCTGACCTGGTCTCAAACCTTGACCAAAGTGACAAGTGAAAAGCATCTAACCATTGAGTACAAGGGAAGAACAAGTCTAAAACTACCTCTTAGGTGCCTAAAGAGTGGAACTGTGGTCGCTACAAGTGCTGAAAAATTATTGCGTGGTAGGGCTTAAATCCATTACCTCTAACATATACATGATTTAAAAGCATCTATTTAACGACTTTATTCTCATTTTTCAACAAATGTAAAGAATTATCTTTATATTTATTCAGAATCGAAAAACAAAATTTTAAAAATGTATTGGTTTTTTCACCGTGTCAAAAAATAATAATTCTCGAGCAATATCAATATGACATATCCTAACAAATATGATAACGTGACATCTTTCTTTCACCTTTTGCTTTAAAGGAAAAAAAAATCAGAGCAGAGGATGAAGCACACCATCTCCATGGTTGTAGCTCCCAAATGAAGACAAGACCTCTTAGATATCAGGCATTAAAACTTGAATAGATCGTTTTTCTTATTTGTCAAAGATGCTTTACTTCACTTCGCTCAAAACCATTGAAAGTTGGAAAAACATTCGGTCGATCTCTCTTTCAACTAACTGATTGGAAAAAGAAGAAACCATTCAAACCCTAATCCTTAATTTAATAAATAGTAGTAGTAAATATCATTGAATGGTGTGTCTCATGTTGGGAGTAGAGGCCAAATGGGAATGTGGGTTTTAATAAAGAAAGAAAGCTAAGCTAACAAAGCAAGACACCGAACGATGCCTTGGCCTTTAACAAAGATTACTATGTCAAATGGGAATGTGTCTATCTTGATCGCTTAGGAAAAGACAATCACAAGTGTTCAAACCTAGTTCTTAGTTGCTATATCAAAATCAGTATGTGTAAATAATATGAGTAAGTTTTCAGTTTATATTTGAATAAAATGTGGTATTTATTTGAAACACTCTCAATCATTTGACAACAAACGTTCATATACCTCTGCAAATGTCGTGTTAGAACCCGAGACCTCAAGGAATAATATCAATCTCTTAAATACTGAAATCACTTAGTCTGTACTATTGGTCTAATGGTTAGGTTGAAGGTTGGGGAATATTTGGTATTTGGATTTAATTTTATCATGCATAAATATCATGTGAGGATTTTAAGTTTAAATTTTATTCTGGTTTCAGTTTTATTTTTACACTCACGTTTATTCAGTCCCAATTGTTCTGAAAGCTTTAAATTAGTTTAAATAAATCTTCATCCAAATACACTCTTAAGAAAAATAATAATTTCTCTTAAATATTCTAGATGAAAATTTTGAAGAATTCTTTTCACGTTATAGTGGAAGAAGGTCAAAGAAAATTTTCAAATACTTTTTATTATCCAAATATAATTTAATATATACAATGATGTAAAAGAGAGAATTAATAAAAAAATTATTATTTTTATTTAATTATTAATATTTGATTTATAAATTGATTAATCTAGATCGAGTACTATAGACATTAATTAAATGTATGATATAACTTTAATTTCGTTCAAAATTTAAAAAAAAAATCCGTCGTGAACCACATCGGCTGGCTCGCAAGACTTAATAAAAGAATTCAGCAATCAAAGGCTGTTTACTCGTTAATCAGTGATGTCGTTTCTCTCATGATTGTAGGGAAACTTCTATTAATATCTTCGCTAATTTCCCAAAATTTTCAACATGTTTTATGGCAACGTTATAAAAGGGTTATATATAGATGTACATGGTTGGATTGGAGGATTTTTAGTCGCTTTAAATTTTATTTTAATATTATATTTTTTTATTTATCAATTTATAGATTAAAATTTATATTTGTTCCGATATAAATATATATTATTTATTATACAAAATATTAATTTAGTTGAAAATATATAAAAATTTTATTATTATAATTATCTTACATATTTAAGAGATAATTATATTATTATCTTATTTCGGGTTAAATATTTTCACCCTAAATATGAATCTGATCCGATCTGGCCTAAATTAAAAAAAACACATGACATTATAGGTTTGGGTCATATCAAAACTCATCGAATTCAAATCAAATGCCCATCCATGTATATATATATATATATTGAGTTATGATCCACTTACACCAAATGTAAAACTAAGAGTTTTACACCCTTTTAGGACTCTTGGATGAGAAAAATCAAAAGTTGAGATTAACTCATTTTTTCCCCTAATGAATATATTCTCATTTCGTATTGTTATTATAAGCCTTTGATTTCTCCATCCAACGGTCCTAACAAGGTGTCGTTTTTTTTTCCAGTGAATATCTTCTCATTTTCTAATGTTAATCTCAGCCTTTTATTTTCCTCATCCAACAGTCCTGAGAAGGTGTAATACAATTATTTTGTATGTTGGGTGTAATTGCATCCTACCCCTATACTCGGCCTTTAATTTTCCTAATTAAACGGTTCTAAAAATGTGTAAAACTAATATATTTACACTACGTGTAAATAGATCTTAATCCATATATATATATATATATATCACAGATAAAGACAGAGCCAAAATGAAATTTTAGGAAATAATTATAAAATAAAGATTATAAAATCTAATTATTAAGTAATTAATTTTTAAAATTTTAAAAATTAAAGTATGGTGTTATAATTTATTTAATTTTAAAATTTATGGGGAATTAAGAAGTCTTCAAATTGAAGAAAAAATGACTCATAATTTAACTTATTCAATTTCAAAACTAAAAAGGACTTCAAAAATAATTTGAACCAAAAATTAATGGAAAAAAAAACCTTAAGTCTTCTGTAATTCTTCTAGTCTTTGGCCATCGACCTGGGCATGAATGTGTGAATTTTATCAATTAAAATATCATACATGGATTCGAGTTTAATTTTAAATCAATTTATATTTAAACATATACGATTTTATCTAGATTTACTTTAACTAAGTTATTATTAATTATGTTTTTTATATTTGTGACTATTATTCTAAATTTTATGTAGTATTAATAAATAGATTTTATATGATGAGTTTATGACTATGGATACGTTAAAATAATTAGCATACAACACTTTCTGAACGAAATGGGAACTCTACTTTGCAAACTTTCCATTTTGAAGAATTTTCCACACGTTTTTAAAATAATTATATATATAGTAATTCGTATAACCAATTTGAAAGCTATATATATATATATAATGATAGATGTACGTATATTTGAGAGTGAACATATGTTTATTTTAAAATTTAATTTTTTTCGATTAATTATTTATTTTACTGATTGTGCTCATCTTAAAATTTTATTTTTACTTATCCTACTCGAAATTTTATATTATTAACATATGTGTTTCTACTCAAAAAAATATTTTTACGTTCCTATTATATATATAAATATATATAATACGAATCTAGAAATATTTAGAACCAACCCACTGATATGTGGAACCATCACTGCCAACCACTTGGCAATGTAACCAACCAATGTTGTTTGGTTTATAGGATCTTTGTGGTGTAAGACCAGGACTGCCCCAACAAAAGCTGACTTTGACTTTAGGCTATTTCCCAAACATTCCAGACACAATCCAAAATGGGTTCCATTGCTTTGTCCTTTCCCCTACACAATACCAACATTAATCAACAATAACCTCAACTACAAGCTCCCCTATGATCGAGGGGTTAACAGTCTCTTTAAAAATTTTAATTTCTTAGATATTTTAAATATTTATTTTTATTTTCTATTGATAATATATTTTCATTTACCTTTAAATTTTATAAATTCATTCTCATTAAAATTTTAAACTAATACTTCTAACATAAAATTATATGTTCATTCCTGTTTCCTGTAAACCCTTCTTAAAAATCGACTAGACATCATTAATATAATGAATAGTAGAGTTTGAATCTCATAAACAATTTTAATATATGACGAGGCTTACCATTTCCTTACCTTGAACAAAATTAAGGGTGGCAAAAGGTTCATACACTAGCCTTCCGTGAAAAATATGTAAGGAAGTCCATTTAGTATCGGGACAATGTTAATGGTCCTAATAGGCTTTTTTGTTGGTACATATGCACTGAATCTCAACCTCTTACTTCTTTTGTCCTTTGGTTTTAGGACATTTAAGGCAGTACATTCTCCGGTATGCGCTACAGCTTGTACCCGAAAACGTCCACAGCAGCATTTTTGAAACTATACTCTCTTTTGTATATTTTGATGTGACTAGTGGCATAAATTCTATACATTAGTGAGGATATGTAAGTGATCATGTGTGATGATACATTTATGGTAATATTACAATTGACTTTGATGGCATAAATATCACTTCAACATACGGTAGGTGATGAATCATAATGTTAGCGATGATAAGACGATAAACTCAGATAAATAAATGATAATATTCTTCTCTCGATAACCATAGTCGAAATATGGTAAAATATATGAGTATTGGGTGTCTGATTAATTGTATGATTTATGAGTTATTTTAATGATCTAATATAATATTCTCATATCTATAAGTCATTTCATGTTAAATTTAAAATTTTATATTTTAAATTTGAGATGTATAGATAGTAATGCTTTATTTTTATTTAAGAAATTATCCTGATTCGATTTTTAATATATTCAAAGTTGGTTAACGTCTTTTTTTATCTCACCTATACTTCCCGTTTATTTTTTATTTTAATTTAATAGGCGACGACATTAATCTTGGTACTGGTTGTTTACCACATGTATTCATTGTTTCTCATTTACTTTCTTATATGCATATTTACGTTTTATGTATTTTTTTTTAGTTTCTAATAATTCTTCCTTTATGCTACATTTTTCTCTGTCTTCATGACACATTTTTTATTGTTTGATCGTTTTGTCAGGGTTAGATTTTATGACACATCGACTAATTAAGATGATACTTGTTTGTTATCTTGTTATTCTTTCCTGATTTGAACCATCAGATTGGACTTGAATATGCGGTTTGTGTTCATATATAATTTCCTCGCAATGCTCAATTTTGATTTACTGTTGTTAGTGATCCTTCAGTAGTTTAATACTTTGTTGTGATTCGTTTATAGATACAATCACATTTATTCGTATTTATCTTTTGTTTGAGTTTCTTGGATGAGTTTTAATATTTCCCTTATATAGTTTTTGAATGATCTCGATTGATTATTTTATTGCATCAATAGTTAAAAGAAGATATCCTAATTATGTTTCTAAATTTTTTAACTTCATTATAATTTTAAATATGTTTTATTTTTAATAAAAATTAACGACTTTATTTACATTTTCGAAGTTGGTATGACGAGTGTATACCTGGGATCCTGAAGCAAACAAAGAAAAAGGAAACAAATAACGGAGTCATTACTCTAGAATCATAGCTGAGAAACAAAAAGTAAAATTTCCTTCTTCTATTTTAGACGCCGGTTCTCGGTTGACTCCCGATGCCGGTCATAGTCAGCAATACCACATTCACAAAACCCACTATAAAACCCATTAGTTCCCATTCCCCAATCATCTCTCTGGCAGCGTTTTACATACACAAAACAATGTGCCAGTTCACATCCTCCTGCAAATGTGATTCCGACCTCCCTTACCTTCTCTCGGTCCAACACTCGAAAGGTTCGTCCAATATTTACGAACCATTCATCCCTACCAGCCCAACATATAAGCATGAATCCAAGTGTTACTCAACGATTCTCCCTCTTGCAATCAAGGAAGCCATTGCCATTGCTAATATTGCTGTCCCTATGATACTAACAGGGCTCATTTTATATTCCCGTTCCTTGATTTCCATGCTTTTCCTAGGCCGCCTCGGCGAGCTTGCCTTGGCGGGCGGTTCCCTCGCCCTTGGCTTTGCTAATATAACCGGCTACTCCATTCTCTCCGGTCTTGCCATGGGAATGGAATCAATTTGCGGACAAGCGTTTGGTGCTAAACGATACACGGTTCTTGGTATCACGTTGCAGAGAACGGTGCTTTTGCTTCTGGTTTCATCGCTGCCCATTTCTATTCTGTGGATCAACATGAGGAAAATATTGATACTTTGTGGCCAGGACGAAACTATAGCCATGGAAGCACAATGGTATCTTGTTTATTCTCTCCCTGACCTTTTAGTCCAATCATTTTTGCACCCGTTGAGGATCTATCTGCGAACACAATCCATAACTCTTCCTTTGACATGTTGTGCCGTTTTATCAATTCTTCTCCACCTACCAATCAATTACCTTCTCGTATCACACCTTAAACTAGGCATCAAGGGAGTTGCTCTTAGCGGTGTTTGGACAAACTTCAACCTAGTGGCCTCATTGATAATCTACATCCTCTACTTCGGTGTCCACAAAAAGACATGGGGAGGGTTGTCGGTCGAGTGCTTTAAAGAAGGAAAATCGCTTTTGAATTTGGCCATCCCGAGCTGCATTTCGGTCTGCCTGGAATGGTGGTGGTACGAGATCATGATTCTCTTATGTGGCTTGCTCTTGAACCCCAGAGCCACAGTTGCTTCCATGGGGATTTTGATTCAAACGACGGCGTTGATCTACATATTCCCATCTTCACTAAGCTTCAGCGTCTCGACGAGGGTCGGGAACGAGCTCGGTGCAAACCAGCCCAAAAAGGCCAAACTCGCCGCCTTCGTAGGCCTTTACTGTGGCTTCATGCTGGGCTTATCAGCGCTCGTTTTTGCTATAATGGTGAGAAACATATGGGCTAACATGTTCACAGGTGACAAAGAGATCGTTGCATTAACGTCCCTCGTTTTGCCTATAATCGGGCTGTGCGAACTCGGGAACTGCCCGCAGACGACCGGGTGCGGGGTTTTAAGAGGCACAGCTAGGCCGAAAGAAGGCGCAAACATAAACCTCGGTTGCTTTTACCTTGTTGGTATGCCGGTGGCAGTGTGGCTAAGTTTCTTCGCCGGATACGATTTCAAAGGACTGTGGCTCGGAATGTTGGCAGCTCAAGTCTCGTGTATGGTCACCATGTTACTGGTTCTGATCAGAACAGATTGGGAATTCGAGGCCGAAAGAGCTAAGAAGCTGACCGGAGCTCAACTCGTCGTCGATGACAGCAAAGAGAATCAACATCAAGCAGATATCAAGGATGATTCTTTTTCTTCATTAGGTGATTTGGATCATTATTGCCTCGTTTAATCAACTTTTTTTCCGAGTTCTATATGTTACCTTGTATAGATTAACAGGGGCTAGGATGCAATTCATTATTTTCGGATTTTTCGATATACTCATTAATACTCAAACATCACTAAACATATATGCTACATACTATTTTCTCTCTAGTGTACATCAACCTCTAAATTTCAGTATTATCATCTCTTTCGTAATCATACATTCATAAACAAAGTCACGTAAAAGTGAAAAGATACTAAATTTTAATAATAAATAACATTCCACTCAATATATATGAGAAGGGATGGATCAATGTGCAAAATCCAATTCCTTGATTGTCTCTCAAAAGATGGAAAAAGAAGGTTTTGACGCCGGTAGTTGAGCCAAATGAGGCCAACCAAGGGAAAGTTACAAGAAAATTACGATTAGAGGCATGATTTTAGGTTTAATTACTTCCTCGAACTATCTTAGAAAATTTCTCAACCAACTATATGCTGAAAAATGAAAGGCATTTACGTTTGGAAAAGTAATTACCGTTTCCCTAAATTTTGCACGCAGAGAAAAATAGCAGATACCTGTATAAGAATGATTAAAAACTCCAACTAAATAATTTGAAAAAATAAAAAATATTGTTGTTTAATCTATACAAGGTAACATATAAATTAATAAGTCCTTTGAACTGAACATATAAGGTGATGGTGGTTGTAAATCTAAAAAAATAAGAAGTATATGAAATTAAAAATTAAAAAGATAAAAAAAAGAAGAGAATAATAAGAAAAATGCATCACGGGTTATTTATAAACATATAAACTTAAATAGTTAATTTTTTTATTAATTTATTGTATATTAATTATTAAATTATTATATTTTTTAATTAATCATTAGTATCCGATATATTAACCGATTAATTTAATCTGTTATATAATTAACTACTATTTTTGTTAAAACGTGATAGTATTATTCATTTGGCTTAAATTTAATTTCTACTTTCATAAATAAAAAGTAAAGATTACCTTCTTAATCTTTGTAAAAAAATATAAAAGTTCAAGATTAAATGAAAATTTATTTCAAGGATAGTATTAATTTATATAGTTATTTGACCCAGGAACTGGAAAAATCTTCATGAGATCTTAAAATTTGTGCGAATTATTACAGTAAGCAAGCGAAGATTGTCGTGACATCAACGAACTTAACCTCGAAAAACCTAAAAAAATAAAATAAAACAGAAAGACAAAACATAAATCACTTTGGTTTGATGAGTGGTATTATATTAAACACCTAAAACCTTAGATTTGTCAATTGAGTTGCACTGGCACCACGTATTCTCCCTTTTGTGACGGCCGCCTCCTCGCTCCAGCTGCCTTAAAAGACTTCAACACTTCCACTTTGTTAGGGCAATTTTTTTAAATTCCAGTTAATAAATAATGACGTTTGTTCGCTCTAAAAAATTAAGAATACTAGTGATTAAGGATATGTTATTATCTATGAAGTTTTGGGTTCGAGTATTATGTATGTCAAGTATATGAATATTTATTATCAAATGATTGAGAGTTTTTTAGTATATAATGTCTTATATTCACCTTAGTATTATAAAAAAATATAGTTTTTATAATACCGCATTATATTTTTGAATTTAATAAAAGTAATATAATTGGCAAAACTCACGACATAATGCATTCAAAAAAAATATTTCACGAGATGCTACACTGACTAGATTAATTGCTGAGATAGGGTTAATTCTATAGTCCCCACGTAGGTCGTCATACCATCCCCGCGAACTGTGGTGAGATGAGGTAGGTCGCCATGCACGCCCAGCGACCAACGTTCTGCCTCTGCCCACGCCTGCTCCAGCTCGCCACTAAAACCTATGTTTACTTCAAGTCCAAATAATCTCCTGCTCCCCGCATATGGCTGACTCTCAGCATTCCTCTTCTGGTAAAATTGATTTACAATCTTCAGGTAAACTCTTTACTTTCATTTACCCTTCTTGTATGTTTAAATTTGTTGGTCGTCGGGCGTGCATGACGACCTACCTCATCTCACCACAGTTTGCGGGGACGGCATGGCGACCTACGTGGGGACTGTAGAATTAACCCTATCTCAGCAATTAATCTGGCCAGTGCATCATCTCGTGAAATATTTTTTTTGAAAGCATTATGTCGTGAGTTTTGCCATATACTATTGCATGGAGAGCCTGAAAATAGCAGAATCTCTGGCGTGTTAACCAAATGATCATATTTCGCATATGCAGAGTTTGGAGTCGGGACCATGAGATCTAAAGCCTTGGAATTTGATGATCTCTCTGTTGATTTTGGAACTTCAGAAAGATTTCATGCCATTATTTCCCCTTAAATTTCTTTGGACAGTATACGCAAATTAAGGATTTTATTTGACAAAATGCTTTTATAAAGTATTTTTTATATATAAAAATAAATATTTAATGTAATACTCATCATAATAAAGCATTGTATACACATGTTTATTAAACGCTATAACTTCCACTATCATAGTAAAAATTATCTACTGTTATATTTTAATACATTAATAAAATTATCTGTATATAGTTAATTAAAAAGTACATCCAACATTCTAAACCAATTTGGCTTGGGGGTAATGAGCCTGTAACCTGCTATTCACATGCTTTTGCAGCAAACAAGCTGCACTTTATAATTTCTATTTACATTTATTTACACACTCCCATATACATTTATTTATATATATACAATACGAAAACAAAAAATGAAGTCCAAAATTGACAATTAAGCAAAATTATTAAAAAAAAACACACATGTTTTATGAAATGTACTTATATATATTTTAATAATCATTGCTCGTACATGTGCTTATATCATAGGTGACGTCCCTAATCACATGCCCTTGAACTGAGTCATTTACTCTATTTGCATAAAGTCTACCCTTACAACAAAATAAATCCTACGTAGATTTGAAAGAAAATTACCGAAAAAAAAATATAAGAATAAGATGGGAAAACTTATCTAATCATTAGGGTTGCAGGAAGGGCAATCCAAAAACGCAGCGAATTGTTGATGCATGTAGATTGAGAACACATCGTTTTCAATAGAAACCGCAGCAATCATAATATCTCAATGATTTCAGAAAGATTTCCAGAGATAAGATCGAACCATCATTGATGAATAAACAAGTCCTATGAGCAGATAGCAATGGGGACTTGTAAACAAATTCGAGTTAATTCATGAATAAATTATGAAGAAAAAAATACGTTAGATTTGTATGCATTTTTGAAAAGAACCAAGAGAACTGATGAGAGCAATCATATATAGCATTATTAGGTCAAATGAACTTTAATCGAAAGGAACAGTTTTGCTTTTGATTAAGGCAAAGGGGCACTTTTTGATTTTGGTCAGAGGTTTTAGGAGATATGAAAGGCCAGATATTCATGTTGTTTGTGAAAGGGCGTGCGAAAAGGTCTGAGTCGGAGCTATTTCATGTTATTATACTCACAGTTGCTGAAAAAATTTATATTTTCTGCACTTTAATGAGAAAGATATTTAATATGTATAAACCGAATTTGTAATATTTAATGTTTAAGCATGTGATATGCATCATCAGAGGTGATCTTATAGAGTTATCTTTCAACTTTTTTTTCTTATCATGATTGTTCGGGTTTAAATTCAAGATTATATGTCAATCAAAATAAAATAACTAGAGATTATATATTAATCAAAATTAAAATAATTAAAGATAATATTTCAATTAAAATCAAAGTAACTAGAGATAATATGCCAATCAAGAAATTCATTAATATAAAAAAATAATAAGAATACAAGAAGATTGTCGCTATCCACGACTTTCAAAGTTTAATCGATTAATTTCTAACCCTAGTCACTAACATCTATTTATAAGGATAATATTTGATCACGAATGAAATTCACGTAATAATAAATCTACTCAATTTTTTTTTTAATTTTGATAAAAGTCTGACGGAAGAAGTAATCGGTTAGCCATTTTTCTCCCATCATAGTACGCTTGTTTCTAGTAGAAAGTGAGAAGCTTGGTGAAAGCATGCATTTACGTTACGAAGAGGCCATGCATGCAATAGCAAATTAATATACCAACACCAAAGAAATACAAAGAAGAATTAAAAAAAAGATGTATACGAGCGCTTCAGCAAAGCAACATTGAACAGTATGCAGGACAACAAAAAGGGATGATTACGTGAAGAATGGGATTGGATATAAATAATATGCATAAACACACACACACAATAATTAGCATTTCGGTTTTGTAGTAATGCATATTGCATTTCCGATCAAGCTAATGAAGTTCAAACTCTGAAGATAATATTATTAAGAGAAAAAAATCATAAATCCAAAATCAAAACTTAAAACGAATTCCATATACTAGAATATGTACTTGACATTAGCCTTGCATTAGGGTCAGTTTCACAGAATGAACCACATGCATAATCCAAACGAAAAAGAGTATGAGATCATGGAACATTACGAGGATAATGGCAGCAGCGAAGGTATGTAGTGGTGCCCTCTTTCAAGCATTGGGGTGAAATTTGTGATGGGTCATAGGCCATGGTTTTAGGCAACCCAACCGGTCTATGGTCATGCAACTCTATATGTATGTGTATTCATCACAATATGATCTTCAAACTTGGATTTAAAAAAATTAATAACTCGATTTAACCATGTGTAATTTGTGGGAAAAAATTAATTGAGCTCATAGACCAATTAAGAGAAATTAAAAGAATAAAGGTCTGATTTTTTTTTTTAAAAAAAAAGAATGGGCTTCACAAAGATACCAAATGATGGCTTTAAAAACAAATTTTTATTTTAGGATAAATATAATTTTTTTGAGCTACCTCATACCTCAATGGTAAAAAAGAATATTATTTTTTTAGAAGTCCTATATTCCAGCAGCTCTATATGTAAAGTGTGTATTCTTTATCAAAAGGTTAAAAAAATTACGAACATATATTACTTTATAATCATTCTAGACCATTAAAAAAATAATTTAGAGTAAATATATATTTTTATAAAGTTAAGTTTAAATGCCTAGTTGAATAAGAAAAAATTGTAAATATTAAAATGTGTCTTAAAAGACTTAGGTATCAAAATATAATTTTACCTAATATTTAAAGGAAAAAAAATATTTGATTGTACTAAAAAATGAAGATAAATGTCAAAAGTTACATTAAATGAAGATAAACGTCTAAAGATTATGTTTTTATTAAATATATATAATTTTTTTATGAAAAAACATTTTCAAAGATTATAAAATATTTGAAGATAAATTATTTTGATTGACCCTTCATTCATATTATTTGAAAAGCCAACTGAAGAGGTGTGAGTTGGCGGACCATTATTAATTGGACCTCCAATAATAAAATTTTGAGCAGTGGAACCACTTATATAATTCCCTAAGCCCACCCTCTCCCTATTCACCTCGGAGATCACACAGGCTCCCTAAAAACATGTAGTTCCATGAACTCAATACTTTGATTATACATATTATAAATCTTTTGATCTTAGTGTTCGATCATCACGTAGGTTTAATTATATTTCATAGTTTTGCACTTTTTATCATGCTCGGCTACCTATCATTGCACACATTAGTTATTCTAATGACTAAATCCCTCCGTTTAAGTAGATATGAATGGATCGAGGGGACGGAGATACTCTCTGAAATTTTCAAAAAATATATATTTTTTAAAATATATATATATTATTGATATTTATAAATTTACTCTCTTCTAAAACTTTATAAATTTGTCTCATAACATTAAATTTTACGTCCGTCCTTATAATTACATCATGCACCACGTCAAGCGATAATATAAGCTATAAAGTCCTTGTTAAATCAAGTGGTAATGAGTTTAACGGCCTTAAATAAGTTTAAGATTCAAAGCTTATAAATGAAAGAAGAAGAAATAAGATCAACTCTACTCTAATATAAATATAATTACGGAATCCTTTGATCAAAACAGTTTTCTATAATAAATTAATATTAAATGATTTTATTAGAACTAGGAATTAAGGATAATTAAAAATACCCAAATAAATTAATATTAAATGATTTTATTAGAACTAGAAATTAAGGATGATTAAAATATCCAAATCCGACGGATTTCGACTTTCTTAATTCGAGTTTAAGACGGATCAAGAAATATTAGTCAGAGATGACGAAATGGTATCAAGGATACAAATTCTTCAAACCGACCCGAATATCCTGACCGTGGACGTTCCAACTAAAAATGGAGATTATTCATGAGGCAAACAAGGGTTTAAAACTCTAGAGGCTAGTATCTTTTCAATTAACAAAGTCTACAAATATACAAATGTTTGCCACCATCAAAACGAGGGCAGTACACAAACTCGGAAATGAATTCAACAACAATAGAATACAGATATAACAGGTTTTTAACTATATTCATGGAAAGCCCCATTTTATTTTTGTGGTGAACTTAATGACAGATGAAAGAGAAAAAAGTGGGTTGCTCGAGAAAATCTAAGTACAGGAAGAAGCAAACCCAAAGCACATTCACACAGGAAAAAGAAGAAGAAAAAAACAGGGACGTAACGTACTGCTTAGTCGAAGAAATCCCAAGGGAACTTGGGAGGGGCTGAATTATTGGCTGCTGGTGTGGATGTAGATGTCGAGGAGACTGGTATCAATGCCGGGAATGAATCGAATGTCTCCCATTTCGTGGTGACTACAACCGACCCCAATGCTGATTGCTGCTGCTGCTGCTGCTGCTGCTGTTGGTATTGTTGGTGGATTGGCAAATGTGCAACTGAGTTGCTTGATTTCTGTGCTAGTTTTTGCCCCCTGGATTGCTGCTCTTGTATTGGAGCTAGTTTTCGATCATTTGAATGCTTATTTCGATTCTGCATTTCCGTTTGGCCTCCATGGTGTTAGGCATGGCGTTTTTTTATCTTCAAATATCCAATGTCTCAACATATTTTTGAACTCTTCTCACCTTCATCAACAAAGGCAAATAAATACATGGTTCTCTACAAATTACAATATCAAAAACCAAAGGGGAGCAAATATTCATTTGAGATACCTACATTTTTCTCTGTAATTTGGCATCTCCATCAGCCATAATCCCATCTAATTTAAGCAACTGATTCATCAACTGCTCAATCAAACTAATCACATCTTTCTCAGCCACTTTCCCATCTTTAGAAATTATGGATTCAAGGGTTGACACCTAAATACAATATCCCAGAACAACATGAATTCAAAGCACAAATGATGAAGCTCGTGAGTAACAAAACTGAATAATATGTACCTGGGAAGCAAGACTATCAACTTCCAAGCTGATTTCAGAGATAGATTTAGAAGCTTTCTCCATCTTAGCATTCTTTCTCATCTCCAGTAACCTTTTCTCCTGACTAATTGGGTCTTCGATTAAAACAAGTTTCGATTTGTCCTTCACACCAGCCATGTCCAGAAACGCATTGGAATCCCTCTCTTTGTCTTTGAACAACAGCTTTTGATCTTGATGGTGAAGTCCAGTTGGCCCTGTCAACATCTTCTTCAACGCCCCTGACACACTCAAAAATAACAATGATTTAAACCTCAATTAATTAATTCAATGAAACTAAATCCAAATAAAGGGGGGGAGAAAAAGATTATGACTGTAATTCACCGAATGTAGCTTGAGAACTGATGTTGATTTCATGGTAGATGGACCAGTACTTGACTCTAACTCTGATAGTCGGTGGCGGGATGGAGTTTCGACCGGAGTCCTTTTGAACCAACATGCCCCGGGTCTAAGCTCCCAATCTTGAGCAGCCGGTTCACCGCCACCGCTAAAAGCTGAGCCTCCTCCATTTGTCACCGGTGACTGCCCTGTCGCTTTAGTCTTCATTCCCTTCATCCCCCCTTTTTTTTACTAAAAAAAGACGAGGAATATTTATGGACGATTGCTTTAGATCTCTCGAAATAATGAAAGTCGGCGATCAGTATTTTTTTTCAGACAAATGTCTCCGATCCCAGCATTATAGGAGTCCAATTCCTACGCGCACGCGAATTTACAAACAATTTTTAAAAAGAAGAAAGAAGAAAGAAACCGAAACTCTTCACCTTCACCAGCAATGGCGTCTTACCAATTGCAATGTGAAGAAATGGAAAAAGAAACGCAAAATCTTCGATTTTTTCCCGCAAACTCCCAGATCTCTTCAACTATAATGTAAACCAAAAAAATAGAGGAATTTGCTCGCGTTAAAAACAATTGTGTTCCCAAGACTCTGCGACTTTTCCCGACAAAATCACAGGAAACGAATATAATCAAAGGAAACTGGAACCTTTGGTTTTCCCCCCCAGAATTCTATGTGATATGTTTTCTTCGTTGAAGCTCTGGAAAACTCGCGGAAGATTAGAAACAACAAATTGAATTAAAAAAAAAAAAAAATAGTGGACAGCTAACTAAGCTGCTTTTGTGACTTGAGAATAGGTAAACATATGATGTAATAGGTAGCCCTTATATAATGTAATAGGTATCGTTTATATAATGTAATAGGTAGTGGTTATATTGTAAAGTGTCTATCCTTTTTATAAAAGTGTCCATACTTTTTTCACTGTGGAAAACATTAATTTAAGGTTATCTTTTGAGTGAGTTTTAAGATATTAATTTAGTAATTATAGGCGTCTAATGATTTATTTTTTACGTTACGGTATATATTATTATTAAATTAAAAATTCTAAATAATATTTTATAAAATATAAAAACAATCAAATAATTTTTTGTGCAAATGAAATTATTAAATCAATATTGTAGGTGGAAAACATGAAACACTGTTAAAAAAATTGAAACATAAATTACATAAGTTTTAAAAAAAGTATCGATCCTTTTTATAAAAAGTATGGACACTTTCAATATAATAGGTAAACATATGATGTAATAAGTAGCCCTTATATAATGTAATAGGTATCGTTTATATAATGTAATAGGTATCTATCTCGAATGTGAGTACTTTATTCCAACCATGTGACAAGTGTGACAACTCCATCAACTCACAACTCAGCTTTGAACTCAATCAATATTGTCTTTTAGCTTGATGGTTCATAAAGCATGTTACTTGAACAGTATGAATCAATTATGCAATTTTCATGTTCAATTTAACACTGCATTTCAAATTCATTTCATATGTAATTGGAGTTTGAATTTAAATTTCAATTTGAGTTTGAATTTCAATATATATTTCGGCTCCACTATAAATATTAGCCCAAGCCAATATGCATGTTATCATTGATTATTCCTAATTTCCATGTTTTTTTTTCCAACGTATAAACGAGGGAAATCCCGACCATTTTATTTTTGGTCAACTTTAAAGCGTCAGAAACGTTTCGGGCGTATGATCTGGGTGGTATACAAGAAATGTAACAAATAGCAACTAAATCATAAGTTGAGTACCACCCAAATCATAAGTCTGAAATACTTCCGATGCTCATCAAAATCCAAAGCTCATATGGTGCCAAGCAAAAGGAAATCAAAATCCAATCTCATATGATGCCAAGCAATAGGTAGTGGTTATATTGTAAAGTGTCTATCCTTTTTATAAAGTGTCCATACTTTTTTCACTGTGGAAAACATTAATTTAAGGTTATCTTTTGAGTGAGTTTTAAGATATTAATTTAGTAATTATAGGCGTCTAATGATTTATTTTTTACGTTACGGTATATATTATTATAAATTAAAAATTCTAAATAATATTTTATAAAATATCAAAACAATCAAATAATTTTTGTGCAAATGAAATTATTAATCAATATTGTAGGTGGAAACATGAAACACTGTTAAAGTATCGATCCTTTTATAAAAAGTATGGACACTTTCAATATATAATGTAATAGGTAATTTGCAATGCTATCGGTATAAATATACCGGTTTACTTATAAAATAGGTAAATATAAGCGCTACCTATTACATTATATAAGCGCTACCTAGTATGTTATTGTACTTTATAATATTTCCGGTTAAATAATATAACATAACCGGTCTAAATTTTAACCGGTCACTTGTTTAACCGGTCACGCCGTATATTAGCCGTTTTTTAGGCGCCGCACCGCAGAACGACCCCTGGAAAACTCGCGGAAGATTAGAAACAACAAATTGAATTAAAAAAAAAAAAAAACTAGTGGACAGCTAACTAAGCTGCTTTTGTGACCTGAGAATCAAATTTATTATATAAATATAAATAAAGTTATAATAAGAAATAATATCAATCCAACATGAGAATTTTATTTTATTTACTAAAATTTTATATGTTATATATAATTAGATAATATGAGAGAGGACCGAGAACTTGTGTTTAATCGTTAAATTTCATTATCTGCTAAAAATTTAAATAGGTAAACTTTCTATTTGGTCACTCACTTATTACTTAAGTTCTATTTTGGTCACTTAAATATTATTTTTTTTCAAAATCACACATAATATTACATTTTGGTTATGTCTAGTCATTTGCCGTTAAAAAATTCATGGTGATATTGATGTGTTACCATAAAGTAATGTCATATCAGTATTAGAAAGTAATAAAAATTATCACGTCAACATCACTGTTAATTTTTTAATAACGGATTACCAAAATAAAACCAAAATATAATGTTATGTATGATTTAAAAAAATAATAGTTGAGTGACCAAACAGAATTAAATATATGTGAGTGACCATATAGATAATTTATCCTATTTAAATTTGTAAAAAAATAAAATTTAATTTTTAAATCATATGTTAAGTATTTTAATCTGTACGATCTACATATAAATATGTTAAAAATTTGATGATCAATCTTCGAATATCTTTAGAAAACAAACATATCTTATTTTATAATAAAATTCATACTATAATATTCAAATAAACAACTTACACCTGTATAAATATAATTTTAAATAATAGATTCTATCTTATGGAATTATTGTTTTTGATTTGGTCGTATTATGTTTATTTTCGTGCATGATCTAACTTTCCAGAATAAGTGGTAAAAATGGTGAATTATGCATTTTTTTTATTATTTGGTCATGGCTGGAGACATGAGCACGACTCTGGGCATGACACAGTCTGACGTGGTAGTTTCTAGAAGGTCCAATCAACATCAATTTTCTAGAAGATTTAGTCAGCACCTTCTGAAAGGTGGACAAGCATATATATATTATGAGATTTATTTTTAAAATTTTAAAGTTTGAATTTAGAAAACATTTGGAATTATATTTAGGATTATTTTTATTTTTATTTATATGTTTATCTCTAGAGTTTTAGAAGCTATAAATATACTCTTAGGGTAAACCTAAACACAACTGAGAATTTATTATTCTTATTCTTTCTAGTTTTATAAAGTTATTTCTTTTCTTTTCAAGTTTTCGTTTTTACTTTATTTTAAGTTTTATTTTTAAACATACTAAATATGACTTTTCTCAGAAGCCGAGAGTTAAAGCAATGACTCAATTTCAATGTGAGAATTGAAAAATACCTTAATAACTTCGGAATATATCTCTCAATCTCTGCGCTTATTTTTCAAAATCAAAACAATTTTCAAAATCAAATATTGACTTTGGTTAAGATGTTGTTGCGATTAAATGTGTGGGAGGAATGATCGACTTATTGAAAGTACATCGACTTCCTGAGAACACACTGGCGAGATTGCATTGCCAAGAGAGAAATTGAGATCGAAAATTAGTAGTTATTGAAACAATAATTCGAGTCGATCTTCATGAACTTAAGCGGTTATTAATCTACGACAATTGATGTTTATCAGATCAATTTCCAAAGCCGAAATCAAATATTTCCTTGGGTATTTGGTATACAAAGAAGAGTCGCAAGGATTGCCCTTGTAAACAAAGTAACCGACGTGAATCCTGAAAATAAAATCTGATTTGATGATCCAAAGGAAATTGAGTCAAAGAGAGGCTTGAGGCTATTTTACCATATCATTTTCAACCTTCAATTTTTATTCTATTTAATTTTCTTTAAATTGTTTATCATTATTTAAATCCTTTTTACAAAAAACCCCTTTTTGCTACTTAAAGCCTAGTTTAAACCATTCAAACAAAAATTTGAAATTTTCTAAGTCCCTGAGTATCGACCCTTACTTCTCTTTATTATGTATTTCCTTATTTATTAATTGAGAAGAGGGATTTTATTTTGACATCAAAACGACAGTTGTCAAATTGGCGTCGTTGTCGAGGACTTTGCCAAAATTACTAATTTTTGTTTGCTTTTGATTTATGATCAGGATAAACCCGAGCGAATTAGTGGAGTACGACCCAAAAATCGAAGCCAAAGCTCAGAGACTTCATACACAGACGCTTCGGGAAAGAAGGAGAAAACAATGAGATCCATAATTGAATTCATAATCAAGTTCAGGCGAATCTATTAATACCGAACCAAATCTGATGGTCGATCCCACTATCAGAGAGTTAGCCTCAGCTCCTATTGAACAAGAAATTTGTGCATTTATTTTCCCGAAGGCGAAACTCCATACCAGCTAAAAACTGGCCTTATTCATCTCCTCCCTACCTTTTGCGGATTACCAAACGAGAATCCACATAAACATCTCACGGAATTTCACATGGTCTGCTCTAGTATAAGACCATAGGGAGTAACTAAGGATCAAATCAAACTTAGAGCTTTTTCTTTTTCCTTAGCCGATTCAGTTAAGGAGTGACTATTTTATCTACCCCAAAATTCTATTATTATGGGCTCAAATGACTCACCTTTTTCTTGACAGGGTTTTCCCTGCGACGAAAGCAAATGAGTTACGAAGAAGAATACTTGGAGTCAAGCAACTTGATGATGTGCTAGTTGCCCACAACATGGGTTAACCGAACAAACACTTTTTCAATAGTTTTATGAAGGATTAACTCCCCTGGAAATGAAGATGATCGATGTTGTCAGCGGATAAACTTTGGTGAAATGACTCCTACTGAAACTAGGGATTTAATTTTCACAATGGATAGATAAATTAACTGAAGTAGTCAACTCTCTTTATACAGAAAAGATATGATCCAACAGATTATGTGAAATATGTTCATTACCTGATCATCCAACAGAAGACTGTCAACTGATACAGGATGACACAACAACTCAAGTTAATGCAGTAGGGAACTTTCCAGGACATCTCCAGAGGGCTTATAATTCCTACATCAACACTTACAACCCATGATGGAGGGATCATCCAAATTTCAGTTACGTTCAAAACTCAAGGACGAATCAAGCTTATCAACCAAGGCCACCTCCACCATCCCCAGCCGCAGAAGACATTTTTAGAGTCAATTGTTGAAAGATTAACTCTTTCCCAAGAAACTTATAGATTCGTACTGAAGTCCACTTCCAAGAGATGGATAAGCAGATGAGCCAACTGGCTCAAACCTAGGACGCTTGGAATCATAAGGTAACCTTCTGTCTCAAACCGAGGTAAATCCAAGGGAGAATGTCAACGCCATCACTCTTTAGAGTGGTACAGTGGTTGCACCACTTGTTCCAGAAGATGAAGCAATCCAAAAAGGAAAGAAGACTGTTGACTCAGGATCCCAAAAGAAGAGTGGCAAAATACAAACGGATCCAACGCCATCTCCTTATGACGTGCCGCCATATTTTTCATCTAGGTTAGTAAAAAGGGATAAACAAAATGAGGAAAAGGAAATACTAGACGTATTTTGGAATGTGGAAATCAATATACCTCTTCCTTTTATCCGAACTGTTCCAAGATATGCCCGATTTTTTAAGGATCTTTGTACAACAAAGAGGAACTTTCTGGGGTGAGAAGGTAAATTTGTGAGAACATGTCTCAGCTATTTTCCAACGAAAGTTGCAACCAAAACTGAAAAAACCAATGTATGTTTACAATACCCTGTAAAATTTGTAAGTTGGGATAAAATGAGCATGTGTGATCTTGGAGCCTTTATTAATGTAATGTTTTTCTCTGTTTACAATATGATTACTAACGAGCCCTTGAAGGATACAAAATATCAATTCAGCTTGCCGACAGATCTGTCATTTACCCGGAATGACTCTTGGAAAATGTGTTAGTGGAGGCAAACGATTTAATATTTTCCTACTGATTTTATATAATTGACATGGAGAATGATCGCACCAGTACTTCTTTCGATATTATATTGGGGTGTCTCTTCCTAAGCACAACGCACATAAAAATTGACGTAAGAAGCGGAATTTTGACCATGGAGTGATGGTGAGATCATTAAATTTGATATGTATAAAGCAATAAGATATCCTGACAAATTGGAGAGTATAAATTCTGTTGATAATTGATCCTTTGACTAATGAATTCTTAAAGACTAATTTTTCCTTTGATCTATGCAGGGAGTTAGAAGATCATGATGAGGAAATCAAGAAGTTGGAAAAAATTATTCAGATTATGTTGAATTAAAATCGATTTCTTCTAAGCCTAAGGTTATGCCTTCTGTTTGCAGGCGCCTGAAGTTAAACTGAAAACCGTGTCGGATCACTGAAGTATGCTTTCCTCGGGGCAAATAACACTTTGCCATATATCATATCGAAAGGATTGTCCCAAGAAGAAGAAAAAGATTTAATAACGGTTTTGCGCGCACACAAGGAGACTATAGGATGGACCATCACCGACATAAAAGGATTAAGTCCATCCACATGTATGCACAAAATTAAATCTGAAGATGGCACAAAACTGACCCGCGAAGGCCAACGCCGGCTAAATCCACCAATGATGGAAGTGGTAAAAAAGGAGATACAAAAACTCATTGATGCAAATATTATATATCTAATTTCGGATAGTAAATGGGTAAGTTCGATACATGTAGTTCCTAAAAAACAATAGTTAAATTTTGAAGGAGAATTAATACCGACAAAAGTTCAGAATGGATGGAGGGTCCGCCGAGCCCGCCCGTTAAGTTTTTAACGGCGGGTACTAAAATGAAATAAAAATTTAACGTTAGATATAGTTAAAAAAAATGAAAGTTTAAATACTAAAACGTATCAAAACTAATAATTTTTGTATTAAATGCACAATTTACCCAAGATGGTCCGGTAAATGACTTGGCAGCTTAGGTTTGGTATTGGGACGGAGCAACCCACTTGGTTTAGACTTTTGACTGAACCAAATCCAGCCGAAGAAAGGGCGGTTGTTGCTGTTCTTGTTGTATTGGTTTGTCCAAACTCCCAAAGAATATTTTTGGCTTTTCATTTATAACTAAAATTAATAATATTTATCAACGACCAAAAAATAAAAGGTTGTTGTTAGTAATAGTAGATTCAGAATTGAAAAAAAACAGATTCTAAATTTTTTAATATTTTTATAAAATATAATTTTTTTTCTCAATCTCTTAATATATTGAACTATATTTAATAATTTACCTAAAATAATATGTATTTGATTTCCTAGGAGAGCAAATGCATCCGCACTTGATTGTTAGAAACGTGGGGGGAAGAAATAAAATTAATATGATCAAAAATAAGATTTGAGAAGTAAAATTTTAATGGATTTATTTAAACAAAAAATTAAACTATTATGTAATTTTAGTAAAAAAAATTATATCTATAATAAGTAATATTAATACTAGAATTTATTTAAATTTTACCAATAACCTCTAATGTAAAGGAGTTTTAGCTTGTCCCCCCCCCCTCAATGGTCCATGCTCTCTTCCCTTTACATTAGAGTCAGTATCTTTATTTTTAAAATATCCACCGTATACATGTTTTAACACTACAGCAAAACTGTACATTTGCGGCGTTTTTTTTACCTATAGCGGCGTTTTTAAGCGCCGCAAAAAACACCTGCGGCGCTATAACAAACGCCGCAAAAAGCGCCGCTGCAAATAGCGTCGCTAAAGTTTGCGGCGTTTGGTAACAAAAAACGCCGCAATAGGTAACGATATATAGCGGCGTTTGTCCAACAAACGCCGCAATAGGTGTTGATATTTGGCGGCGTTTTTCCTACAAACGCCGCAATAGGTGTTGAGATTTAGCGGCGTTTTCCCCAAAAACGCCGTAATAGGTGTTGAGATTGAGCGGCGTTTTTCCCACAAACACCGCAAAAGATCTGGTATATAGCGGCGTTTTTAGAACAAACGCCGCAAAATGTCATATCTATAGCGGCGTTTTAAGATACAAACGCCGCTAATTACCTCTCTATAGCTAAAAGAAATTGATTTTGCAAATTCAAACTAATTTGTCAAATGTTGTTTTCTACTCTTTTATTACCCAAATTTAACCTGTAGCATTTTCCAATAAACTTGACATCCATAACAACAAACTTAAAATCCATAACAAGAAAAATGAAATCCATAATAATAAATCAAAGTTTACATTAACGTAAAATATAATGTAGTTCAACATTATTAACTATAATAAATAATTTTCCAATAAACTTGACATCCAACAACAACTTAAAATCCATAACAAGAAAATGAAATCCATAATAATAAATCAAAGTTTACATTAACGTAAAATATAATGTAGTCAACATTATTAACTATAATAAATATAATATCTAAGATATTTTTGTTTCTAATCTTACACATTCTTCAAAACTCTTATTGCCACTGATTCAGAATTCATATGGAGATGGCATACTGCTCTTAGAATTTTGATGTTAGAAAAAAACACTATAAGAAGCTTCAAGAATCACATTTGTTAGGAATTGGACCTGAAAAGGAAAAGAAACAATAATGCAAAATCTGAGCAACTGATAATAAAATGGATCAGACATTTAAAGCTTAAACAAGAAATTATGTCTGCATACGGCAATAATATCTCAAAGATACCTTCTAACTACGGTAACTTCAACTTAGAGCACTGCACCAGCCTTTCCAGCAATAGGAGCCTCCTGAAAAGAGTATACACCTTTAAAACACAATTTTTTCCCTCATGCTTTAAGCACTGGAACATACCTGATCGCCCTAGCTTTTCTCTTTTCTCCTTCCACTGTATCAGGTTTGGCATATGGTGCAAATCGGCTAGTCGAGCTTTTTTCTTCTCTTCCTCGTCACAGCTGTAGAGGGCGCAGCAAGCCCAAACCTGGTAACCAATGAAAGAATATATAATCAATTAGTGCAACTCTGAGCAATACCATGACCGGGTAAGGTGATATGGACAAAAACCTCTCTGCTCAGCCTTTCTCTTCACCTCCTCAGATTGCTTTGATATTTCTGATCCCTTTGAGTCGTTGTGCCAAACCTGTAAATTTGTCCACAAATCAACAAACATAAAGAAAACTCGGAAATGGGATTCAACTTCCACAACTACGTTACTAGACCTTTACCGTATAATGAAATTCCTTCCAATACACATAAAATTGAGCCAAAAGGTAACTATGTGATTATAAATGCGGGCTATCAAGGCAACTATGTAATATTATAAGGAGTTACACTATTTCTAAAGAACCAAGGAAAAATGATTAGAGACAATAATTTGAAATTAAGAGGTTCTAAGAGATTCTATACAATCTAACAATGAACGATTTCATGAATATTAACTAGGCTTCTCAGCGCACCAACATCAACAATCGCATCCAAAGAAAATTTATAAAATAAATTTTTAGAAACAAAATAAAACTTCATCTTCTCTTCTCTTCAGAAATGCTCAACAACCAAGGTATAAAAACCAAAAGAAAACCCTAAAACACCTAAATGAAAAGGCAAATAGAATTACCTCTCGGCCCTAGAATTACACATTCTTTAAAAGAGTGATCCTGGATTAGTGGCAAACAGAAGATATAAAATTGCTTCTTTCCACAACCCATAAATCAAAGTTTCGAGTAAAATACATGGAATTATAAGGGGGAAAAGAGAACCTGCATGCAAGATCGACCAAAGACGTGAATGTGGGTCTGGTCCAAGGAATGTGATTGTCGAGGTAACTGAAGAATTCCCATGAACATCGTATGCTAAAAACTTGGGAACGTAAACTACCTGCTTCCGTTTCCAAGATCAACAATTTGGCCTTTTTACCATAGTCGTTAGGGTTAGGGTTAGGGTTCGTTTTTAACTTAAATCCATCAAACTAGTTGAAGCAAGTAGCCTTTAAACAGCAGAAATCTGGTAAAGCAGAAGCAGTGTATTTAAGGGCGTGACACTTAAAATTTGTAATCTTGCGGCGTTTGTAAACACAAACGCCACTATAGTACAAGTGTATAGCGGCGTTTGAATAAAAACGCCACTAAAGTACGAGTCTTTAGCGGCGTTTGTAAACACAAACGCCACTATAGTACATATGTATAACGACGTTTGTATAAAAACGCCACTAAAGTACAATTCTATAGCGGCGTTTGTATAAAATGCCACTAAATTACGAGTCTTTAGCGACGTTTGTATAAAACGCCACTAAGTACTACTCTTTTGCGGCGTTTGTTGAAAAAACGCCACTATCGATGAACCTATTGCGGCGTTTTTATAAAACGCTGCTAAAGTTACCATTTTGTGGCGTTTTCTATGTAAACGCCGCTATATATTTAAAATTAGTGGCGTTTACTCCTAAAACGCCGCTAAAAACGCCGCTGTAGAACAATTTTGCTGTAGTGTATAAGTTATAATAACTTTCTTATTTTCGTTCAAACTAAAATTTTATATATTTGTTATCTTTTAAAATTTTATTATTTATAAAATAAAATTATGCATGCATCCCTACCTTGTTAAAGGCTTCCAAAACAGGCAAGCTAATGTGATCCCACGGTGGCATGGCATGTCTTGAAATCCGACAGAGCAATCATTCGTTTTACATTTATAAGGAATGTTTTATTTTCTGAAATATTTGGGAGAAATATAATTAAAGTCGAGCATTACATATGAATAATAATAATAAAACATACCAAATAATCGGTTTCATCATATAATTAAATAAATTTGAGTCCTATCTCAATTAATATCAATGTTACTGTAATAGTCTAGAGATCGTGGGTTCAACTATACTCATATAATTACCTATCATAGTTTTATAATTTTAGGGAACGACTTCTATTCTATGACTATAGCAATCAAAACAAAATCGTTTTTAAAATAATTATTTTTATCATAATACAATAACATCGTCTGTTTTACGATTTACTAATGTTAATTTTATTTTTTTGGTACAAAGTTAATATTTTATTTTACAACCTTAATAATTGTAATAAATTATAATCCTTTAATTTGATAAAAACTAAATAAAATTATTTTAAAATGTTCAAATATTTGCATAGAATTATATTACGATTTGTTTTATTAACTTGCCAAAGAAATAAAACTTTGGTGTGGTAGAAGGTCTCTTTATTGCATCTTAAGTTTATTAATTTAGGAAATGAAATGAAATCTAACCACTGTTTAAATGATAAATAAATAATTATAATACTTTGGACGCGATGTATACGGGGTGGGTATTTAACCTAACTTTAAAATATTTTAATTATAATTAGCATCCTTTGCTATCTATATACTTTCAATATTCTACTCACATATTATAATGGAATCGAGAGCCTATAGTTTTTATGAGGTCTAAATATATGTAGAGAGCATGGCTTAAAATAATTAGAATAATAGTAAATCGTTGATGTAAAATATTCACATACTGTCAAATGATTTACGAGGTACAGATAAGAATGGTTATTCTATTCGAATCCGATGAATTTTAATTAATTTGATTTAGTTAAGTTATTATTTTAAAATTTTGACCGGATATCTTTTTTAAGAGTAAGATCATTGAGTTTAGGATAAAAAAATTCGAATCGGCAAAATATTATAATTATTCATTATATATTTAGAGATAATTATAATAATATAACTTTCTATTTTTTTCAATTATATTATTGTTTTACTCAATATATAATTTTTTATTATATATGTCGAGTGAGATCGAATGTGAGTATTGACCTAAAAGATCAAGTTTAATTTTGAGTCGTATTACATTTTTTTAAATCCGGATTAAATTGAGTAAAATCGAGTTTGATTTTTATGTAGACTTCCAAAAATCAACCCGACTCGATATCTAGGTATAGTGCCCGATGACAAGATGGAACACTACTCACTAGGGTTTTCGGAGCCAGGCAATGCGGCAAGAACTTAGCCCAGCGGCGGGGCCGGCCATGGGGGTGCCGACGCCCGTGGCTCACAACCAATACAATGTGCTGATCTGTTTACCGACACACATGACCAACCTATCAGCAGCAGTACACATCACTTGTCGAAAGGAAAAGAGAGAGGAATAAAGGTTATCTTTGTCTCCCATTTCTCTTTGGATCGAGTCTTATGGGATAATTCATAATTTAGATATCTTTACGGAAGCTGTTTTTAACCTGACGTCATACCAATTGCAATGTGAAGAAATAGAAAAAGAAACGCAAAATCTTCGATTTTTTACCGCAAACTCCCAGATCTCTTCAACTATAATGTAAACCAAAAAATACCCAAATAAATTAATATTAAATGATTTTATTAGAACTAGAAATTAAGGATAATTAAAAATACCCAAATAAATTAATATTAAATGATTTTATTAGAACTAGAAATTAAGGATGATTAAAATATCCAAATCCGACGGATTTCGACTTTCTTAATTCGAGTTTAAGACGGATCAAGAAATATTAGTCAGAGATGACGAAATGGTATCAAGGATACAAATTCTTCAAACCGACCCGAATATCCTGACCGTGGACGTTCCAACTAAAAATGGAGATTATTCATGAGGCAAACAAGGGTTTAAAACTCTAGAGGCTAGTATCTTTTCAATTAACAAAGTCTACAAATATACAAATGTTTGCCACCATCAAAACGAGGGCAGTACACAAACTCGGAAATGAATTCAACAACAATAGAATACAGATATAACAGGTTTTTAACTATATTCATGGAAAGCCCCATTTTATTTTTGTGGTGAACTTAATGACAGATGAAAGAGAAAAAAGTGGGTTGCTCGAGAAAATCTAAGTACAGGAAGAAGCAAACCCAAAGCACATTCACACAGGAAAAAGAAGAAGAAAAAAACAGGGACGTAACGTACTGCTTAGTCGAAGAAATCCCAAGGGAACTTGGGAGGGGCTGAATTATTGGCTGCTGGTGTGGATGTAGATGTCGAGGAGACTGGTATCAATGCCGGGAATGAATCGAATGTCTCCCATTTCGTGGTGACTACAACCGACCCCAATGCTGATTGCTGCTGCTGCTGCTGCTGCTGCTGTTGGTATTGTTGGTGGATTGGCAAATGTGCAACTGAGTTGCTTGATTTCTGTGCTAGTTTTTGCCCCCTGGATTGCTGCTCTTGTATTGGAGCTAGTTTTCGATCATTTGAATGCTTATTTCGATTCTGCATTTCCGTTTGGCCTCCATTGGTGTTAGGCATGGCGTTTTTTATCTTCAACATATCCAATGTCTCAACATATTTTTGAACTCTTCTCACCTTCATCAACAAAGGCAAATAAATACATGGTTCTCTACAAATTACAATATCAAAAACCAAAGGGGAGCAAATATTCATTTGAGATACCTACATTTTTCTCTGTAATTTGGCATCTCCATCAGCCATAATCCCATCTAATTTAAGCAACTGATTCATCAACTGCTCAATCAAACTAATCACATCTTTCTCAGCCACTTTCCCATCTTTAGAAATTATGGATTCAAGGGTTGACACCTAAATACAATATCCCAGAACAACATGAATTCAAAGCACAAATGATGAAGCTCGTGAGTAACAAAACTGAATAATATGTACCTGGGAAGCAAGACTATCAACTTCCAAGCTGATTTCAGAGATAGATTTAGAAGCTTTCTCCATCTTAGCATTCTTTCTCATCTCCAGTAACCTTTTCTCCTGACTAATTGGGTCTTCGATTAAAACAAGTTTCGATTTGTCCTTCACACCAGCCATGTCCAGAAACGCATTGGAATCCCTCTCTTTGTCTTTGAACAACAGCTTTTGATCTTGATGGTGAAGTCCAGTTGGCCCTGTCAACATCTTCTTCAACGCCCCTGACACACTCAAAAATAACAATGATTTAAACCTCAATTAATTAATTCAATGAAACTAAATCCAAATAAAGGGGGGGAGAAAAAGATTATGACTGTAATTCACCGAATGTAGCTTGAGAACTGATGTTGATTTCATGGTAGATGGACCAGTACTTGACTCTAACTCTGATAGTCGGTGGCGGGATGGAGTTTCGACCGGAGTCCTTTTGAACCAACATGCCCCCGGGTCTAAGCTCCCAATCTTGAGCAGCCGGTTCACCGCCACCGCTAAAAGCTGAGCCTCCTCCATTTGTCACCGGTGACTGCCCTGTCGCTTTAGTCTTCATTCCCTTCATCCCCCCTTTTTTTTACTAAAAAAAGACGAGGAATATTTATGGACGATTGCTTTAGATCTCTCGAAATAATGAAAGTCGGCGATCAGTATTTTTTTTCAGACAAATGTCTCCGATCCCAGCATTATAGGAGTCCAATTCCTACGCGCACGCGAATTTACAAACAATTTTTTAAAAAGAAGAAGAAGAAGAAAGAAACCGAAACTCTTCACCTTCACCAGCAATGGCGTCTTACCAATTGCAATGTGAAGAAATGGAAAAAGAAACGCAAAATCTTCGATTTTTTCCCGCAAACTCCCAGATCTCTTCAACTATAATGTAAACCAAAAAAATAGAGGAATTTGCTCGCGTTAAAAACAATTGTGTTCCCAAGACTCTGCGACTTTTCCCGACAAAATCACAGGAAACGAATATAATCAAAGGAAACTGGAACCTTTGGTTTTCCCCCCCAGAATTCTATGTGATATGTTTTCTTCGTTGAAGCTCTGGAAAACTCGCGGAAGATTAGAAACAACAAATTGAATTAAAAAAAAAAAAAACTAGTGGACAGCTAACTAAGCTGCTTTTGTGACTTGAGAATCAAATTTATTATATAAATATAAATAAAGTTATAATAAGAAATAATATCAATCCAACATGAGAATTTTATTTTATTTACTAAAATTTTATATGTTATATATAATTAGATAATATGAGAGAGGACCGAGAACTTGTGTTTAATCGTTAAATTTCATTATCTGCTAAAAATTTAAATAGGTAAACTTTCTATTTGGTCACTCACTTATTACTTAAGTTCTATTTTGGTCACTTAAATATTATTTTTTTTCAAAATCACACATAATATTACATTTTGGTTATGTCTAGTCATTTGCCGTTAAAAAATTCATGGTGATATTGATGTGTTACCATAAAGTAATGTTATATCAGTATTAGAAAGTAATAAAAATTATCACGTCAGCATCACTGTTAATTTTTTAATAACGGATTACCAAAATAAAACCAAAATATAATGTTATGTATGATTTAAAAAATAATAGTTGAGTGACCAAAACAGAATTAAATATATGTGAGTGACCATATAGATAATTTATCCTATTTAAATTTGTAAAAAAATAAAATTTAATTTTTAAATCATATGTTAAGTATTTTAATCTGTACGATCTACATATAAATATGTTAAAAATTTGATGATCAATCTTCGAATATCTTTAGAAAACAAACATATTCTTTATTTTATAATATAAATTCATACTATAATATTCAAATAAACAACTTACACCTGTATAAATATAATTTTAAATAATAGATTCTATCTTATGGAATTATTGTTTTTTGATTTAGTCGTATTATGTTTATTTTCGTGCATGATCTAACTTTCCAGAATAAGTGGTAAAAATGGTGCATTATGCATTTTTTTTATTATTTGGTCATGGCTGGAGACATGAGCACGACTCTGGGCATGACACAGTCTGACATGGTAGTTTCTAGAAGGTCCAATCAACATCAGTTTTCTAGAAGATTTAGTCAGCACATTCTGAAAGGTGGACGAGCATATATATATTATGATATTTATTTTTAAAATTTTAAAGTTTGAATTTAGAAAACATTTGGAATTATATTTAGGATTATTTTTATTTTTATTTATATGTTTATCTCTAGAGTTTTAGAAGCTATAAATATACTCTTAGGGTAAACCTAAACACAACTGAGAATTTATTATTCTTATTCTTTCTAGTTTTATAAAGTTATTTCTTTTCTTTTCAAGTTTTCGTTTTTACTTTATTTTAAGTTTTATTTTTAAACATACTAAATATGACTTTTCTCAGAAGTCGAGAGCTAAAGCAATGACTCAATTTCAACGTGAGAATTGAAAAACACCTTAATAACTTTGGAATATATCTCTAAATCTCTGCGCTTATTTTTCAAAATCAAAACAATTTTCAAAATCAAATATTGACTTTGGTTAAGATGTTGTTGCGATTAAATGTGTGGGAGGAATGATCGACTTATTGAAAGTACATTCGACTTCCTGAGAACACACTTGGCGAGATTGCATTGCCAAGAGAGAATTGAGATCGAAATTAGTAGTTATTGAAACAATAATTCGAGTCGATCTTCACGAACTTAAGCGGTTATTAATCTACGACAATTGATGTTTATCAGATCAATTTCCAAAGCCGAAATCAAATATTTCCTTGGGTATTTGGTATACAAAGAAGAGTCGCAAGGATTGCCCTTGTAAACAAAGTAACCGACGTGAATCCTGAAAATAAAATCTGATTTGATGATCCAAAGGAAATTGAGTCAAAGAGAGGCTTGAGGCTATTTTACCATATTCATTTTCAACCTTCAATTTTTATTCTATTTAATTTTCTTTAAATTGTTTATCATTATTTAATCCTTTTTACAAAAACCCCCCTTTTTGCTACTTAAAGCCTAGTTTAAACCATTCAAACAAAAATTTGAAATTTTCTAAGTCCCTGAGTATCGACCCTTACTTCTCTTTATTATGTATTTCCTTTATTTATTAATTGAGAAGAGGGATTTTATTTTGACATCAAAATGACAGTTGTCAAATTGGCGTCGTTGTCGAGGACTTTGCCAAAATTACTAATTTTTGTTTGCTTTTGATTTATGATCAGGATAAACCCGAGCGAATTAGTGGAGTACGACCCAAAAATCGAAGCCAAAGCTCAGAGACTTCATACACAGACGCTTCAGGAAAGAAGGAGAAAACAATGAGATCCATAATTGAATTCATAATCAAGTTCAGGCGAATCTATTAATACCGAACCAAATCTGATGGTCGATCCCACTATCAGAGAGTTAGCCTCAGCTCCTATTGAACAAGAAATTTTGTGCATTTATTTTCCCGAAGGCGAAACTCCATACCAGCTAAAAACTGGTCTTATTCATCTCCTCCCTACCTTTTGCGGATTACCAAACAAGAATCCACATAAACATCTCACGGAATTTCACATGGTCTGCTCCAGTATAAGACCATAGGGAGTAACTAAGGATCAAATCAAACTTAGAGCTTTTTCTTTTTCCTTAGCCGATTCAGTTAAGGAGTGACTATTTTATCTACCCCAAATTCTATTATTACATGGGCTCAAATGACTCACCTTTTTCTTGACAGGGTTTTCCCTGCGACGAAAGCAAATGAGTTACGAAGAAGAATACTTGGAGTCAAGCAACTTGATGATGTGCTAGTTGCCCACAACATGGGTTAACCGAACAAACACTTTTTTAATAGTTTTATGAAGGATTAACTCCCCTGGAAATGAAGATGATCGATGTTGTCAGCGGATAAACTTTGGTGAACATGACTCCTACTGAAACTAGGGATTTAATTTTCACAATGGCCGCAACTTCCCAACAGTTCTGCCCAACTAATAAACCTCCTCGAAGGGTTCATGAGATAATTTCATCTTCTTTAGAAAGTAAGATAGATAAATTAACTGAAGTAGTCAACTCTCTTATTGCAGAAAAGATAGGATCCAACAGATTATGTGAAATATGTTCATTACCTGATCATCCAACAGAAGACTGTCAACTGATACAGGATGACACAACAACTCAAGTTAATGCAGTAGGGAACTTTCCAGGACATCTCCAGAGGGCTTATAATTCCTACATCAACACTTACAACCCATGATGGAGGGATCATCCAAATTTCAGTTACGTTCAAAACTCAAGGACAAATCAAGCTTATCAACCAAGGCCACCTCCACCATCCCCATAGCCGCAGAAGACATTTTTAGAGTCAATTGTTGAAAGATTAACTCTTTCCCAAGAAAACTTATAGATTCGTACTGAAGTCCACTTCCAAGAGATGGATAAGCAGATGAGCCAACTGGCTCAAACCGTAGGACGCTTGGAATCATAAGGTAACCTTCTGTCTCAAACCGAGGTAAATCCAAGGGAGAATGTCAATGCCATCACTCTTTAGAGTGGTACAGTGGTTGCACCACTTGTTCCAGAAGATGAAGCAATCCAAAAAGGAAAGAAGACTGTTGACTCAGGATCCCAAAAGAAGAGTGGCAAAATACAAACGGATCCAACACCATCTCCTTATGACGTGCCGCCATATTTTTCATCTAGGTTAGTAAAAAGGGATAAACAAACTGAGGAAAAGGAAATACTAGACGTATTTTGGAAGGTGGAAATCAATATACCTCTTCCTGAGTTTATCCGAACTGTTCCAAGATATGCACGATTTTTTAAGGATCTTTGTACAACAAAGAGGAAACTTTCTGGGGTTGAGAAGGTAAATTTGGGAGAACATGTCTCAGCTATTTTCCAACGAAAGTTGCAACCAAAACTGAAAAACCAATGTATGTTTACAATACCCTGTAAAATTTGTAAAGTTGGGATAAAATGAGCCATGTGTGATCTTGGAGCCTTTATTAATGTAATGTTTTTCTCTGTTTACAATATGATTACTAACGAGCCCTTGAAGGATACAAAAATATCAATTCAGCTTGCCGACAGATCTGTCATTTACCCGGAATGACTCTTGGAAAATGTGTTAGTGGAGGCAAACGGTTTAATATTTCCTACTGATTTTTATATAATTGACATGGAGAATGATCGCACCAGTACTTCTTTCGATATTATATTGGGGTGTCTCTTCCTAAGCACAACGCACATAAAAATTGACGTAAGAAGCGGAATTTTGACCATGGAGTTTGATGGTGAGATCATTAAATTTGATATGTATAAAGCAATAAGATATCCTGACAAATTGGAGTGTATAAATTCTGTTGATATAATTGATCCTTTGGCTAATGAATTCTTAAAAACTAATTTTTCCTTTGATCTATGCAGGGAGTTAGAAGATCATGATGAGGAAATCAAGAAGTTGGAAAAAATTATTCAGATTATGTTGAATTAAAATCGATTTCTTCTAAGCCTAAGGTTATGCCTTCTGTTTTGCAGGCGCCTGAAGTTAAACTGAAACCGTTGTCGGATCACCTGAAGTATGCTTTCCTCGGGGCAAATAACACTTTGCCATATATCATATCGAAAGGATTGTCCCAAGAAGAAGAAAAAGATTTAATAACGGTTTTGCGCGCACACAAGGAGACTATAGGATGGACCATCACCGACATAAAAGGATTAAGTCCATCCACATGTATGCACAAAATTAAATCTGAAGATGGCACAAAACTGACCCGCGAAGGCCAACGCCGGCTAAATCCACCAATGATGGAAGTGGTAAAAAAGGAGATACAAAAACTCATTGATGCAAATATTATATATCTAATTTCGGATAGTAAATGGGTAAGTTCGATACATGTAGTTCCTAAAAAACAAGAGTTAAATTTTGAAGGAGAATTAATACCGACACAAGTTCAAAATGGATGGAGGGTCCGCCGAGCCCGCCCGTTAAGTTTTTAACGGCGGGTACTAAAATGAAATAAAAATTTAACGTTAGATATAGTTTAAAAAAATGAAAGTTTAAATACTAAAACGCATCAAAACTAATAATTTTTGTATTAAATGCACAATTTACCCAAGATGGTCTGGTAAATGACTTGGCAGCTTAGGTTTGATATTGGGACGGAGCAACCCACTTGGTTTAGACTTTTGACTGAACCAAATCCAGCCGAAGAAAGGGCGGTTGTTGCTGTTCTTGTTGTATTGGTTTGTCCAAACTCCCAAAGAATATTTTTGGCTTTTCATTTATAACTAAAATTAATAATATTTATCAACGACCAAAAAAATAAAAGGTTGTTGTTAGAAATAGTAGATTCAGAATTGAAAAAAACAGTTTCTAAATTTTTTAATATTTTTATATAATATATTTTTTTTTATTTTTTCTCAATCTCTTAATATATTGAACTATATTTAATAATTTATCTAAAATAATATGTATTTGATTTCATAGGAGAGCAAATGCATCCGCACTTGATTGTTAGAAACGTGGGGGGAAGAAATAAAATTAATATGATCAAAAATAAGATTTGAGAAGTAAAATTTTAATGGGTTTATTTAAACAAAAAATTAAACTATTATGTAATTTTAGTAAAAAAAATTATATCTATAATAAGTAATATTAATAGTAGAATTTATTCAAATTTTACCAATAACCTCTAATGTAAAGGAGTTTTAGCTTCCCCCCCCCCCCTCAATGGTCCAAGCTCTCTTCCCTTTACATTAGAGTCAGTATCTTTATTTTTAAAATATCCACCGTATACATGTTTTAAGTTATAATAACTTTCTTATTTTCGTTCAAACTAAAATTTTATATATTTGTTATCTTTTAAAATTTTATTATTTATAAAATAAAATTATGCATGCATCCCTACCTTGTTAAAGGCTTCCAAAACAGGCAAGCTAATGTGATCCCACGGTGGCATGGCATGTCTTGAAATCCGACAGAGCAATCATTCGTTTTACATTTATAAGGAATGTTTTATTTTCTGAAATATTTGGGAGAAATATAATTAAAGTCGAGCATTACATATGAATAATAATAATAAAACATACCAAATAATCGGTTTCATCATATAATTAAATAAATTTGAGTCCTATCTCAATTAATATCAATGTTACTGTAATAGTCTAGAGATCGTGGGTTCAACTATACTCATATAATTACCTATCATAGTTTTATAATTTTAGGGAACGACTTCTATTCTATGACTATAGCAATCAAAACAAAATCGTTTTTAAAATAATTATTTTTATCATAATACAATAACATCGTCTTGTTTTACGATTTACTAATGTTAATATTTTATTTTTTTGGTACAAAGTTAATATTTTATTTTACAACCTTAATAATTGTAATAAATTATAATCCTTTAATTTGATAAAAACTAAATAAAATTATTTTAAAATGTTCAAATATTTGCATAGAATTATATTACGATTTGTTTTATTAACTTGCCAAAGAAATAAAACTTTGGTGTGGTAGAAGGTCTCTTTATTGCATCTTAAGTTTATTAATTTAGGAAATGAAAATGAAAATCTAACCACTGTTTAAATGATAAATAAATAATTATAATACTTTGGACGCGATGTATACGAGGGGTGGGTATTTAACCTAACTTTTAAAATATTTTAATTATAATTAGCATCCTTTGCTATCTATATACTTTCAATATTCTACTCACATATTATAATGGAATCGAGAGCCTATAGTTTTTATGAGGTCTAAATATATGTAGAGAGCATGGCTTAAAATAATTAGAATAATAGTAAATCGTTGATGTAAAATATTCACATACTGTCAAATGATTTACGAGGTACAGATAAGAATGGTTATTCTATTCGAATCCGATGAATTTTAATTAATTTGATTTAGTTAAGTTATTATTTTAAAATTTTGACCGGATATCTTTTTTAAGAGTAAGATCATTGAGTTTAGGATAAAAAAATTCGAATCGGCAAAATATTATAATTATTCATTATATATTTAGAGATAATTATAATAATATAACTTTCTATTTTTTTCAATTATATTATTGTTTTACTCAATATATAATTTTTTATTATATATGTCGAGTGAGATCGAATGTGAGTATTGACCTAAAAGATCAAGTTTAATTTTGAGTCGTATTACATTTTTTTAAATCCGGATTAAATTGAGTAAAATCGAGTTTGATTTTTATGTAGACTTCCAAAAATCAACCCGACTCGATATCTAGGTATAGTGCCCGATGACAAGATGGAACACTACTCACTAGGGTTTTCGGAGCCAGGCAATGCGGCAAGAACTTAGCCCAGCGGCGGGGCCGGCCATGGGGGTGCCGACGCCCGTGGCTCACAACCAATACAATGTGCTGATCTGTTTACCGACACACATGACCAACCTATCAGCAGCAGTACACATCACTTGTCGAAAGGAAAAGAGAGAGGAATAAAGGTTATCTTTGTCTCCCATTTCTCTTTGGATCGAGTCTTATGGGGTAATTCATAATTTAGATATCTTTACGAAAGCTGCTTTTAACCTGACGTTGGGGACAGCCTATTATCCTATCTCCCCCTTACCCCATTACATATGGGAATAAGGGTCAGCTAATTTTTTTTGTCTCCCATTTCTATACTCTTCGGGCTTTTATAATTTAATCATTTGTTTTAATTATGTAAATTTAATCTCTCTATTTATTTGATATAAAACTTAAACTTTAATTAATAATTCTATCAGTGAAATTTAGTTAAATTATAAAAGTTAAATTAACAATAATATCAATTAAACTTAAAAAAATAAAATCACTTTGATAGTATGTCTCTTCCAAAATTTTTATTGTGTAATGATTTTTAAAGTACCTATTAATTATAATATTTAGTGAGATGAGACACTATATTTCTTAAACAAAGTTAGGTATTCGAAACTTGACGTTTGCGAATGAAGCAAATTGAGTTGGAAAGATAGTTTTTCCTCTACAGTACTCAATCTGGATTACATTTAAGAAATCAATTATATTGGGGAAATTAAAATTTGGGATCCAAAATAAGTCTTATAAATATTATATTGGGGCAAATTATATCTCATTGTTTCTATATTATAAAAGGAACACCAAAAGTCACAGAGAAAGAAAAGTTGATTGAGGAATAATAACATATTCAAGCTAACAATGAAAGTGTTCAATTATGAATGTTTATTTTTTTTAATAATTATTAATAATAAATTTGTAGCTTATGATACTTTTTATTTTTATATAATTTTTTTTAAAATATAATATTTTTAATCATCGTTCACATGTGGATCATCACATGAATAACATGGATTACTATTAGCGATCATTTCTGTTGATTAGTTTTTAAAATTTAAAAACTTAATTAATTAAAAAAATAAAAAAATAAATTGATTTTTTTCAGAAGTACAAGTGTTTTTTTCACAAACAAGTCAATTTATTAAAATATATGTTTAGCATTGGGTTTTTTAATTTTAAAATATTGGGCTTTTATCTTGGATTTCCACTGCCTCTCCCATGGCTTGATTAGGGCTGCTTGCATTTTTGGGTTTTACTGCACGCCCTAGCCTGTGATCGAATGCGACATCAGGTGACGAAGGACGAATGATGCGAGTTGCTCAATTTGTGGCAACCTGGTTGAAGATACCAAGTACCAACCACGTGATTCTGGATAATATTGATGCAGGTGGTACAATTCAGAATAGAGATGGTGGTTGGATTCACGGCTTTGCAAGGAACATAGGTCGATGTGTTGTTGAAGCTGAATGTTGGGGTGTTTTTGCTGGCCTTTCCCAGGTCTGGAATCTTGGGATCGAGCTTCAAATTTCCAGGAGGCTTCCTCTTCATTCAATAATTCTAACCAAGTCCATCTTCAAATTTCCAAGAACCTGCTGCCGTGCTATCAGGATCCATGCAGACCCTGCCTGTTAGTGGGTTGTCCAGCCCCCATTTACCAACTCAACAGCAGCTGCTAACTGCTAGCGGTAGTAATTTAAAGCAAAAGAACCACCCGCAGCCTTCTCAGGCTAACCAAGTTTTGCAACAACAATTGTGCCATACTACCATGAGACTTCTAATAGCATACAGAGTTCAACAGCAACACCAGTCCCCAAGTGGGCAGAACGAGAACGCAAGAAGAGCAGACTAATAATAGTCGCTAGCTGTATTGAATAAAGTACAAATACAACAAAATTACAAGAATACCGGATTAAAACCGTAATTTATTCTAATTTCAGCATGTAAATATAAATATTAATACACTTGTATAATGCTCGGCGCCAATCATGTAGAGAAATTTTATTTGATTCAATGTCGAATGGTGTTATTATTTTTGTGCGTTATTACAAAATTTAATAATTGATTAATCAATTATTTAATTTTATAAAAAAAACAACTGGATAAAACTTACTAAGTTAAAAGTACAAGAACTCGCCAAAAAGTAAAAATCTAAGTCAACGTAAATTAAGATATCTACTAACCGATATGCTATGTGGAAAAATGTGTCCCCTTTCAAACAGATCTTTCAGTTTAGGAGCGTTATTTTGATATTGTTTTTGGAAATAATATATGTGTAAAACCCCCCTATATAAACAGCTTCCTTGAGGTATCTCATTACCTTTTATTTTTCTCTTCCAGTTTCCAAATTAAGTGATAAAATTTAAAAAAAGGTTAAGTTTCGCTTTTTTATTCTTCGATTCCAACTCGGGATTTCAGGTTAATAGCTTCACTTCTTTTGTAAATTTGTTCCGTTTTATTTCATTAAAATAGTCTAATAATTTCGCTAGTTTGATTCTGCTTTGAACGATCTCTGAAACTTTACGAGTTTTTTTTCCTCGGGAATTTCGGTACTTGCTTGCAATTCTTTTGATCTTCTTTTTTAACTTGTTATTAAGTATTTAATTGAAGTGCTCTCTCTTTTTTATTTTATTTTATTTCTAATTTGAGTTTGTTTACACTATGGGATATGCGTATGCGTGTGATCACTTTGGGTCAAACTTTGATTCGTAGTTTGTTTCGTGTGTTGAGTGATTTGATAGCTGATACATGCTCTTAAAGTGCAAAGATTTTAGTTTTTGAGCATCTAGTACACATTATTGGTCTAATGAGTTGGTTTCAAAATTAGGTGAGTTGGTTTCAAAATTAGGTTTTCTTTTGTATGGCGATTAATCTTCAAAAGGGACCTGTTTTCACGGTGCTGCTAGTCTTGATTGACTTATCTAGTTAATTACTGTTAGAAAAGGTTGTAACTTTGTTATCTTGGAGCACATCGATTCAAATTCTAATTTCTGTCATCTGTTTTTTCTATCATAAATTGTATTTTGATCTCTGCATCAAATTGTTGAGCTCGTGTTTATTATTAGAAAGGTCTGGCTCTGGATAGCTATTTAAACACCAGCCACCAGAGGCAGTGCCTCCAATGGTACCTTCTCGGGTGGCTGGGGGGTTAACCCGATCTTCCTCAAGGTCTGGAATTTTCTTCCAAGGAGATGGGCAGTCCCAGGCTGTATTTAACTCTCGCTTAAGCTACCCTTACGAAAATTCATCTAATTCAATTCCTGGAACTGGGCGTCCTAACATGGGTCTGGTTTCGGGTGATATGAACAGTTTGCTGTTGAACAGTGTGGCAAATTCAGGACATAGTGCTGGGGCAAGTTCTTTGGTCACAGATGCAAATTCGGCATTGTCAGGAGGTTCCCAGTTGCAGAGAAGTGCTAGCTTTAATACCGATTCATATACGCGCTTACCAGCATCTCCCATGTCATTTTCCTCCTACAATATAAACATGTCTGGTTCATCGGTAGTTGATGGATCTTCTGCAGGCCAGCAGGGCTCTCATCAAGACCCAAGTGTCCGACAACTGGAGCAGAGTCAGCTGTTGCAGCAAGGAGCCTCAAGTGCTATATCTTTGTCTGCGTCACAAACAGGGCAAGTTTCACTTCCCATGAGTCCACGAGTCCAAGGGTCCTTCGTGCAAGATCCTAATAATCTATCTCAGGTGCAGAAAAAACCTCGATTAGACATCAAGCATGAAGACATTCTGCAGCAGCAGGTGTTGCAACAGTTGCTGCAAAGACAGGATTCCATGCAGTTGCAAGGTCGAAACCCCCAATTACAAGCTTTGGTCCAGCAGCAACGACTTAGGCAACAACAACAAATTTTGCGGTCAATGCCACCATTGCAGAGAGTGCAGTTTCAGCAGCAGCAACAGCAAGTGCACTTGAGGCAGCAATTGCAACAACAGGGCATGCAGCAAGTAGCTGGGATGAAGCGCTCCTTTGATGGTGGTGTATGTGCTCGCCGGCTAATGCAATACCTATATCACCAACGGCAAAGGCCAACGGTGAGTTTATGGTTTTTTTGTACCCCACTGCATCTTGTGGCGAAGTATCTTAAATTTTGATTAATTTGATTTAACAATTCCATGCTCTTGAAGATTGCATTTTTTGTGAAAATATGTATGCTTAGTTAACTTCCTGCAGTCATGAAGTTATCCTTCCTTTTCTTGCGTGTACAAATCTACTATATACTCCGATGATTGCTCAATTATCTTCTTGTTACAGACTTGACATCAACTCATTTTCAATTGATAATTGCTGAGAATGCTGTTATGTCTCCTTAATTTTGTAGGATAATACTTTTGCATACTGGAGGAAATTTGTTTCAGAGTATTATTCTCCTCGTGCAAAGAAAAGATGGTGTTTGTCACTGTATGATAATGTGGGGAGTCATGCACTTGGTGTTTTCCCACAAGCAGCTATGGTTAGTCTTTATGCTTTTTTCCTCTAGTTTGTAACATATTAAAATGATCTTTCTATCATGTAGGCCTTTTTATTGAATTGTTTGCACTGATTTGTTAATCCTGCATTCATTCTTCTGCATGATTAATACCATCCAACAATTGGGTTCTTAATTTTTTTTGTCTTCTATCTGTAGAATTCTGATTTTGTTTATGTAAAAATTTCAGGATGCCTGGCATTGTGATATTTGTGGCTCTAAATCTGGAAGGGGGTTTGGTAAGAGATTTCTGAGCTCTTGCTTTGTTGTAGATAGAATTCTTTTTAATTGATTTTGGTAGGAATTACATTTTAGAAGTACGGTATGGAAAAATGATGGTCTTATTTTATGTTTGTTATAGGATGCTATCTGCAGTAAATTCATTGCTTTCTTTTCATTGATTTTCATTTTTATCTCAGTCACATTTCCGTTATTATAGATTATCTTTTTATTTCTCTCCTTATATTGACATGCTAGATGGAGGAGAGAAATGGAATTTTTTGAATTTTCAGGGTTATGGGTTTCCCGTTATTATTGATTTTTTGAAATTTTTATCTGCAGTAAAGTCTATCATTTCTTGTTTTCTCAATTAGACAATATATTGTATTCCAATGGCTTGAAATTAATATGCATCAATTCATAACATCTCTGGATTTATGGACTCCATTGTTTATTCTTATTTTGTTTCATTAGTTAAGAGAACATAGGCCCCATGCTTGCGGCTTCAATATAAGTTTTGCACTTTAGAAGTTACTTATTCTTACCACTTGATTTTAACCTAAGTAAATGCTCTCATGTTTACAGAAGCAACTTTTGAAGTACTCCCCAGACTTAATGAAATCAAATTTGGTAGTGTAGTGGTTGATGAGCTTCTGTTTTTGGACTTGCCTCGTGAGTGTAGATTCCCTTCTGGAATAATGATGTTGGAGTATGGAAAAGTAGTCCAGGAGAGTGTATATGAACAGCTTCGTGTTGTTCGTGAGGGGCAGCTTCGCATCATATTCACTCAGGACTTAAAGGTTAACAAAAGCTTATTAACATTTTGTCGTTCTTATTTCTGCTATTTAGGGAATAACCTGTTGTCACCTTCTTTTTGCAGATATTATCTTGGGAATTTTGTGCACGTAGACATGAAGAACTTTTTCCACGTCGTTTAGTTGCACCCCAGGTACTAAAATTTGCACCTTATTAGCTCTAACTTCCTGTTGATGATTCTTCTGCAAATACACAGTCTCTCTGCTATTTCTCTTGCATTTGTAAATTGTAAGAAACATATTCCTATTTCTATAAATATGGTTGTATAATAATACATACAATTGTAGTCAAGTGTTTAATGAAGAGAAATCATATGAGTTGGACAACTGAGAGTCGCTTACAATGGCCAACATATTTAGTCAGATAATCTGCAAGTGACATTATTTTATTCTTGCTTGTTTTCTCTATTTGGATTTGTGTAGTATTGATACCAAATTGAGTAGAATAGGAAGGGGAAAGAGATTGAATAGACAGAGACAATTGGGGAGGGACAAAGGAAATTGAGTGAGGAAGACCTAGGGGATGAAACCCGAAACATTCAACAGTAATTAAACCCTATGAAGTGAAAATGAGGTTGAAGTTTTCTAGCGTGTTTGGGATCTGAAGGTAAATTTTTTTGGAGTAAATGAGGTGAACAGAGAGAAGAGTACAGTAGAAAATACTTGACAGTTTATGTGCTATTCCATTGCATATAAACCTTTACTAAATTAAGTTTTTGAGTTGGGAAAGGATTACCAGTACTCTAATACAAACCCTTTCAATTGAGGTAACTTCCAAAATGAGGATTTTGAGTTTTTGACCAAACAATGCAGGTTAGGGATAAAAGAATACAAACAAGGTAGGTTAAACCCTTTACTCCTGCTCTGCTCTATTTTTATTCCCTTTACATCCCAAGACAGATTTTACTCTGAATGTGTTGATAGTATTAGGGATAATAACAAGACAACCCAAAACAATGTTATCCGCTTGAAATTAACCTTTTAAAAGAAGCAAGGCAAAGATAAATGTTTTTGCTGCTTCCATTTTATTCTAATCTTTAAGGTTGCATTCCTTTGATGTGTGTATGAAGTTTAGTTGTTCTATCTTAAGAAAACGAACTTCCTAAGCCATTTGTTTCAAGTTCTTTAAGGGCACCTGATGTACCTTGACTGTAAATCATGTAGGTAAACCAGTTACTTCAGGTTGCACAGAAATGCCAGAGCACAATTTCTGCAGGCGGATCTGAGGGGGTTTCTCAGCAGGACTTGCAAACAAACAGCAATATGTGAGTTAATTGAACTAATGTGAAACTCTTTTTTTGCCATGAATTAATGTCATCAGATTCTTTTTGTTAGAGACCTTAAGATTTCAAGAGATTACTTGCCAGAAAAGCACCAATAAAGTTATTTTGCAGGGTCTCGAATTATTAGTGTTTATTTTAGTTGAGCTTCTGGTTGTAGGACCTTAAGACTTTTTATTTATTTATTTATTAACCAAGGATTAAGTGAGTAGTTTAGCTATTACCTGGTTACTACTCGTTAGAACTTTGCTGATTCAACATGATTACATGGCTGCTTTTTCTTAGGGTCCTGACAGCTGGACGGCAGCTTGTTAAGAGTTTGGAGTTGCAGTCGCTGAATGACTTGGGTTTTTCGAAAAGATATGTCAGATGTTTGCAGGTACAAATTTAGCTTTTTGCATTTAAATTTCAGCAATTAGTCATTTTTTTTAGTTTCCTAACAATTTTGCAATTTGCATAATTTGTTATAGATTGCTGAGGTTGTAAGTAGCATGAAAGATCTAATAGATTTTTGTCGAGAACACAAGGTTGGGCCAATTGGTAAGTTGTGCATTTGCCTTGCTGATCTCTTACTATTGTCCAAAATGATATTCTGCATATATTGGTCAATGTACGCTTGTTTTATCTGAATCGAGAGATAAACTTTATAGCTTTTATCCTAACCATCTGTTTGCTTAAAAATTGTCTTTGCAGATGGCTTGAAAAACTATCCTCGACATGCCGGTGCAGCCAAGCTCCAAATGCAGGAAACGGAGCAGTTATCGAACACTCAGGGTCTGCCAAATTACAGGAATACCCTCCATAAGCTAATGGCACTTCATCCGGGAATAAACAACCCAATGGGTAACAGCCAACACATGGATGGTCGAGGAACTTTAAGCGGTTCAGCACAAGCTGCTTTGGCACTTTCTAACTACCAGAATATGCTCAGTAGGCAGAACTCGATGATTTCAAACCCTAATTCACTCAATCAGGAAGCCTCTTCTTCCTTCAATAATTCTAACCAGAGACCATCTTCAAATTTCCAAGAACCTGCTGCCGTGCTATCAGGATCCATGCAGACCCTGCCTGTTAGTGGCTTATTGAGTCCCCATTTACCAACTCAACAGCAGCAGCAGCAGCTTACGGTAAGCGGCAATAACATAATCCAAAAGAACCATCCGCAACAGTCTCAGGGTAACCAGGTTTTACAACAACAAATGATGCAACAGCTGTACCATGAGATGTCTAATAACAATACTAGAGTTCAACAACAGCAACTGCAGTCCCTTAGTGGGCAGAATGGGAATGCAAGTGGGGGAAGAAACGGAATGGGCTTTGGTAGCAACACCACTGCTCAACCAGGTGCAGCCACTTCTAATGTATCAGGAAGTGCAGCTGGCCCTGCACCGAGTAGAAGCAACAGTTTTAAAGGTGCTTCAAACAGCGACTCCTCGGCAGCTGGTGGCCATGCTGGATTCAACCGGAATGCATCTGATTTGCCTCAGAGCCTCCATTTGCAGGATGATATAGTTTCGGATATAGCTCAAGAGTTCCTGGATAGCGGGTTTTTTAACAGCGAACTTGATGATTATGGCTGGCAGGCATGACTAACATTATATGGCCCAATTAAGGGCTCTCCCGTTTGGTGAGTTTCGGGAGAATCGTTGTACAGAGCCTTTGAAATAGCTGCTGCCCTTCTTCCCTATTGTTTAATCTTTCCCAGCCACTGCTTTAATATGGCATTTGTTGTGACATCACTTGCCTTGTGCTTTCAGTAGGGAATTAACTATCATTTTCCTATTACTTTCTTTTGGTTTACTTTTTAGGGATTTCCAGTTTTCAAGTCTTGCAAGTGTAATCTATTGAACAGAACAAACATTGGAACGGATACTGTTTCTTATAATATGATGTTTACATGTTTCAATGCTCAGAAATTCATTGCAATTTTCATAAAGGATTTCCAGTTTTCAAGTCTTGCTAGTGTAATCTATTTTATTTGCAGTAACAGGATCAGATGTCATGCCAACAGAAAAAAAAAAGACTAACTGCCATGAACAATTATGAGGGCGGAGCGGAGGGCACAACATCTGCATCATTAGCACCAGCTGCCCTAGAACGAGGAAGAGCATTCAATATCATTTGTTCCCAACCTCTTGTGCCTCTCCGTATTAATCTTGCTGTGAAGCTACGGAGACGAGAAGATGAACCGTTTTCCCTTACAGGTGATGCCGATGAAAGCATACATTTCTCTGTTTCAGGCATGTACTTCAAAGCACACCTTCCTGTTGAATCGAGCATCTCTATATCAAATCTTGGTAAAAGCGGTCGTCCGACAGCTTGAACATGTGAAATACTGCACAAGGCTCGACCAGTTTTTACTTATTCAGAAACAGATATTTTAATTTTGATTAAGCCTAAACTAAAGCATTCAAGATATTGCTAAAACGTTGAGAGAGAGAGAGAGAGAGAGAGAGAGAGAACCATATATAATATAAGCCGTCCATTTCTTGTCTCTGTACTCTACCAAGTAACTCAACTTGCAAGATTCCTCCAATGCAAAGAACTGGCTCTGGTAGCTTGAACTTCTGTAAGCAGTTTTCCTGAGAATTTTTTATTCGAGGTGTTAAATGAAGCATATGATGACAGAATTTGAACTTCAAAAATAAAATAAAAAGGAGAGATAAAATCCATATAGGCCTTCGTTGCCATGTAGCATATTGAATTTCATTTCCCTGACTGAACATCGAATGTAGCTGGTTGACATGAAGCTCACCTGAGCCATTGGAAATTCCGGCGAAGTATATGTCCATATGAACTTGTTATCAGCCAATTTATGACTATAAGTTGAACCATCCGCCATTTTACTCTGCAACTCCTCGGGTACCCTTAGATGGCCCATTCTAAATCTGACAGCCTTGGATGAGTATATAGGGAAGTCATACTGAAAATAAGCTGATATGTCAACAGGACACAGTCAGTTACAAGAGTTTCACTCTACAAGCAAGTCCGATACACAGAAGACGAGCACAAAAAAGCTTTCGAGTTAAACCTTGGAACGGCTGAACATGGATTTCTGTAACAAGACACATCTTGGCCATCAACTTATAAAGTAAAGACTCAGAGATAGAAGGATCACTTCGCCCTTCACTTGACCAATACAATGCTTTATTGTCTATTCTATCCAGTGGCTCCAAAGTATTATGGATGCTTTCTTCCGGGTAATTGTCAGTGCTGGACGCAGCAATGGCCTTCGATATGCAATCTTTTCTTACGAAAAGGTTAAGTGCTCGCGACAAAAAGGCATAGACTCTATGATTCCTCCTCTGGCATTCCGACTTGCTTCGATCATGCTCTTTAAATTCTGCAGGATATATCAAGTCGTTCGCCTCAATGGTGTGGACGACACCAGAAATTTCAGGGAACAATTTCACGCAAAGCTGCTTAAAAAGACCGTTTTCAATCACTGCAAGATAAACAAAAACGTGAACCAATGAAGTTGTATAAGGAAACTATGTGAACAATGCATAAAGTTACCAGCAGAGACGAGAATAATTACAGCACGATTTGCTTACCGAATCGATGCCAAGAACTGGAAACTAGGCAAACACGGACGAGATCACAAGGGTCAACCAGATTCATGAGAATATTCATAGAAACATCAGGTCCAAGCAATTGTATAAAATCACCACAATCATCCATTTTGGATCCTTTGTAAGCTTCACCAGTACTGCTTAACAGCAGAAACCCTGAAAAACAAAAAGCCCCCAGCTTAGGGAACAACCACAAAGATTCAATCACCAAGCAAGGATCAGACATCAAATTCACAGTTGTCTACAATTACAAACATATTCATTGAGATCAATTCCAAACTGTAACCCTAAGCTGAAACATACTAAAGTCCAATCACAAAGGAAGATAAGAACAGAACATACACGAAATACCCCACCCCCAGAAAATGTCTTCCAGGTTGGTTAAAGAAAACGAAAGGAATCATACACTTATTATAATACAAGTAATCATGAAAACATTCTAGATAATGATGATGTAAAACCCAGACTTGCAGTGAAAGAAGAAGAAACAAAGGGTACCCTTTTTGTTTGCAGAGGGAGTGAAGTGAAAGAGGCAATAGATCCAAAGCCAAGCTAAAAGTACTGGAACCCTCTTTTCAATCACCTTTCAAGTAAAGATTTTCAACAGGAGTAGATGAGAGAGAAGACCAACCGAATGGGCTTGCACTTGGATGTGAAAGGGAGAAAGAGTATCACATAAACCCAGCAAAATAAATTGTATTTGTGGGTAAAAGACATCTACTTTATTCTCTTAATCTTTGAAATTAAGACACAAAAAGAATCAAAAACCCAAAAACGAATACATTGTTTTAGAAGTCATAGGTGAATGCGACAACTGACGGGAGAATAATAATAGGAGTAATAAACAAATGGAATTTGGTCCCTTTCCACCATTAATATTTATTTTAAAAGAATGATTTAATATAATAATAAGAGTTTATATTTTTTCGATTAATTTAGATGTTTAATGTTATCATCGTTATTATTTTAAATGTTTTAGCTATAACGTTCATTAAAAATTTTCGTTAAATGACATGTGTTTTGTTTATATAATTTTAAAAATTTTATTTACAATTAAAAACTTAAAATTATATATTATCTTTAAAAAACCCAAAAAATTTCAAATCTAAAAAAAACCCTAAAATTTTGAAAAAACTAATTTTAATCCCTATGTCTACATCGACCGTCGTCATTTCACACCATTTCTGTTGACCTGACCTCCACCCGATGATAAGTCAAACCTGACAATCTATAACCCATAAACGTGACATCTTCAACAAAGGAAACAATAAAATCAAACCTCAAATGACGAACTCAAATCTCTAAATTCACGACACTTAAATGATTTGACGACCTACATGACTATAAAAGAATAACGACCGATAAAAGATGTCTAAAGCAACGTTCGACATTTAAGTTGATCGTAAAAAACTTAAACACCACTATAAATAAATCAGAATAGATTGAAAACTTTTTTTTTTGGTATATTAAGCCTAAAAAAATATATAAATGTGAATTCAATCAAATGAAAGAAACTTTCCACCAGCAAATATTTGACATTTGGGGAGAGAAGTTGAGTTAGTCACTCATCTCTTGGATCATCAAATGAAAGGAATTCCGTAAGTATTGAAAACGATATTATAAATTATTTATTTCATGATATTGTTGATAGAGTTCAATAATATATTTATCTTTAAAATTATAAATTATTTTCATTTTGAAATTATAATATTTTTAAAATATTTTTAAATATATATTTTTATTCTGTTTTTATTATAAAAATATTATGAATTTTTTAAAATTTATTTATTTTTTATAACATCAAAATGTCACTTGACACGTAATTAAATTTATTTTTTTATAAAAATATATTTTAAAATGAAAAAGCTAAGAACAAATTATTTAAAAAAAAATGTTTTACAGGTTTTATGAGATGATTTTGAAAATTTAATATTAAATTAAATGTGATATGACCTGTAGGTAAAATCAAAAACACAATGGTGGAGGTGGGGCATAATTGTGTAGATAAGAACGCCAACGTGACAATTGTTTCTGACCGTCGATTCAGCCCAAAGCTGTGTCCATTTCAGATCCAGTCCACTAATTTTGTCGTGGATTGAAAACGATCCACGACATCAGAGCTCGGCAGAGACGACAGCCACGCAAGAATTTGAGTTTAGGAATTCCAAAGAAAGAAGAGGAGAGCTCAACTTGTCGGAGAATGCCGAGCAACAACGCTAAAGAGTAGCACAGGGAATTGTTGGTGCTAATATTGACAATTTTATCTAAAATTAATTATAAAATGTAATGTTAAATATTTATTTTGATAAAAATAAATTAAACACTTAAAACAGAAAAAATATAATTTATATTGGATTGTATTTTCAACAAATAATAAGATGGGTTAACCCACCATGCCTAGGGCGCAATTGATCTCTACTTTACTATACAAATAGAATAATACAAAAGTGCATGGGCAAATTATATCCTCGTGAAAAGAAAAAAAAACATCAGTTTTGATATAATTAGTATCATATGATTTAATTACTTAAATCTCATCTGTTTAAACTCATTGGGGCATATCAACACAGAATCCACACAGAGACCTCCTTTTGTGTGTGTACAATCTATCTGCAACATCGAGAACTTGATTTTAGTCGTGGAATTCGAGTCCTCGGTGACGACAAAATCGCCCACATGATAATAAATCCATTTCCCGGGTTCATACAAGTAACACTCCGACGAGGCTTCTTGGCCCGTTGATGTCGAGAGTTGGAACCGAACAGGCTTCATGTTCCACCCATGAACTTGGTCGATGTTGCATATCCGTCGACCGAATCTTCTCGAGGGTTTACCTAGGTGCAACCTGAAAAATAAACTATATGATCCGGGTGGAAACTCGAACTCTAATTCTCCAACCACTTCAAACCACCATATTTGTTGGAGATACGCCACGGTCTCAAATCTACACATATATATAACAAATAGAATTAGCATCTAAATTAACTCTTTTTAAATTGTCGACAATGCTGGTTATACAAGCTTGTAGGGATTAATAAAATGTAGCCATAACTTTCATTAGGTAAGGCATCTGCTCTGCAAAAAAACAAATATATAATACTTGAGAGACAAGGCAAGTAATCAGCATATAAGTGAATTAAAACGCAACCATTCAGCTTGGTTTTAGACTTTTAGTCTATTTTAACTGCAAATCGTAAATTTCAGGATTCGATCTATGAACAACTCTATTTCGTTCTTTTTTAATTAAATATCTGATTTGGTCCTATAACTTGAATGAACTTAGCATCAACTAGACATCAATAATGTCATGTTCCATGGCAATTTAGCATAGGAAAACAACACTGTTGTATTACCTGGATTCTTCTGTCGGAATATGATTCCAGTATCTCCGGTCATCGATCCCTGTTATTTTCAGCGCCTTGGCAGATACCGACAAGCAAAGCTTACCGCTCTGTTTATCCAACCACACTTCCTGCAGGAAACAAAATCCATTTTACTTGCAAAAGTTTATTCTTCTTCTTGCTGGGTTTTTTACAGGGTGTTTATTATAGATCAACAAGCGAAGAAGAAAGAGAGAAAGCTATACCTTGGAGCCACCATCAAAACGATTAGGTCTGCACAGTCTAGCGAAAGTCTCTTTCTTGCACAAAGTGTCGGGAGTTTGACCGATCACTTTCTTCACCAGGTGCCCGTGATTCGACGGCAGCTTCGTTTCCCACACGAAATCGGCCAAAGAAGCTCGACGGAAAGCCCTGTTCAGCCTCGCCAATTTGCAAATCTCCGGCGGATCCAAGTACATATATATGGACGATATACAACCTTCAGGCACATCGTTAAGACCAGTCTTGAATTGAGAATCTGCAGCTGAAAGACCAGATACAGCAGCCCCCATAAAAGAAAAAAAGAAACACTAGAGGTGAAGGAAGATGGAAATCAAGGTTGTTGGTGTCTCAAGGAAGGGTTTGAAGGTAGAGGAGGAGATGGTGAATGAAGCAGGAAACAAGGGGAGAAATCGAAGGAGAGGGCACCAGTTTCTTCATGTTTAAGGCAGAGAGAGAAGAGGGTTTTCTAGCAAATCAAAAGGTTTTGGTTTTGGAGACTTTGGGGAAAGGAAAAGGGCTTGAAGGAGGAGTGCCCGCCCAATGTTTAATATTCTCCACTTGACAAAGGTGAAAACTCAATTCTAGAAATTCCAACATCAACTAAATTAGCTAAGAAGTGGCACTATGCCATTGCTTAATTAATGAAAAATAAAATATATTTGATTAATTCATTGATGTATATATGGATATGATGATAGTTTATGCTAGTTCAGACAGCATAAAAGAAAAAGAGATAATAAAATTAAAGATTTATAGTCATTTATAAGATATGATATTTCTCTCTCTCTCATTCTTATAAAGTGCTTTATTACACGTTGCGAATATTTGATGGTAGTTTGGTTATTTTATGACTAGATTGAATATAGAGCTGTGAGAGTTAAATTTAAATTATTATTATATTCATGAATGTCTTTAAAAATATAACCTTTTGTAATAAATGATACAATATAAATCTCGATTGATATCGAAATAGTATTGGATAAAGTTCAAAACTAAATACAGATGTTTATGCATGTATCATTGCTAATTCAATTAATTAAGAGAGATCGTCATGCTCGCCTGGCCATGGGCACGTCGGTAAGTAAGTTTGGGCAGGTAGGCAACCTTTCGGCACATCTTCCAAATTATTAAATGAAAGTACTGAATTTAATTGAGATGTTCTTGTATTATTGAATGGGATTAAGCGCTAAAACGACACAATGATAAAAATAAAGCTTTAATGGATCATCAGAATCCAAATAAGAAGCATTAATTAATTGTTAGGCTTGACTTGAGCACATGAAATCAGTATTTAAAAGAACCATGCGTTCCTCGCATGATATCTTTTAAAATAAGCTTTCTTTCTATTCATTAATAATGGGTTCCACTGCCCAAATGTCTACATGTCATTGATGGTACCTGCTTCTCAATTTAGGGGTGTGCAAATCGGACCGAATATACGAGCCGATGATTTCTCGGTCAGTATCCCGACTTAGATGTTATGAGTACCCGGTAATTGGGTATCCGTTTTTTTTAATTTTCAAATTATTAATTTTAAAAAATATACATAAATTTAAATATTCAAAAATTCGAATTACATACTTCAAAATCTAAACATAAAATTTAAAAGTTCGAAATATAAAATCTAATAATTTATAATATAAATAACCCATTATATATATATATATAATAAAAAATAAAAACTAACCGGGTACTCGAGTAACTAGGTATCCGAAAAAACTAGGTATCCGGAAAAACATAATTTTATGACCCGAAAAATGTCAGGCTGTGTATCCGACCCGGTCGGGTAAAATTTTTATAAAGTTACCTGGTTTTTTAATGTTCGGGTAGACAAATCAAATCAACTGAATCGAATATTTTTGCAGACGCCTATTTCTCATCATATTATAGCATGGGTGAATTCATGTCGAGGATCATGTGCTCATTTTACTCGACAAACGCACCAAAAAGCAAATTAATAATGGAAAGCGGAATGTGTTTTTGACCCATTGTTTTCTACTACTGATGATCAATATTCAATCAAACTAATTTCTATAATTATTATAATTCATTTTCAACTGTTGAATTATGTGGTGAGAACATAATATACAAGGGTAAAGTACACAAGTGATCCTCGACTATAAGGTGATATTTTATCGAGTCATCTAATTATTAAAGTTACAAAATGATCATTTGACTCTATGATGTTATTTTGTTGAGTCTTTCGATTATTAAAGGTTACAAAATGATCACCCGACTATTCATATGTTCCAAACTCATCATTTTCTGTTAAAAGTTTGACGGTCGTCTGATATGAACGTTAATATACTGACTAATATATGATAAAATTATATTTTAATGACGTCTATTGGTACCACCGTTGCTTTCAAGCACTGACTCAACAATATAATATTTCAAGAACTGACTCGATAATATAATGAATACAAAGACTCGATCCCAAAATACAACTCAAATAATTTTGTAATCAAATTTTTATCATATTTCAGTAAGTATGTTAATGTTCAGCTCAGACGATTTCTGATTTTTTAACAGAGAATGACGAATTTAGAACATATGAATAATCGAGCGACTATTTTGTAACTTTTAATAGTCAAAGATTTAACAAAGTAGTTTCTTATAATCAAATGATTATTATATAATTTTTAATAGTCGATAGACTCAACATAGTACTATCTTATGGTTGATGGATAATTTGTGTATTTTACCCACTACAAAAATATCCTTTTAGATATCACCATAAGAGTTGTAAGAATTTGAATGAATTTCTAAAGATGTACTAAGGGCTATCTGAAGATTAAATTAAGATCGGTCTCAATTTAAAATTTATATAAATCATTTTATTTTATATATTATTAAGTAGATGATTTTAAATAAAAAAACATTTTTTTCATAGGAATTTGAAGATTATGAATAATTTAAATATAATATAATAATAATAATAATTTAAATGAAACCCAACAGATTATTTTGGTTGATGAAAGAAAAGACATGGGGCTGGTCCCAGAGCTAGGGGCCATCCTAGTCCTTATAAATTGAACCGAATTACGGTAACCACAAACCATCATGTTCAACAACAGTAATATAAGGGAGGATACAGCCCTTGACCTGGCACTGACTCAGCAATGCAATATAAATAAGACCCAGAATTTGTTTTGTTCATATGAATTCAAATATATACTGTGTTTGGCATTATTAAAAAGGATTAATATATATTATTTTTATTTTTTATTCTATTAAAATTATCAATACTATATCTTGTTTCTATTTGTATCAGTGTTGCTTTCAAAATTACATTAATATCATCCTTTGATTAAAAGAAACTATCATTAACGATTATAATACCAATGTATAAATTAAGTGCATTAACATAACAATCTATAGTACTAATATCACAATCTACAATGTTAATGTATAAATTTATATACAATATAATTTGCTAAAAAATATTTAATATTTAAGCGAAAAATTATTAAATTTTAAACCGTTAAGTTTACCAAAAAAAATTAGTTAAATCCTCAAATTTTCTAAAAATAATTAAACTTTTATATCACGTTATCTTTCACATGTAAATCATTATATTAGCACAATTAAATGTCATAATAATCACCAACAACCAGTTAGTCTAGTGGGATGAGGCATTAGGTCCCTTAAGTAATATAAAGAGTTCGAATTCTGACGTTTGCGAATGAAACAAATTGGGTTGGGAGGGTCGCCCTCGCCTCTGCAGTACCTGATCTAGATTAATCGGTCAATATATCAAATATCAGTGATTAATTAAAAAATGTCAAAATAATCAACTACGATTTTAGTCAATACATTGATACAATTTAAGAGTTTAAAGACAGCACTAGGCAATTTAAAACAGAGACAACATTGATAAAATTGATAGAATACGAGGACAAAATTCCTCCTTCAAGCCTATTAAAATTAACAAAAGTTGAATGATTAATTGTTCCTCCCACGTGCAGTTTTTGTCGACTCCAAATACCAAAAGATAAACATGTTTTTGCTTTTCAAAAATCAAAACGGGTGAAAATTAATAAACGTGACAGCATTTCGTGTTAAAAGACATACTGCATATATAAATGATTACATTTTACGCCAGGAATTGAATTCTGCTTTCCCCATTTAGGGATGGGCATAGGGTGGATCGAGCCGGATTTTTGGCTGCCCCACTCCGAATCGAAAATATATATTTCTTATACTTGGCTCCGTTACGTTTCGATGAACTTTAGTTTTTTTTTCTCGATCTCGTACTGATTTTTAGATTAAAACCGTGACCCCGACCTGATTCAATCCGAGCATATTAATATTTTAAAATAATTAAAATAATATATTTTATAATATATATATATATATAATTATTTATTATATTTAAAAGGTTAAGATAATATATTTTATAATAATTAAAGAACATATTTTAATAATATAAATTTTAAAATTTTAAATATATATTATATGAAAAAGTATAAATTAATCTGGTCGGGTCGGGTTGGTGATTTTTCACCTTAAACTCGATCCCGCCCTGCCCTGCCCTGCCCTGAGTCCTCAAATTTAAAAAAAAATCCATCCCTATAAGGTCAGGTCGGGTCGGGTTGGTGATTTTTCACCTTAAACCCGATCCCGCCCTGCCCTGCCCTGCCCTGAGTCCTCAAATTTTTAAAAAAATCCATCCCTATAAGGTCAGGTCGAGTCGGGTTGGTGATTTTTCACCTTAAACCCGATCTCGCCCTGCCCTGCCCTGCCCTGAGTCCTCAAATTTTAAAAAAAAATCCATCCCTATAAGGTTAGGTCAAATCGAAACTCGTCGAGTTTGAGTATTTTGACCATCCCTACTCCGTTGATTCCAGAGCTTCAGCTGCAAGCATAAAGTAACAAAACCAAATAATCTGAATGAAAATATTCTTTCTTACGAATATTATAAAAGGCCATTAATACATAATATCTTAAGCATTAAGGTATTCCTGAGCATACTAACAACCCCACAGCAAGATATCAAGAACTAACTTGCATGCGACCTTCAAAATGCCATTAAAATCGGGTTCGTTTTGTTTCCGAATCAAAGGTGGGGCATACATTTCAACCAGTCATAATATATATATATATATAGTTTGAAAGGCATCATGCAAATACACTTTTTCTTTCCTTTTTACATCTACGGACCATTCATATTCCTCCATTGACAAATGACTGATAATCAATCGCCTCCTACTTGTCTCTTCCATGAGTCTTCATAACTGAAATGTTAATATACCGAAGGTTAATCCATCATAACTGTGTCAAAACGAGGCGAGTAAATGAACACACTATCACAACCCAACCCCCAAGACCTTAAACTACAAAGCAATAGCATCAGCCAAGGCCTCAACAACATATTATTCGACCCAAACTAGGTTATATTGAAATAATTACATACACTTTTAACAACACACATAATTCTTTAATTTTCTATAGAGCGATTGCATGAATGTATAATTATTAGATGAAGATAGTAATTATTAAGTGTAATTACTATAAATTTTAGTTTTTTATACATGTTTGATTAATAAAATATAATTATATTAAATTTACTAATTAGAAAATAAAAAAAATATCAATAATATGTTAATCTAGCAGAATAAGACGTTAAATTCTTTAAATAATATTCAAAGTCCGAATCTTCACAATATGAATAGAAAAAATTAATCCGATTAGAATGAATCAAATTGGACCAACATCCATAGCATAAAGTTTTTTGAAAGCGGCCTCCACTAGAAATATAATGTTCAACCTACCCTGAACACAACAACCATGGTGTGCTAAAAACCATACAGGTAACTCACGCAATAGATTACTGTCGCTGTTAGCCTCCAAACCCACAACCATAAGTAGTACTCTAAAATCCCCAGTGAATAGTTCAAGATAAGAAAAAAACCAGACATGGCAGTTGTGAAGTCAGTTGTATCTCTCAGTTCCCAAGCTGCGGTACTAGTAGTGTTCCTGGTCATAGTCGCGACGGGTAAGGCGCAGATGAGCTGCACGACTCAGCTGCTCGGCCTGAATTTGTGCGGACCCTATGTGGTGCCCGGTGCCTTCGAGACAAGTCCGAGTCCTCCATTGTGCTAACTGAGTTGATGGATAATAACTATCTTGTTTTTTTATTCTCTTTCTGTTAATGAGCGTGTTTCAATTCAGTAGATCTAAAGTTAGAATCTTAATATCTCGTAATTCATTCTTAGATCGAAGTAATTTTTTTTATGAAAGTGTATCAAGTCGAATGAGTAGACAAAATGCTTGTGTTGTTTTAATTTAATCTGACTTTATAAGATCATTCTTTTATTCCAATTTAGATTTGTGGATACTAATTTTCGTCTGACTTAATATATTAATATTTCATTTTTATTATTAATATATTATACTTATTTTATATATTTTTTCCTTTTATAGGTCCAACAGTACAAGCAGCAGGCTCAAAGCCAATTTCATTACAAGGGTAATCCAACCCGATGACGTCTTGGGGACCCGAGAGCTCAGCTGCCAAATAGACCCGCGAATCGGGTCCAAAGCTCGACCGACCCAGTTTAAGACCTGAACAGATTAGGGGTTGTTGCAAAGTGGTCAGTCGCCTCTCCTCAAGAGCCGCATCTCCCGCCGACGACCCCTCACGCATCCAACAACCCATGCAGCGGATTTCTCGACACCAATATCACCAACAAACAAGCAAGTAGTTTGGCATCGTTAGAAGTCTAAAATCAAACGGAACAAGGCTTCTAAACATTATAAATATGCATGAAACATCACAAGAAAAAGGGGGAATGATTAGAGGGAAATACATCCGTTACATACGAAAAGAGGGCCTTTTTTCAGAGAGGAAAGAACACAAGCATCAAGAGGAAATCGCACACGAAAATCAGGAGTATCAACAGAGAGTAAACCTAGAACACACAAAAATTCTGGAAAAAAGAAAACATATGATCGTGAATCAACAAGAAGAAAAGAGAGTTTTTTTTCTTTAATCTGGAGAAAGGAATACCGAGACATCAAAACTCAAAGCAAACCAGCGTTCGACGGATGATTTTGTAGCTTGAAGAAGGTAAAAGTTGAAATTTTTCGTTTGTAGATTTACACGTATTTGTGTGATTTATTTGAAAACTAACCTCGGATTTGCACTAAGAGCTTAAAAACGTTTTAAAGTTGGATTTTGGGGCAGTCACCGCCGGCGGTGGTCGGTGACGACGGACGATGCCATTTTATGATGGTTGTTTTTAGTTCTGGCCGAAGATCATAGAGAACTTTGAGAGAGTGGAGGCTGCCAAAATGAAAAATGAATAAAATGAAATCAGGGTTTAGTTCTTAGTTATATTCAATGTTTTTGCTTCTTTGGGTAAACTATGAATTAGATCTTTCCACTGTAGAGTGGCCTCGATTAGGTCCCTAATTTAGGTTTGATTTAATTAATTATGCCCTAAATAATCATGGCTTAATGTTTTTCCGTTCATGACTAATTTGCTTGGAGTGAATGTGGCTTAATTAGTTCCCATGCGAAGGCTTTGTTTTTTTATGGCATGAATTAATATAATTAAAATATTGATTCTCCTTATCAACTCAAATTTGCCTAAAATCGTTGCTTAATTCTTTTAGTGCATGGTTGGTTAATTTGGAATGAACGTGGCTTTTAATTGATTAATTAATGTGATTAAGATTCCATGGTTTGAGATGATTGTTGTAACGATTACGGTGTTGATTGAGGTAATTGAGGTGTTAATTGATCTGGTTAATTTCCGCAATTGAGTAATATTTTTTTTATAATTTGTGAATTAATTAATCAGTTTTTATATGGATAATTAGTGTTATTAAATCCATATCATTTATTTGATTTGTTTTATTTGTTTATCTATTTCTACTTTATTTTACTATTTTTTTTTAAAAAAAATTAATTTCTCTTTCTTTTGATTTATTATTTATTTATTTATTTATTTTCTCCAACATTTTTAACTTTGTAGATAAATTCCAACTGATCAAAGGTAAATAATTTGAATTGAATGCTTTTAAATTTTAATTTAAAGTTTAAATTTTCACAATTAAGACAGCCGACAAATTAATTGGTATCGAAAGGACGGTTCAAGGGTGCTAATCCTTCCTTGACCGTAACCGACTTCCGAACTCGACACATTTCTGGTAAAACACAGATCATGTAAGATGGTATCCGACCCACCTAAATTCGTTTTAAAGTGGTCGGTAGCGACTCCAATCCACATTTTTCAAGTCGAAGCCCAATTCCGGGGCCCAACCGAAAGACGGTTCCGACAAGAATAGGTCAAATTTTTAGAAACATAAATTAGTAGGGTTGGGTTCGAAATTATAATGAAAAGATACTCTATCTAATGACAATAGTATAATTGACTTTCATATATTTTGAGATAATTTTTATAATACTCCTCTATCTATATATTTTTCAATTAGATCTTCATTTTATCTAATAAAGCGAGAATCTTTATATATATTTTTTGTATTAAATTGGACCTGTGCGGGTCTTCCCCTAAAAATCAAGTCAAATTTTTTATTTGTGACATTTTCCTAAATACGAGTCAAGTCAAATGATGGTCGGAGGAATGTTATACTCAAGTGAGATTTGATGAATATAGTATAATAATAATGTTGAATCATTGTTTTATCCTTGTATATATAATTGTTTAACCCTACACAAAGAAAAATCTCCAATTCATTTATGTTTTATATTGAAACTGTATGAGAATAAATGTGTTCAATATTCATACCAATAGTAGTAGTAAATTTTAATTAAGGGTATATTATACCACAATATCGTCAAATTATTATTATTTTTTACTTCAGTCATTTTATTATTTAGTATTTCTTTATTATTGGATGTTTAATAATTTGATCCTTCCGATCTTGGCTTCTAATTTTGTCCTGAATCTACTACCGCCCAACTTTCGTAGGAGTCCCCATGTGAAGCAAATGACGGATCATATCCTAACTTTGAACTGCAATTGAAAATTGATTAGACTTCCAAACTAACCCTACTAACGCCAATAATGAAGCTTGGACTAATTACTTTTATATACCAGCTGTAACTTGGATCAAATCAAAGTATATGGTCAACTTAAACAATTCCATTTCCCCCTAGCCGCCTGTGACAAAATCGAAATTCCACGTCAGCCTTCAACCCTTGCATGCTAAGACAAAAGACAACGATGAATGCGGTAAGCCCTCATGTCACACTCTCTGCAATCCAATGCTATATATGCAGATGTTCCCGTTTCATTTCTCTTCGTTGCTACCAATGGCCTATTCTCTGCTTTGCATGATAGTATTCTTTTTAGGCATTTTGTTATGGATTTACCACTGGAAGAACCCAAGGTGCAATGGCAAGCTCCCACCGGGTTCCATGGGTTTACCGGTCATCGGAGAGTCATTTCAGTTCTTTGCTCCTTACACCACCTCCGATGTTTCTCCTTTCATCAAAACGAGAATGGAAAGGTATAATGCTAATGCACAAATCATATGAACATGTGATCAGGTATAATTAACATCATCGTCTTACTTGTTTGAGTTCGATATCTTCAGGTACGGCTCTTTGTTCCGAACAAGCCTGGTTGGTCGGAAGATTGTTGTGTCCACTGATCCTGATGTCAATCGCTTCATTTTCCAACAAGAAGGGAAGCTGGTTCAAAGCTGGTACATGGACAGTTTTGATGATATTGTCGGGAAGGAAAATGTGTTATCCAGTCATGGATTCCTGCACAAGTACCTCAGAAATTTGGTTTTGAACATGTTTGGCTCCGAAGCCCTGAAAGAAAAACATCTTTCGGAACTAGATGGATTAACCATCAAACATCTGCAGCTGTGGTCTACCCAACCTTCAGTTGAATTGAAACAGGCCATATCAAACGTATAAATTTGCTTTCTACTTACGCTCTTAGTCCCTATACTCTTTGTACATTTGACGATTTATTCCTTTACTTGACAGATGATATATGATTTTACCGTGAGGAAGCTATTTGGTTGGAAGGAATCAAGATCTGCTGAGAAGCTAAGAGGATGCTATTCGGCATTCATAGAGGGTTTAATCTCCTTTCCTCTAAACATCCCCGGAACTGCTTACTGGCAATGTTTACAGGGCCGCAACAAAGCAATGAAGGTGGTGAAAAGTATGTTGCATGACAGGCGTCGAGCCTCGCCGAAGAAGCAAGACCGAGATTTTCTCGATACGATAGTGGAAGAAATGAGCAAACCCGGAAGCATCCTATCGGAACAGACCGCATTGGATTTGCTGTTTGCTCTTCCTTTCGCTGCTTTCGAATCTGCATCCTCTGCTGTTGTGTTAGCTCTAAAGAATCTTCGGAGCAACCCCCTAGCACTAGCAGAACTAACCGTAAGTCTTCGAACGAATTACTTGATCCATCGATACTTTTATTGAGTTGACATGCGTGTCTGTGTCACCAGCAAGAACATGAAACAATCTTAAGGGAAAAAGAAACAAAGGGTTCTAGCATCACTTGGAAAGAATATAAATCAATGACTTTCACACATATGGTGAGCTTCAGGTCACGTTCATTAGGGTCTTTTGTTAATCGTTCCCGGTAACGTTCATGACTTTTTGCTTATCAGGTTATCAATGAAACCATCAGGCTCGGAAATATCGTCCCCGCAATCTTCAGGAAAGTGGTAAAAGATATAGAAATCGAAGGCATGTTTAAGTCCTCCAAGCAAGTCCATCTATATTTAACCGCTAGAGCATCAAATATTAATCCGTATTTTGTGTGAATCATGGATCGTACAGGATATACAATCCCTGCAGGTTGGATCATTTTGGCTTGTACACCAGCAGTCCATTTGAACTCTACGAAATACCAGGATCCACTTACATTCAATCCATGGCGATGGAAGGTAATTCGGTTGATAAATTACGAAAGCTAACATGAAGATTCAATATAATTGGATTTCGAAACTAATTATCATATGCGTGACAACAACACAAACCAGGGACGAGAACTGAATGCAGGTTCTAAGTTCTTTATGGGATTTGGTAGTGGTGTGAGACTTTGTGCAGGGGCAGAATTTGTAAAACTCCAAATTGCTATTCTTCTTCACTATTTGGTGACAAATCACAGGTAAGATGGGTAATTCAAGATACGTTATTCTATATTTAATCGTTATACACGAAATAATATTGTACAAATTACAACTGCATGCGTTTAGGTGGACAGTGACGAACGACGGAAAGGCCGTCCGACAGCCGGGACTGTTGTTTCCGGAGGGTTTCCACGTTCGAATCTTGAACAAAAACTCCTATGAAGTTGCTGGTGAACGGTGAGAGCAAACCTGGGGGGGAAAACCAGCCTTTGATCAAGAATAATACTATTAAATAACAATTCTATGTCTAGCCTGTAACTGATGCATGAAACATTTGTTGTATTATGAAGTTGCACTTCTCTTAAGTCCAAAACCTTCTCTTGGCATGAGCACAATGCTAACGCTTGTGTATTTACCATCATAATTTACAATGCCTACATATATGATAACTATTAAGAGGTTAAATAAATTAAATAAAAAAACATTATAATATAGGGTAAAGTTCACAAATGGTCTCCCGATTATAGGATATTATTTTATTGAGCCATTTGACTATTAAAAATTATAAAATGGTCATCTGACAATAGGATGTTGCTTTGTTGAGTCCTTCAACTATTAAAAGTTATAATATCATCACTTGACTATTCATATGTCCAAACTCGTCATTTTCTGTTAAAAAATTAACGACGGTTTGAGTTGGATGTTAATCTACTAACTAAGATACGCTAAAATTTAATCATAGAATCTCAAACGACTATCGTATCTCAATCAACATGTTAATGTCTAACTTAAATGACCATCAAATTTTTTGTTTGGAACATATGTGTCGCAACCTTCTTTCAGTTGGGCCCTGAATTGGGCTTCGACTAGAATCGATGTTGATTGGAGTCGCCACCGATTATTTATTTAAAAATAAATAGGTTAATCGGATACCTTATATCTTACCTGATCTGCGTCTTACCAAAGATATGTCGGATTCGGGAGTCGGTTACAGCTAAGGAAGGATTAGCACCCTTGAACTGCCCTTTCGGTACTATGTAATTTCCAGTTGTCTTTAATTAAGAAAGTTGTAAATTTAAATTAAAATGTAAAATGACGATCCAAATTACTTACCTTAGATTGCTTAAATTGTACCCTTAGAAGATCAAGACATATATTAGATAAGGAATGCAAATAAAACGCCTAAGGTAAAATGGAAAACAAATAAGATGAGGAAAATATAGAATATAAAAATAATGTATATGATGGTAATAATGATAAAGATATAAACAATGGGAAAAATAAAAAGATATATATAATAGTAATAAATAAAAAAACATAAAAACTAAAATAAATCACCATAATCAAATATGTACATATAAAATAAAAAATAATGAAAATAAAATAAGAATATATATATATATAACAATAATAGAAAAACTAAAAAAAATTATAAAATAATAGCGTGTAAAGTAAAACAAATAAAGTTAATAAAAACATATAATAACATTAATACCATATATATTAGCTAAATATAAGAGGGAGGAAAAAATATAATAATAATAGAAAAAATAAATAATGTAAATGAATATAATAATAAAGAAGTAAAGAAATAGGGTAAAATACAAAATGTGTACATATATACATATATATATATATATAACATATAAGTGACATAATACTATACTAATAATACACATATACGAGTGTAAAAAAAACTAATAATAATATAAAATATATATAACTATTATAATGTAATATAAAAAGATAATTAAAATTAAAATCCAGAGAAAGGACTAAAATGAAAGAACTGCAGGCTTGAGGTCGAAATTCTAAAGCAATATTAAGGGTTAATTTCGGTTTGAGGGGGGAAAACGGCTCTTTTCGAGGTAACAGGGATCAAAAGGGTAGTTTACCCTATTTTAAGTAGAAACACGCGGATGGTTTAAGCATAAAAATCAAATTTTTTAGCAAAATAATCATTTCTCTCTTCTCCAAGCCGAGGGAACCCCTCCCTTTATGTTATTTTCTTTCAAATGTTCATCCAAAAAGATGAACACGCCGTCGTGGGGTTCATGTGAACCCAGAATCCGGCACCGCGCCACCTCGCCGGCCGCCGTCATCGGCGGCAAAATCAAAAAAAGTTTTTATTTTTTTAAAGCTCTCGGTGCCCTCGTTTTGAAAATCTAAACAGTTTTCTCAAAAACAAAGCCTCAGGGTGTGAATCTGGGTTCGATAACTTCGAAAACCCCCCTGTTCATCGGCGTTTTGAGCGTATTTTGAGTATAAAAAAAGGAAAAGAGAAGCAAACGGGCGAGCATGCAAAATAACTACCAAAAGGTAAGAACTTTACCTATTGTTCTCTCGAAAATTTGCAAAAGAAAAGCTCTGTTTTCACTCTAATATTTACTGCGAATTTTTGCTAGGGTTTTGTGTCTATTTCGTGATTCGTATGCCAAAAAACCCCCCTTTACAAATGGATGATTACATTTATTTATAGCTTCGATTTGTGCTATTTTTAGACCTATTTGAATCCTAATAGGACTCTAACATTTTCTTGTTCACTGTGCGAGATCCTTGCGTCGTTGGTGGTTGCCGAGAGAATCGGGCATTGTTTTAGAGGCGTGCGGTCGTGGGAGTGTGCGGTGCGGCTGGAACCTTGGCTTGGGTTTGGAGGCAACCCTAGATGCCTTTACCGTGGACCGTTGGATTCCATCTAGATCCAACGGTCACTGTTACTGGCGGCTGGATGAGAAGTTGAGGGAGCTAGGACGTCCGAAGACCCTAAACTATTATGGGTCACGTGCGCTGGACTTGGTCCACTGTTGGGCCAGCAGATTGGTCTTGTAACCTAATTTTGGTCCTGTAATATGCAAGAAATAAATGAAATTAATACTAATATATATATGTGAATATTATAAGAGTGTGGAGTAATACTAATATATATATGTAAATATTATAAAAGTGTGGAGACGAAATTATGTGTCTACAGCTGCCCCTCTTTGCTCATTATTGTGTAACGACAATAGAGCAAAGATTAAAAGACACAAATTTCGTCCATATCAACTATCCTCTGTCACAGAGTTGAAATTTGATCAAGAAATGACTCCCTTGTCGTGGGGTTGAGTCAAAACTGGAAGATTTTGAGTACGAAATCCTTCATTGCGAAGTTGAAGACGAGCTCAAAGCTTTTGACAAGTGGCCTCTGAATTATCTTCTGGTTCAAGGTACTTCGTCGTGAAGGTGACCCTTGTTCTGAAGACTATGGCGTCGTGGTGTTTACAGATGACTCATTCGTCGCGAAGTTGGATCAATCTGTTTGTGAAGTTGGTATTGTATATAGCTCATTCGTCGCGAAGTTGAACTTATACTGTCTTGAGTCCAATATCCCTCGTTGTGAAGTTGAAATTGGCTCTGAAGTTGGGAAGTTATTTATTGACAACCAGCGGTCCCTTCGTCGTGAAGTTGAACTTGCGTTGTCTAGAGTCCAATATCCTTCGTTGTGCAGTTGAAATTGGCTCTGGAATTGAGAAATGTTTGTTGACAACCAGCGGTCCCTTCGTCGTGAAGTTGAACTTGCGTTGTCTGGAGTCCAATATCCTTCGTTGTGAAGTTGAAATTGGCTCTGAAATTGGGAAATGTTTGTTGACAACCAGCGGTCCCTTCGTCGTGAAGTTGAACTTGCGTTGTCTGGAGTCCAATATCCTTCGTTGTGAAGTTGAAATTGGCTCTGAAATTGAGAAATGTTTGTTGACAACCAGCGGTCCCTTCGTCGTGAAGTTGAACTTGCGTTGTCTGGAGTCCAATATCCTTCGTTGTGAAGTTGAAATTGGCTCTGAAATTGAGAAATGTTTGTTGACAACCAGCGGTCCCTTCGTCGTGAAGTTGAACTTGCGTTGTCTGGAGTCCAATATCCTTCGTTGTGAAGTTGAAATTGGCTCTGAAATTGAGAAACGTTTGTTGACAACCAGCGGTCCTTTCGTCGTGAAGTTGAACTTACGTTGTCTGGAGTCCAATATCCTTCGTTGTGAAGTTGAAATTGGCTCTGGGTAAAACCTGCAAAGATATGCATATATGTGATGTTATGGATGTCATGGTCTTAGGTATGCCTAAAATGCATATGCAACATATGTTATTCTGAGCTCTGGAGAGTTCTCCGGTGGCCTGTCGTTGTTGACTCTTGAGCTTGAAGTTCCGATCTCTGATCTTGAATTCTTCAAATGTTTGATGATGATTTTTTTTTCGAAGATGGTCCTCAACCATCTCAAGCATGTGCATGGGCCTTGATTGGCTTCTGGGTACCTGTAATTTTCAATGAATCTTTGTATAGTAATATGCGATTATCTTTCATAAAAATAAATAAACCATTAGGTTTAAATCTAATTCAAGATGCTCAAAAAGAATTGGAGAAAAGATGGTCTTTATTCATAAGGGAGGAGAAGAACAAATAATACATGGCAAACATTCTAGAAAACGAATACACAATGATGTGTAAATGAATGTCTTAGATCTCGATAATGTGGGCACTTCTGAGTTGAAAAGCCGTTTGGTGACTTTGAATGCAGCCTTTGCCAAAGGATCTTTGAAAAAGCGACAACGTTTGGGAGGGTGCAACATTTCTCCGATTTGTTGAGTTCGTAGAAGATTCATGTGCCGGGATGTTTCCACCGTTAATATCCAAATCGCCCTTTCCGGGTTTTCAACTTGGACTCATCCTTGGTTGCAAGACGCCCTTTGCGGGTTTTCATCTTGAACCCACCTTATTTTCTCTTCTCTTTTTTCTTTTTCAATTTAGGGTGCCCTTTCGGGTTTTCACCCTAAACGTTCTTTTTTTTTTTTACTTAGGACGCCCTCTCGGGTTTTCATCCTAAGCGAAGTATTTCTTGACTGCGTCCGAGTTAATGGGATGTGACAGCTCAGGTCCGTCCATTTCAGCCAGGATAAGGGCTCCTCCGGAGAAAGCCTTCTTCACGACATAAGGTCCTTCCCAATTTGGCGTCCACTTTCCTCGGAAATCTTTCTGGACTGGCCAAATTCTTTTTAGCACTAGATCCCCTTCACGGAATATTCTCGGGCGCACCTTTTTGTCATGTGCTCGGATCATTCGTTTCTGATAGATTTGACCATGATGAATGGCTTTCAGTCTTTTTTCATCTATCAGATTAAGCTGATCATATCTGGATTGTGCCCACTCTGCATCATCCAGTTTGACTTCTGACAAGACCCTGAGGGACGGAATCTCGACTTCAATGGGTAGCACTGCTTCCATTCCATAGGCTAGTGAGAATGGAGTTGCCCCAGTCGAAGTTCGTACCGAGGTTCGATAAGCGAACAAAGCAAAAGGCAACTTCTCATGCCAGTCTTTGTAAGTTTCAGTTGTTTTTTCCACTATCTTCTTAATATTTTTGTTTCCTGCTTCTACTGCTCCGTTCATCTTTGGTCTGTAAGCAGTGGAATTGTGATGTTTTATGTTGAACTGTTCGCAAGCAGCACTCATCATCTTGTTGTTCAAGTTTGTTGCGTTATCGGTGATAATCCTTTCGGGTAGACCATACCGACATATAATTTCTTTCTTCAGAAACTTGCAAATAGTGGATTGAGTGACACTGGCGTATGATGCAGCCTCTACCCATTTCGTGAAATAATCAATTGCTACGAGAATGAAACGGTGACCATTCGAAGCCTTCGGATGGATTTGCCCGATAACGTCCATGCCCCACACAGAGAAAGGCCATGGTGACGTCATTACCTGAAGCGGATGGGGTGGAACATTTATCTTGTCTCCATAAATCTGACATTTATGACATCTCCTAGCATAGTTGATGCAATCACTTTCCAGTGTGGACCAAAATATCCGCATCTCATTATTTGTCTTGACATCATATGCCCATTTGCATGTGCTCCACAAACCCCATCATGTACTTCTTCCACTATCATTTTTGCCTTTTCAGCATCGACGCACCTTAACAGAACTTGGTTATGACTTTTCTTGTATAAAACCTCTCTGTCAAGGACATATCCAGCTGCCAACCTTCTAAGGGTTCTCTTCTCGATTTCAGTGGTATTTTCTGGATAACTCCGATGCTTGATATACTGCAGAATGTCGTAGTACCAAGGCTTAGTGTCTTTCACTTCTTCAATTTGGTAACAATGAGCTGGGTACTCATACGACTGCATGTTAATTGGCATCATTTCAGACTCCCCGCCAGCCTTGAATGTGGCTGCCAAGGTAGCTAAAGCGTCAGCCATTTGATTTTCTTCTCTAGGCACGTAGTGGAAAGTGACTTCGTCGAACTCTCTTCGAGCAGATCCAACACGAGTTTTCGGTACTCTAATAGCTTTATATCCTGGTTTCCCACTCTCCTCGGAGCTGATAGATTACTAAGGCTGAGTCATCCACACTCGCAAAGTCCTTATATTTTGCCCCAGTGCAGCTCGAATTCCCAAGACACAGGCTTCATATTCTGCCATGTTATTGGTACAATCAAAGTTCAGTCTGCTGGTAAATGGGTAGTGACTCCCTTCTGGGGAGACTAGAATTGCCCCGATGCCATGTCCTAGTGCATTTGATGCCCCATCGAAGTGCATTCTCCAGGAACCGTCCGTTGAAATGCTTGCTCCTCTAACGATATGGCCATTAAGTCCTCGTCCGGGAAATCAAGTCCAGCGGCTCATAGCTCTCATCAGTTCTGCTTGCCAAAAAATCGGATATGGCGCTGCCTTTTACCGCTTTTTGGCTCACGTATTCGATGTCAAATTCAGACAAAAGCATCTGCCATCGAGCTAACCTTCCGGATAGAGCAGGTATACCCATCATGTTTTAGTGGGTCTAACTTGGAAATCAGCCAAGTGGTGTGATACAACATGTATTGTCGAAGTCTTTTGTAGTCCATACCAGGGCACACAAAAACCTTCAATAGGAGGATATCGGACCTCGCAATCGGTGAACTTCTTGCTTAAGTAGTAGATGGCTCTTTCCTTCTTCCCAGACTCATCGTGTTGACCCAGAACACACCCCATGGAGTTCTCGAATATGGAGAGATACAAAAACAGAGGTTTCCTGGGATAGGGGATCAGGACAGGAGTGTGAGACAAGTACTCTTTTACCTTCTCAAATGTAATCTGACAGTTTTTATCCCATGCTCCAGGGCTATTTTTTCGGAGGAGACGAAAGATGGGGTCACATTTGTCGGTTAACTGAGAGATGAACCGAGCTATGTAGTTTAGTCTGCCCAGAAAACCTCGGACTTCTTTTTGGGTTCGTGGTGGAGGTAGATTCTGGATAGCCTTAACCTTATCTGGATCGACCTGTATGCCTCTCCTGCTGACTATAAAGCCTAGTAGTTTTCCAGATGTTACCCCGAAGGTACACTTGCTAGGGTTTAGTCTCAGCTGGAATTTTCTCAATCTCTGGAAGAGCTTCCTTAGATTCTTGACATGTTCACTCTCGGTTTGTGCCTTGACAATCATGTTGTCGACATAAACCTCGATTTCTTTGTGCATCATGTCGTGGAACAGGGTCACCATAGCTCTCTGATATGTCGCCCCAGCATTCTTTAATTCGAAGGGCATCACTTTGTAACAGAAAGTTCCCCACATTGTGACGAAAGTGGCTTCTCCATGTCTTCGGGTCATCTTGATCTGATTGTACCCCGAAAATCCATCCATGAATGAAAAGTAGGCGTTCCCGGCGTATTGTCCACCAGAGTGTCTATGTGTGGCAGAGGAAAGTGTCCTTGGGACTGGCCTATTAAGGTCCCGATAATCGACACACATGCGTACTTTCCGTCCTCTTCGGCACAGGCACATGTTGGCCACCCATTCAGGGTATTTGGCTACTTGGAGAAAACCGGCATCAAATTGCTTCTTGACTTCCTCCTTGATCTTAAGGAGCATTTCTGGTCGCATTCTTCTCAGTTTTTGCTGCACTGGTTTGAATTCTGGTTTGATTGGCATTTGTGAACTACCATATCTGTGTCTAGTCCCGACATGTCTTGATACGACCAAGCAAACACATCTTCGTACTCCTGAGTCGAAAGAGTTGTGCCGATTTTAACCTCTTTTCGATCCTCAGTGCCCAAATTTAAGATTTCGATCGCCTCCTCATGTGGCAGTATTTGCTTTTCTTCTTTTTCTATCATGTTGTACTCTTCTTCATTATCGCATTCTTCAAATTCCCCAAGACAAATGGTTGATTCAAATCCACCTCCGGATCAGGGTCATTAGTGCCCACATTATCGTTATCTGGAACCTGAAAGGAGGAAGAGTGTATGAGAGGATAATATCCCACACGGAATGGTCAAGAACTAACTTTGAGAGTAACTGGAAATGAAGTACTGGAATGAGGGGATAGATAATAAATAAAAGAAAAATTTGCTTTTCTTCTTTTTCTATCATTCTCAACAATTCGGTAGGCAAGTTGTACTCTTCTTCATTATCGCATTCTTCAAATTCCCCAAGACAAATGGTTGATTCAAATCCACCTCCGGATCAGGGTCATTAGTGCCCACATTATCGTTATCTGGAACCTGAAAGGAGGAAGAGTGTATGAGAGGATAATATCCCACACGGAATGGTCAAGAACTAACTTTGAGAGTAACTGGAAATGAAGTACTGGAATGAGGGAGATAGATAATAAATAAAAGAAAAATTTGTTTGCCATGGAAAAGAAAATGCATCCTTTATTAAACTTAAACAAAACATTTATTCACCCTTACAAAAGATCACCTATTGCCCCGGGTATAGGCAAATAGGGATAGTTCGAATATTACTCTGAAAGATTCTTGTAAACCACAGGTAGTTCTTCCACCGACCAACTGCTAGGCACGAACCATGTGGCAGAAGGCATATCCCGGATCTATCTCCGTTGTCAACATCTTCTGTGGTCACGACATTAACGTTCAGATCTTCCAGAGCCGTTTGTAACTCGGACATGGTGGTCTCAAACACATAACCACCTGACTTGAATGTTCTGAAGAGCGGCGGGAATGTCATAGGCTTCCATTGGAGTTCGTTTCCAGTCAATCTGGCTATCCTTCTCTCCCGGTCTTTTGAATTTCCTTTCTCTTTTCATGATAACCGGGCTGAAAACCGAGCCCAAATTGGTCTATTTTGGGATAGGACGGACAGGGTTGATCATTCCTTGCAAATATTTCCCAAAACCTCTCCCGGTTCTTGCGCCTCGGCCTAGGGTTTGCTTGATCTCCATCCTTGTGCATTTGGAGAGTCGAGGTCTTGGGATTCTTTTTCCTTCTGCCACGAATGTGGCATTCACAAATTCCGGGGAACGGAACGAACATTCTACCGCTTCCTCGCCTACTTCGATGTATGGAGCCTCTGTGGTCACGCTTGCTACGATATCTTCCTCAGCGTTGACAATTACTAAGGCCCCATCAATGACAAATTTAACTTTCTGGTGCAACGTGGAGGGTACTGCACCTGCTTGATGAATCCGGCCTTCCCAAGACAGCTATAGGACGGCATGATATCCATCACAAGGAACTCAACATCATAGGTGGCTGGTCCGATGGTCAATGGTACCTCAATCTTTCCGATTACCTCTCTTTTGGTCCCATCAAATGCTCGGACCACATTCTGACAAGCCCTCATATGAGAGGTATCTATTGGTAGCCTCTTCAATGTAATCGAAGGCATCATGTTCAGGGTTGAACCATTATCGATTAAGACACTTGGTAAAGCGTGCCCCTTACAGTAGGTAGTAATATGTAACGCCTTTGTTCGGCCTCTTCCTCCGGATGGAATCTCATCATCTGAAAACGAGATGAGATTATCAGCTTGAATATTGTTCACCAGTCGATCCATCTTGCTGACTGGTATGTCTTGTGGCACGAACGTTTGATTAAGGACATTCAACAACGCTTCTCGGTGTGCTTCCGAGCTTAAAAATAGTGCTAGCATTGAAGTACGTGTAGGTAAGTTGTGGAGCTGTTCTACAATGTTGTACTCGCTGTGCTTCAAGATCTTGAGGAACTCTTTAGCTTCTTCCTCCTTTATAGGTTCATTGACGACTAGCACATCTTCTTTGAATGGCTCCAATGGTCTTTGCCCTACTTTACTATTACCTCATCCGGAAGTGCTCACCTGACACTCGTACTTCCATGGCACTTGCCGATTGTCCTTATATTGAAAAGGCCACGGTGCGGAGATTACCACCTTGGCTGGTGTTGTCACTATCATGCTTACCTTAGGGGTAATTATCAAAGGACTACCCCTACCAAATTTTCTATCTGATGATTCTCCGGTGGCACAAACATCTTCTTCCCAAGAATCTTGAATGTCTTCGTAAAATTCCAACTCCTTTCTGAATCAATCTTGCACTTTATGCCCTTCTTTATTGTGGTAACAACAATGGTTACCATCTTCATTTTCTATCGTATCTGAATATGGTGCAAGAAATCCTACCTTTACCATTTGGCTCCATACCCAAGCCAAAGGAGATTTGATTTCCGAAACACTTGATTTAATTCTCCTTCCCCTTTCAGTAGTAATGGCATTGATTCCTGTCTCCTGATGATTGGGCAAGGGATTCTGAGCGACGTTTGGTGCTCCGGAGTTGAAAGTGATCCAATTCTTGTTTCTCATTCTTTGCACAAGTCTCTTGAATGCGAGACAACTTTCAATCGAATGCCCCTGCACACCGCCATGGTATTCGCAAAGAGCGCTCTCGTCATACCATTTCGGGTAAGGGGGATTTATTGGATTCATAGGATAAGGCGACACTGCATGAGTGTCAAAGAGCTGTTGGTATAATTCTTTATACGTCATGGGAATGGGGTCAAACTGTTCCCTTTCCCTTTCTCTTCTTGGTTCTCTCTGGTTCTATCTAGAAGTACCGGATGGTACAGCTGCTGTGGAATTTGAGCTTGAGATCGTAACCCCCTTGTTGACGTTGTAGGTGTTCACATTGTTGATCTCTCGCTCCTTGTTTTTCATGGGAGGCTTTTTACTGGAGTCTCCTCCCTCAATCTTTCCTTGTTTAATGGCCAACTCGATCATTTCGTCGGCCATGACTAAATCCGAAAAACTTCCCGACGTGATTGCTACCAAGTGCCCGAAGTAAGGTGCCTTCAAGGTCTGTACAAATAGCTTTCTTGTTTCCTTTTCATCCAAGGGTGGATGAACTTGCACAGATAAATCCCTCCATCTCTGTGCGTACTGTCGGAAACTCTCATTGTGTTTCTTTTCTAGGCTTTGTAACATGACCCGGTCTGGTCTCATATCGTTGATATGCTTATACTGCTCCAAGAAAGACTTGGCTAAGTCTTTCCACGTCTTGATATGAGTTCGGCTAAGCTGGTTGTACCACCGAATAGCTGAACCGGACAGGCTCTCTTGAAAACAATGGATCAGGAGTTGGTCATTCCCGCCATATCCTGTCATCTTTCGACAGAACATAGTAATATGGGCTGAAGGGCAACTTTTCCCGTCGAACTTCTCAAACTCAGGAACTTTAAACTTTGGTGGAAGCACCAAGTCTGGAACTAGGCTTAGCTCCATTGCGTCCACTCCATAATAATCATGGTCTCCCTGGACCATCTTTATTTGATCTTCTAATATTTTTATCTTTTCTTCCATCTTTTTAGCTTTATCTTCCTCGTCAAAGTCTGGGACGTGATAATCATCCGGATGATCATCAGGGATGATTGTAGAAGTTTGTATCTTCACAGCAGGTGCAACTTTCGCTTTGGTAACGAATGAGTCCCCGGGTAGTGCTGCTTTCCCTTTAGTAGCAGATGCGTCCCCGGGTAATATTCCGGGTGAGAGAACCACTTGCGGGGTTGGTGGTATGGCCACCCCCTCGGAAGAGATGCCCCCTGATGCACTAGCTTGCTGTAGACCTGACAACTTGGCTACGATTTGGTCGACCAAGGACTCCTGATTTTTCTTGATGGACTCAAGAGTACTTTCACTGTTCTGAGCCATCTTATCTTCTAGCTCCTTTTGAAGTCTTGCCATGTGTTCTTCGATCTTCTCCATTCTGGCTTCCATTTGTCTCTTTTTTGCTCGAGTATTGTGCGGGTGATGTGTATCTGATGCTTGCGGTGGTAAGCTCGGTGTCTGAGACATGTTCTGTTAGTTAATATGAATGTAAAAACATGGAAAATATAAAATAAACAAACATGAAATATAAAATGCAAGAAATGCAATGTATGATGTATGCAATTGGAGGTATTGATCCAGAAAAGTGTTCATTATTATAAATAATCCTTATTCAGACAAAAATGTTTTATCTTTTTAGAGACATAAAAATAGATTAAAGGTACATTCGGACTAAATCCTCTAGACCCCGAACAACTTCCAATAGGTTGACAAGTCTTCTGCCTTCATCTGTCACTGGTTGAATGCCTTGTCGAACCACACCAGCTTCCCTTGCTAGGCCGTGAAGATGACGGGCTGCTTTTTGCACTTGATCCAGGAAATCTCTGATGGTTGCGTCTCGGGCCCTCACCCTTCGCTGTGCTTGTTCCCAACGGAAACGCCATTGTAATCCTCCGTCGAAGGGCACCATCTGAAGCTCGTTTGCTTGCCTCTTGAACCCATCTACAATAGCTTCTAACTCAGCTATTGTCTTGCCATCTTTCTCGTGTTGTTTTCTAAGTCAGCTACCCGAACTCTCAAGCGCTGGTTCTGATATTGACTATCTGCCAAGCGTCTTTGGGCAGTCTTCATCTGTTCCTTCCAAGCTTTCTCATCAGGCCCCTCAAACTTCCTTTTCAGGCTATGAGCTTCGTCTTTCCAGTATTCGGAGGTTACCTTTAATTTGGAGTTATCCTTGACCTTATCTTGATACCCCTTTCTCAAGTCTTCGAGCTCAAAACGGACTCTTTTTTGTTCTTTTTCCAGTTTTTCTGCCCGATCTTTCTGAGAGTCAGCATCAAGCTTCCACTGATAACGTTCAGCTTCAAGTTCCTTTATCCTTTGCTTCAGCTCATTATTCACGGCTTCAAACTCGGTCTTGGCTATCTCGAGTTCAGAAGGGACATGCCTGAGATGTTCCTCCATGGTCCGGGTGTCATCACAGTCTGGCACAGGGATATTGTCATTCTTTCTCAATCTCCGCCACTCCACATAATCCGGAGTGAGCATACTTCTGGTAGCTACAACATCCATCCGGAATACTTTCCTCCACGAATCGACTACTTCTTTGATCATCTTCTTATAGCTGTCGCCGTGATACTCAAACTCTGACCTAGCTAACCCGCATGTTGCTGGGACAAACTGACGTGCTCCATATTGTCTAAGTGCTAATAGCGGAGCATACCCGACTGCTCCCCAAAGTCCAAGTAAGGTCACAGTGTCGGAGTCACCACATCGAAAAAAGAACATCACTGAGGAATAACCAAGGGGCTCTCCAAACAATATCTCGGTCTTGAAGATGCGTAAAGACCTTCATCCATTTTTTCTTTCAAGGCGCCTTCATGCCATTTTAAGGTAATAAATTTACCTAGAGGTGAATAGGTGGTGCTGAAACGGCGGTAGGCAACCCCGTCAGTCTTCCAGAAGTGGCTGTGAATCCAGACTTGAAGGAGCTGAATGCACCCGGTGAATCTTCCTCCGCCAGTTCTTCGGCAATGATTGAGAGATCGAAAGGTCTCAGCCAAGATGGCTGGTGCTGGATTGACTCTTCTCGAGAGTTGTTCGAATAGCTCCACTACGGTGGCATCGATGTATCCCAAGGTCTTTGGGAATAAAATTAGACCATACAGACCTAATGCAAACAGGTCTATTGTCTTCCACTCATCAGGATGGTGCTTCATTAGTTGTTTGATATGAAGCCAAGCGATTCCTTCTCCACTACCCTTACATCGAGCTCGGTCAGTTACCCATTTTTCATCAACTCCGGCAACCTTAGCTAGTGTATTTTTGAAAGGTTGACTTTTAATGTGCTTAAGGTAGGCCCGCTCGAGTTTGATGTTTTCACAATGCAGTAGTGTAGTGTACTCTTCTATGGTGGGCACCATGTCTTCCCGGTTAAAGGTGAAGCAACTGTATCCCGGGTTCCAGAATTGAACCAAGGCTCTAATTAAGGGCTCATCAATCTTAACATGAAGCAAAAGTGCAACATCACCGTACCGTTGGCTGAACTTCTGTTTCACCTCATTCTTCCAACTGTCCCAGATGTCCCGGAGCTCTTGTACGTCATTCTGCTTTAGGCTGATCGAGGCGTAGCTAACCAGCTCTGACACATAGCTGTTTTGAAGACTGTCTCCCTTTTCCTTCTGAGTCTTCTCGGACCATAGTCGTACCTCAGGGTTTTTAATCTCTTGTATTACAACACCTTTATCCATTAATTCAGATTATTTTGTGCGTAATGAACGTCTTTTTAGGGATCAATGGCCTCTTGTTATGATGCAAATGCTAAAAACAAACACAAAGGCAAATGGTTAGTAAAATAAAAATAAATGGAAATAAATAAAAATAACAAGAAATAAATGTCAATAAAAACATAAGAAAAAACAAATGGTTAGGAAACAATTGTCCTAGGTTTTGGAATGTGGTTTTGGGGTAGGCTCTATTTCTTCGAAGTCTCCTGGTTTAGGTTCTAAAAACGGTACCCGAGTTCTCCTTGCTGGTGCCCCCTTGGGCTTACCAGACCCTTAGTCCTAAACCCATCACAGGCTTGTGTGGACTAAGTTAAATTCGAGGGGACACATTCCCTTATGTCTATGCGGAGAATAAATTCACACGAAGACATAAGGTATATGAATCCCGAAGGCTACTTGCTAGGCATATGCGGTGAATAAATTCACACGAATGATTCGCTTTCACCCCCACTTAAAGGGTTCGGAGCTCGGGTATAGAGCCTTTGGATGAAAAAGTTTGGAAAACTGAAATCATTAGAAAACGGTCAGTCCAACTATTTACTCGAAAAAATATAACCAAAAGTAAGTAATAAGGATCGAAATGTTACCTTAAAGTTCAAACTTACCCTTTTCCTTAAAAAGACAACTGGAAATTACCTTAGCCTGACTCACTTACCTGTGTCCCCAGCAGAGTCGCCAAGCTGTCGCAACCTTCTTTCAGTTGGGCCCTGAATTGGGCTTCGACTAGAATCGATGTTGATTGGAGTCGCCACTGATTATTTATTTAAAAATAAATAGGTTAATCGGATACCTTATATCTTACCTGATCTGCGTCTTACCAAAGATATGTCGGATTCGGGAGTCGGTTACAGCTAAGGAAGGATTAGCACCCTTGAACTGCCCTTTCGGTACTATGTAATTTCCAGTTGTCTTTAATTAAGAAAGTTGTAAATTTAAATTAAAATGTAAAATGACGATCCAAATTACTTACCTTAGATTGCTTAAATTGTACCCTTAGAAGATCAAGACATATATTAGATAAGGAATGCAAATAAAACGCCTAAGGTAAAATGGAAAACAAATAAGATGAGGAAAATATAGAATATAAAAATAATGTATATGATGGTAATAATGATAAAGATATAAACAATGGGAAAAATAAAAAGATATATATAATAGTAATAAATAAAAAAACATAAAAACTAAAATAAATCACCATAATCAAATATGTACATATAAAAAAAAATAATGAAAATAAAATAAGAAATATATATATAACAATAATAGAAAAACTAAAAAAATTATAAAATAATAGCGTGTAAAGTAAAACAAATAAAGTTAATAAAACATATATAACATTAATACCATATATTAGCTAAATATAAGAGGGAGGAAAAATATAATAATAATAGAAAAATAAATAATGTAAATGAATATAATAATAAAGAAGTAAAGAAATAGGGTAAATACAAAATGTGTACATATATACATATATATAATATAACATATAAGTGACATAATACTATACTAATAATACACATATACGAGTGTAAAAAAAACTAATAATATAAAAATATATAACTATTATAATGTAATATAAAAAGATAATTAAAATTAAAATCCAGAGAAAGGACTAAAATGAAAGAACTGCAGGCTTGAGGTCGAAATTCTAAAGCAATATTAAGGGTTAATTTCGGTTTGAGGGGGGAAAACGGCTCTTTTCGAGGTAACAGGGATCAAAAGGGTAGTTTACCCTATTTTAAGTAGAAACACGCGGATGGTTTAAGCATAAAAATCAAATTTTTTAGCAAAATAATCATTTCTCTCTTCTCCAAGCCGAGGGAACCCCTCCCTTTATGTTATTTTCTTTCAAATGTTCATCCAAAAAGATGAACACGCCGTCGTGGGGTTCATGTGAACCCAGAATCCGGCACCGCGCCACCTCGCCGGCCGCCGTCATCGGCGGCAAAATCAAAAAAAGTTTATATTTTTTTAAAGCTCTCGGTGCCCTCGTTTTGAAAATCTAAACAGTTTTCTCAAAAACAAAGCCTCAGGGTGTGAATCTGGGTTCGATAACTTCGAAAACCCCCCCTGTTCATCGGCGTTTTGAGCGTATTTTGAGTATAAAAAAGGAAAAGAGAAGCAAACGGGCGAGCATGCAAAATAACTACCAAAAGGTAAGAACTTTACCTATTGTTCTCTCGAAAATTTACAAAAGAAAAGCTCTGTTTTCACTCTAATATTTACTGCGAATTTTTTCTAGGGTTTTGTGTCTATTTTGTGATTCGTATGCCAAAAAACCCCCCTTTACAAATGGATGATTACATTTATTTATAGCTTCGATTTGTGCTATTTTTAGACCTATTTGAATCCTAATAGGACTCTAACATTTTCTTGTTCACTGTGCGAGATCCTTGCGTCGTTGGTGGTTGCCGAGAGAATCGGGCATTGTTTGAGAGGCGTGCGGTCGTGGGAGTGTGCGGTGCGGCTGGAACCTTGGCTTGGGTTTGGAGGCAACCCTAGATGCCTTTACCGTGGACCGTTGGATTCCATCTAGATCCAACGGTCACTGTTACTGGCGGCTGGATGAGAAGTTGAGGGAGCTAGGGCGTCCGAAGACCCTAAACTATTATGGGTCACGTGCGCTGGACTTGGTCCACTGTTGGGCCAGCAGATTGGTCTTGTAACCTAATTTTGGTCCTGTAATATGCAAGAAATAAATGAAATTAATACTAATATATATATGTGAATATTATAAGAGTGTGGAGTAATACTAATATATATATGTAAATATTATAAAAGTGTGGAGACGAAATTATGTGTCTACAATATGAATAGTCGGATAATCATTTTGTAACTTTTAATAGTCGAGGGACTCAACAAAGCAACGACATATAGTTGGAGGACCATTTTGTAACTTTTAATAATTGAGGAATTCAACAAAACCACACCCTAAAATTAGGGGACCATTTATGTACTTTACCTTATAATCTAATTCGATGATAATTTTTTTTTTCAAACGGTTATTTGAATAGATCCGATCAACTTGTAATAATTTATCTTTAAAATTTCATATAATTACTATCACTAAAAATTAAGAAAATATTATTAACAATTAGTTAGTCTAGTGGGACGAGACACTATATTTCTTAAGCAATGTTAAGGGTTTGAATCCTTGCGTTTGTGAATGGAGTAAACTAGGTTGGGAGGGTCGTCTTTTTCTTTGCAGTGCTCAATCTGGATTAATCGGTCAATAGATCGGATACCAGTGATTAATTAAAAAATAAAACAATATTTATATAATTTATTATTATAATTCTACGTTCACATTTCAAATTCTTCCACACATTTTATATGTATATATACGCCAATCATTGAAGCTAAATAAATACAATTGATAAGATCATTACAATTTGACTTGATGTTAACATGATCTAATATTTTCGCTGAGTAAAAAAGATAATTTTTTCAAGCGTGTAAGCTCAAGTTATTTCAATAGATCCAATCATTTTAGAATTCGTTCGATTGATAAATCAAATTTTGAATGTCGTAATAAACAATGATAATATTTATTATTATAATTTCACACACACATTATATATCTATAGACAACAATCATCGAAGCCAAACAAGTACAATTGATTAGATCATTACAATTTAACTCGATGATAATATAATCTATCAATTTCACTTCGTAATAGAGAGAAATTCTTTAAACGTTTAAGACCAAGTTATTTCAAGTTTCCTATCACGTGTTATATGTCTATAAATAATACTTATTGAAAGGTCAAATGAATTAAATAGAAAAGATCACTACAATTTAACATGGTGATAACTTTTTTCAATATCTTACTTCAATAAATTCAATCATCTTATTAGAATTCATCTTATTAAAAAAATTACGTCACTATTATCACAACAAATAAAGACAACATTAATTCATCAAATAGTCTCAATGATAAAAGAAAATACTATTCTCTATAAAGGTCCCGAATTCTAACTCCATCTGAAAATTTATATGATCGGAACTTATTAAATGACATGACATATACTACATTGTAATCATCCCAGACATTAAATATATATATATATATGATCGTTATGTCAATAAATCCAATAATGTTAGAATTCATCTAATTGATAAATCAAATTGCTAATGTCACAATAAACGATGATAATATTTACTATTATAGTCTCACGTGTAAGTTTTAATTTTCTTAACTGGTGTTATATGTTTACAAACAATAATCATTGAAGTCGAATAAATACAATAAATAAGATCATTATAATTTGACTTGATGGTAACATGATATAACCTTTTCACTCGGTAACAAATAGAACTTTTTCAAGCGCATAAACTCCAGTTGTTACAATAGATCCAATAATTTTAGAATTCTTTGAATTGATATCTCAAATTATTGATGTCACAGTAAACGACAACAATATTTATTAGTATAGTATCATATGTACATTTCAATTTTTGTAACACGTGTTGTATACAAATATTAATCATTGAAGTCAAATAAACACAATAAATAAGATCATTATAATTTGATTTGATGATAACATGATCTAACGCTTTCACTCAGCAACAAATATAACTTTCTCAAGCGCGTAAGCCTCGATAATTTCAATAGATCCAATCATCTTAGAAATATTCTGATTAATAACTCAAATTATTGATGTCACAATAAACGACAATAATATTTATGATTGCATTCACATGTATATTTTAATTTTCGCAACACGTGTTATTTGTTTACAAATAACAATCATTGACCGTTTTAACTTGACTTGTTATTAACATGATCTAACCTTTTCACTCAATAACAATGAGAACTTTATTAAGTGCATAAGTCCCAATTATTTTAATAGATCCAATCATCTTAGAATTATTTTGATTGCTAAATTGAATTATTGATGTCACAATAAACGACATCAATATTTAAGATTATAGTTTCACATGAACATTTTAATTTTCGTAACACGTGTTATATGTCTACACGTAAGAATCATTAAAACCAAATAAATATAATCATTAAAACCATTACAGTTTAATTTGGTGATAACGTAATCTATATCGTTCACTTAATAATAAAAAAACTTCATTAAGCGTGTGAGTTCAAGTTATTTAATAAATTTAATGATTATTTTTTATTAAACAAATACTATGTTATAATCATATTAGATTATTAAAAATAATAAAAAATATATATATTACATTATATCTGATATAATAATCTGCACTAGATATATTATATTAATTTGAATATCTGTAAAATTGAAAGGAAAAAAAAGGTCAAACAAAAGGACAAAAAAATAGAGTTGGCGTCCAAATCTGGTTAGAACAGAGACTGCCGTTATGGATAACATAATTAAGGTATCTTACCATATCACAAGGTCCACGCTCACGTGTGGCCCAAAGTTCCATCAGTTAACTTTAAATTACTCTTTTAGCCCTATAACGTTCAATACTAGATAAAATTCCCGTGTGAAAACAGTAAAATCACAGGTTTTAAGTAACGCTAGACTTCCCGCCAGAATACACGCGCCTAAGTTCAACGCGTGGGAAAAGAAATGGCGGACAATCCCAAATTGTGATTTCGGTGGTTGTGGGGCCCACATCACACTGTAGTGAAAAAGAAAGCTCTCGATTTTCTGCTATATATATCCAGACCAGTTCTTCATTTTCATAACTCTCTCAAAGAAAAAAGTTCCATATTTTATAATACATAAGCAGCTTCTGTCCTCCGACTCTGCAACATATCCCAACGTTTTAAAGGTAAAGGGAAAGGGGAATTTTCGAGGATCTGAGTACCATGTAATCTTTTTTTCTTTTAGTCTCTGTTGAAAAACACACAGACCTTTGCTCACTGTTAACATGTTTTTTTTTAAAGAAATAAAGCTAACTTTCTTATTTTCATTTTAATCTCTGTACTGACTTTGGGTTCTTGTTTGTGTGCATTACAGCCTGCTGTTCTCTATACCAGCATTGCAAAAGGGTGAGAGAGACGTCAACTGGATATTATTTTTCATTGCTTTGATTTCTTTCTTATGCTTCAGTTTCATTACACCTTCATCATGGTTTCAGGTGTCGTTAATCATACAGGATCCTAGTCGTGTGAACGACGAAGTGATGAGCTTTGCCTTTTTGTGTTCATTGCTTCTTCTTTTTTTTTCTTTTTTTTTCTTTTTCTGGTTTTCTGGGGTCATTTTCATTTTTCTGTCAGACATATCGACAAACAGTTGATCAAGCAAGCTACCGGGAAAATCTAGGGTTTTTTGTTGATGTTAGTCAAGTCTTATGGTGTTTTTCAGCGATTTTCCCAGGTGGGGCTTAGCTAGAAAAGGATCAAACGAATGTGTGAGTGTAAACTGCTAAGTGTGAGCTTATTTGTTTGTTTTTTTTATTTAAAAAGGTGGACCTTTTTTGTCTTGTTCCGCTTCTGTTTTCTTATTTTCTCTCTCTTACGTTCTTTAGAGATAAAACAGAAAACGTCTTCTACAAACAGATAGATACCTTGCAGTCATGCATGGGCGTTAACGAGTAGAGGCGTTTTTTTTCTTCATTTCTTTCACCATCGGAGGAGATGGAGTTGTTCAAAAAAGGTTTAGACTTTATGGAAAAGAAAAACGAAACTGGAGATTTTCTTTCTTGGGGTGTCTGTTTTTTTCCTTCCAAAGTTAATTTGTGTTTGGGGTTTGTTCAAGGATTATTGTGCTGATATCGTTCAACAACATGCTAAATGGTGATGATGCCATTGTTATTCCCGTAACTATGCAAAGCTTCCCTTCCCTGTTTATCCCCTATGTATTACCTTGTCTCTCTCTCCTCCTCCCCCATGCATTGTCATTTCAATATATATATATTATTATTACCTACTTTATTATAGTTTGTGTTGATCTTTTGCTTTGTGACTTTGTGTTTGTTATTTATTTAAGACAAGTCATTTAATTTTGATTGACTTGCTTTTGGTGCAGAAAACAATGGATCAGTTGGGGGAAAACTTTGATCCCAGTCTAGTTGGGAGGATGAGGGAAGCTGAAAATGAGAGTAGGTCCGGAAGTGATAACATGGAAATTGCTTCAGGTGATGGTCAGGATGCTGCTGCTTCTTCTAATGGACGCCGGCCGAAGAAGTACCATAGACACACTCCACACCAAATCCAAGAGCTTGAATCGTATGGTTGCTTATCTTTCACTTCTTTGACTGAATCTTTTATTTGTTATTGAACTTTACATCTTTGCGTTTCTTGTGTTTGTTATATAGTTTCTTCAAGGATTGTCCTCACCCTGATGAGAAGCAAAGGCTGGAACTTAGCAGGAGGCTTGGCCTGGAGATCAAGCAAATCAAATTTTGGTTTCAGAACAGGAGAACCCAAATGGTCAGTTTATGATAAACCTTTTGGTTTTGGTAGTCTTGATGTGGTTGTGTTCTAATCTTCAGTTCGAGATTGCTAATGATGGTGATCTGTCGTTTAAATTAGACCCAATTGGAGTGCCATGAGAATATGATTCTTAGACAAGAGTGTGATAAACTCCGAGCCGAGAATGATTACTTGAAGCAGGCCATGGCTAACCCGGTATGCAACAATTGTGGTGGTCCAGCGGTTCCTGGTGAAATATCTTATGATCAGCACCAACTTCAGATGGAGAATGCTCGATTGAAAGAAGAACTAGGCAGGGTTTATTCTTTAACGAGCAAGTTCTGGGGCTGGCCTTCCTCGACCTCGGCCGGTCCTATTCCTTCCCAAGGCTTAAACTCCAATCTGGAGCTCGGGTGGGGAGAAATGGTTTTGGTGGCTTGAACAATGCAGGAGGCACCTCATTGCCTATGGAATTCAACTTTGGTGATGGAGCTATGTTGCCGAAACCTATGGCCAATGACATGCCATATGACAGGTCAGCTGTCGTAGATATTGCTTTGGGGGCTTTGGGTGAATTGATTAAGTTGGCACAGGTCGATACTCCTCTTTGGATCCAAGGCTCGGATGGTTCTTTGGAAACATTGAATCTTGAGGAGTATAGTAGAACTTTCCCCTCTTTCATTGGAATGAAACCAAGTGGTTACCAAACTGAGGCTACAAGGGCAACTGGCCTGGTTTCCTTGCGTGGGTCGGCTCTCGTTGAGGCATTAATGGATGCGGTATGCTGCTCAATCACTCGTTAAATATAACTTCTTATCCGCCGTTACTATCGACCGAATCTTTAATAAAGTAATATTGTTAGAAAATGTTTGTTTGACATTATTTTTCTGTTACTTTATGAATAGAATCGTTGGGTAGAAATGTTTCCCTGCTTGGTTTTTAAAGCAGCAACCATCGATGTGCTATCCACCGGTGCAGGTGTAACCAGAGACAATGCATTGCAAGTGGTAGGTTTTCTAACATCTATCTTTGTTTCTTTTGCCACTTAACCGGGCCTAATGAAAACCATACTTTGCAGATGGATGCTGAATTTCATGTGCTTTCTCCATTGGCTCCAGTCCGTCGACAGAGATTCATCCGGTTCTGCAAACAGCATTCGGAGGGTGTGTGGATTGTGGTTGATGTTTCAATCGATGCCACTCGTGATGCCGCAGATAAGTATGCGTTTCTCAACTGCAGGAGGCTCCCTTCTGGCTTTGTCATCCAGGATCTGGACAACAAGTACTCCAAAGTAATTGCCAAACTTAATTTTATTACTTTCTCTACTATACATTTAAACATATCATCATATGATCTTAATTTAAGATCATCATCATATACTTTGGAACACAAAAGCGTTACGACAATCTTTCTAAGTTTTTGTAATGCTCGTGTGTTTTTAATCATTAAATGCAGGTTACTTGGATCGAAAACTCGGAATACGATGAAAGCGCAGTTCACCATCTCTTGAGGTCATCACTCAATGTCGGTTTAGGCTTTGGTGCACACAGGTGGATTGCTACTCTCCAAAGGCAAAGTGAATGCTTGGCAGTCCTAATGTCGGCTGACATTCCTAGTGAAGATAATATAGGTAATTTTTTCCCAACTGCTACATTATTTTCTTTCATCTTTGACGATAATACGCGGAGTCTTCCTCATCTAATACATGATGTTTTGCTATAGGAATAACATCGGCAGGACGGAAAAGCATGCAAAGCTTGCGCAACGGGTGAATCCACGAGATAATGTTCTCGAACTTTTTTATTCACGAGATAATGCACATCCCAGATTAATTGCTGAAATGGGGTGAATTCTACAGTGAGCTTAGAGGTCGCCATGGCATCCGGGCGTCGCCATGGCATCCGGGCGACCTGTGGGGTGTTTTGCAAAGAATAGGTCGCCATGCAATCAAATAGTGTGGTGTTTTCAGATTCAATTTTTAAAGCATTTTTAGTCTATTATTATATTTTATTTACATTTATTTATAATATACCTTTAGGTATCTTTGTTTATCTGTTTAATTTTTAAGATTAAGAGAGTTGTGTGTATATATAGAAATTTATTATTGAATTTAGGGCATCCGAGGCCATCCGACCGAGGCCATCCGAACGAGCTATGCGAGGGCATCCGAGGGCAACTGAGCGAGCTATGCGAGGGAATCCGAGGGCAACCGAGCGAGGGTAGGTCGCCCGGAGTACATGGCGACCTACAAGGTCGCCCGGAGTGCATGGCGACCTACGGCCAACACTGTGCAATTCGCCTTACTTCAGCAATTAATCTTGGGAGAATGTTATCTCGTGAAATAAATAATTCCAATACATTATCTCGTAGATTTAGCCATTATTCACGACATATGGCTAGGGAATAAGTTCTTAGTTATTATGAAGTGGCTGCTACTGGCTCTTGAGATCGTCGTTTCGTTCTTCATGAATTTTACTTTTCTTAATTTCGTTATGAACTTTCATAAACAATAAAATGTTTGTCAACTAATTGATGCCTATTGCTGTTTTTCTTCCTTTTTAGGTTAGAGAGCAGATTCTCTAAGTGGGAGAACAGCTCTACGTTTTGCTGCTGTAAATGTACATGTGAGATGCATAAGACTAGTTGTTGCTGATTTTGTTCCTTGTGCTCCTTTTGAAGCTATAAACAACCAAATATAAGGTGAAAGAGGGGATGGTTCTGGTGTGAGGAGCAAAAACGATCGGAGGTGTGTATCCCGTTACTTAACTCGATCAGCATTTTGTTCTGTTGGCTATGAGATCAATTTAAACGAGAATTAGGTCCAGGATTCATTGCGTGTAATATTGTGAAAAGGGTTAATGAGAGAGGATCTTTTACAGAAGAAACTCGGTTTTGGCGTGTACGACTTATTGATGCTCATCACAGACATTTCTCCCTGTGATCTCAATTGCTATGGAATTAATCAGCCTTCTATGCGAAAAATGATGTTGGTTTTGTGCTAATTATTTAACTTTTTACCATGCAATGCACTGTCCAAGTTTGTAGATAAGCCAGCCGATGGTGGGATTACTGCTCTTCATATGGCAGCATTGAATGGGTATTTTGATTGCGTACATCAGTGGATCTAATAGGTATGGTTTTCTTTTTTATCGTTTAGTGGATGATCGCCTTCTGATTTGAACGTGGTTATTGTTTTTACGGGCAGAAGAGGGAAGCACTCCTTTGCATTATGCTGCTTGCGGCGGAAACTTGAAGTGTTGCCAGGCAAGGCTTATAAACAATGGTTTTGGATCTATTTGTTACATGCATTGAATACGATTTAATGTTATTCTTTTGTCTGCAGATCCTTCTAACAAGAGGAGCCAGTAGAATGACTTTGAATTGCAACGGGTAAACTGTCTTTCTTTTATCTCATTTTGCTCGTTTCTTTGGCCTTGTTTGGTTGTTATTCCAGTTCTGAACCTGTCATGGTTAACAGACAGCATTATCTGCATTTTCGCTGCCGCTTGATGTTGCCAGGATGTGGGGTCGTCATTGGCTTGAGCCCTTGTTGGCTTCTAATTCGGACACAACCATACCTAGATTTCCTTCTTCCAACTACTTGTCCTTGCCTCTTTTGAGTGTGCTTAATATGGTAGAACAGTTGGATGCTTTAGGTTTTATCAATTGGGGTGCATGGCCTTCATTTAGACTATTGTTTGTAGAGAATGTTGGTTGCAGTCCTCAACAACCTCTTCAGATGATGCCGACACTTGTGCTGTCTGCCTTGAGAGAGCGTGTGGTGTTGCTACGGAAGGTATGTCATCAACTTGCTGCTTTCATAACTTGGGTTCTGTATTCTGATTAGCAACTGTAAGGTTCCCCGTTCTGACCAGAAGGCCACAGGTTTGAGTCATGGAAAAATGCCTCTTTGGAGAGTGCAAGGGCAGGGGAGTGTACTATAAACGACCCTCACGCAACCCTCGGAAAGTGGGGAGCCTTGTGCACCATTGAATGCCCTTTTCGTTCCTTGTAATATAAAGGTCCCTCGTTCAAATGTAGGCACTGATCAATTCATTTATCGTTTCAAGATGCAGGCACGGGCTATGCGTAAGTTGTGCACTTTATCTGTGCTCAACGAGCCAATTTCCTTCCGATATGGTTGCCCCAACTGGGTCAATCCCATGCCCCCTCTGTAGACATGCCATTCTCTCCTTTGTGAAATTGCCGAGTTCACCCAGAAAAGAAATTAAACTACAGCTCTCCTTTGGCCTCTGTACACCCTGCATGCTTCATCCCCGCAATGCAGATTGCCCGTCACAAAATTCAGAGATCAGAAAGAATCGTGTTTCATTGGTCTCTTCGGACATTTTCTGTCGAGCTACCTGTAGTCCATTTCCTTCTGTCGCCATCCCTTTATGCACCTGTAATGACAGCCCTTGCCCCTCTTTCGAACACCTAGAGACAGCAGAAACACAAGAAGAATCCCTGAGGCGTTCACAAGTCATGTCAATCGAACAGGATAAAATCAAAGGATCAAGACTGGAAAGAAGAACATGTTCAAGCATGTTTTGGGGCAGAAGGAGCTGCAGTAGAGAGCATCAATGTAATTCAGAAATAAATGCTTGATTGGTTTCATCAATGAGGTTTTGGGGTTGTATTCTGTAACTATTACAAGTTGAAGAAAATTTTAATTTTTGTTACCATTGAATTCTATTTAGCATTTATCACATAAAAGAAAGGAATATTGATAATCATTGAAGAAATGCGTCGTTTGAAGATGACCCTCGTTGAGTTTCAGCCTGAAGATCTGGGCATTGTTTTCATCGAACTCGAACTTGTAGTCTTTAGATTTGTTCCACTTTTTGAGCTCCACATTGGTTCTCGACAGAAAAGATAGGTAACCATCGAGTCCGGGACTTGAACCAGAGTCGGAAGGTCTACGAATAGCGGCTCTAACACGGGATGTTTCTTGGCTGACGTTTTCGGCTTGGATATAAGTGTGGAGACCGTGGAGAAATAAAACCGGGATTTTGAGGATTAGCGTGAGGGATACAGAGAGTGAGGTCTGGAGTATGAGATTGTTGTAATCTTGAAAGGGTAACATCGTTCTTCGATGGACAGAGAGATTGTAAAGGTTTAGGCAAAGGGTCGATTTAGAGGCAAAATTACAAATAACAATGTTTTATTAAGAAAGCACATGTAAGAACAACTGAACAAGTAACAGGATACAAAGTAGTATTATGTTAAAATTCCTCAAGTGTTGCTTTCATAACTGGCGTAGTGCTGTTTGGATCAATCTCAACCGTTGCCACATATTTATACTTATGCACACTAGCAGGTTTGGAAGTAGATGTATTTAGCTGCGATTGAATCGCAGACCAAACAACTTTTTCATCACCTTGAATACTATCAATCTAGTCTTTTTTTTAAATACTATCAAACCAGGTGAATCAATCGAATCAAAACAACAATTAAATAATTACATTTTATCATAAACCAATAACAAGTTTCTATTAAACTATTATTATACCTGAAAAATAATATAAGATTTATAAAAGAAGAACAAGTAATTTAAGATGATAATAAAGATTAAAATGATAAAAAAAAATTAAATATGCTGAATTTTTTCTCAAAATTACGTAGTAAGACAAGCGATCTGCATGTTTGACTTTAATTTGATTATTATTATTATTACTTTAAATAGTTTATAATTATTATAAGATAATATATGTTCAAATTTTTTTAATATATTGATGATATATATACCCTAAAGACATAATTATTCAAGCACAAAGCTTATAAAAAGAATAATCTATCCTTTTATCGCATATATTAGACGATGGATTCAAATTTAGTTATTTCTAATTTTATTGTAAGACTGTAAATGTCTGGATATTAGCGTGTCACATGTATGACATGTTGACTTTATTATTTAGCTAGCCACTAATGCAGTAGATTTTTAATTTAATTTAAATATTTTTTTTATTAATTGATAGTATATAGTATTGATTTTCTTCCATAAAAAAACTCATTAACAACATGATTATAATAGGAATAATGCTAAAAATAGCCTCCAATGTTTTTCTTTGAGATAAAAAGCTCACTCCATAGATGAAAACTACAAAATAACACATGATTAACACTAAAAAAATAGGAGTTTTTTTAACCTAAAATGAAACGTTGAGGGCTAAAATGCCCCAGAAAAAAGGACAAAATGATTATTTTGTCAAATGTTAGGAACATTTTTTGCCCTAAAATAAAACGTTGGGAGTCAAAATACTCCAAAAAATAGAATATGGTGTAAAATGAAATTTTTCATAAACGTTGGAACTAATTTTGACATTATGTCATTATAATAATATAATAGTATAAGTGATCGAATAATAGTATATATTTTAATAAGAAGTATGATTTCGGTTCAATCATTTTATATATTTATTTATTTTTACTTAATTATCTTTTTTTTAAAATAAACATTGAGATAAATATAATATAGTATCTACACATATTTTACCGAAGCAATTGTTCAAATTTAAATTCTTTAAAAAATAATACTTCTTTCTATTACTAAAAACATTCAATACATTCTTAAAAAGTATTTTTAAATATAAACAATTAATTGACTCATTATTAAAGCTCGTTATTGTTGTCCAAAAAATCAGCCGGAAGTGTTGTGGTTGAGCTTGTTATTCTTGGGCGTCTCCACCTGCTACTTCAGAAAATATCCTTGCTCGCGACTTTAGGAGTTACCACGCAGCATCCTAGCTATTGCAATTTGTCCACTGTGTTGGGAACATTCAATTAAAAAAAACTTTTATTGTTGTAATATTTTTATATGTATCCATTGATTATTGATGTGATATATATATATCATCTTATTATTTTAAAAATATGTTATATGTCAAATTATTATTTTTAATATTATGATATATATCGCAATAAGGATATCACATCAATAATGAATGATTAATTTGATAAAAAAATATAAAATATTAAAATATTTTATAAAAATAAAGATAAAAGTAACCGTTCAAACAAATGTTAAGAATATATTTTGACATTATAAATATATATTTTCATAAAAGTAATAAAATATCTCATTAAAAATTCCATTTATAATCTTGAAAACAAAATAAAAAACACAAATTTATCAACCTCATAAAATACATAGTACATGTATTTAAAACATAAAACATACCCAAGGTACATGCAAACCCCAATATCATAAGAAAATAAGAAGAAAAATGAGCAACACCTCTTGTCGGAGTAGATAGAAAAAGGCCACAGAAGCGTTAAAGAAGCACACTGCAATCTCCCCTACCGAGAATTACCATCAACCATAATCAACAAAGTAGATAACGACATTGTCGAAATGACATCCAAATAGAGACCCTTCAATCCAATCGAAGCAACAGCACCTAACTTGATTTTTGTAGGGTCTTTAATCCGCAACTCTCTTTTTGTGGTGATTGAAAGATAGAGACAGATGCTACAATCCTTCACCGAGGTCACGTTAAGTGGACGACATTCTTCAAGTTCACTTGAAAAGAATTGGTTCAATATTTGTGGTGTGGAATGCGGCTAAGTTAGGTGGACTCAATTATGACAATGAGGATGTTTCATGACAACAAAATCGAGCGAATAGATAAATTCAGCAACGAAATTAATTTCCGACATCGTTGCTGACACAATGTCTCCGTTTCTTCTTGTAATTCTCTTCTCCCTGTCATATAAAAGTAGTACTTCAGCTCAGCCTGCTGAGCAATTTCTTCATGCCTGTCCCTTGGTGTTGAGTTCTTCAATCGTTTACACTCAATACAGTCCTTTCTACTTCTCTGTTTTGAAGTCATCTGCTCGGAATTTCAGGTTAACAACACCATCTACTCCCATGCCATTGGCCATTGTTACACCACTGCACACATCCCACCTCCAAGCAACAGTCTATTGTTGCAGGAAACATGGACTGTAACTCAGAGCTCGAAGTGGGGGTCATGATTTTGAGGGTCTTTCTTATTCTACTACAGCTTATAATGCCCCCTTCGTCGTGATCGACTTGGTGAATATTCTATCTTTTCGGGTTAATGTGGGAAAAAATACAGCATGGGTTGAATCTGGTGCGACCATTGGTGAATTGTACGATGAATTGCTCAGAGAAGTAGAACTCTTGCATTTCCGGCTGGTATCGGTCTCACTGTCGGTCTCGGTGGACATTTGAGTGGAGTAGGCTATGGAATATTGTTTCGGTCTTGCTGCAGATAATGTAATCGACGCTCGTTTAATCGATGTTGAAGGGAGAATTCTTGATAGAAAATCGATGGGAGAAGATTTGTTTTGGGCCATCCGAGGAGGTGGTGGGGGTAACTTTGGGATCGTCCTTGCTTGGAAACTTCGATTAGTCCCGGTTCCAGCTAATCTTACTGTTTTTACGGTCACGAAACGTTAGACCAAAAGGCGATCCAACTTGTTCATCAATGGCAGTCTATTGGGAACAAGTTTCGCAGAGAAATGCACACGACCATTGCCATATCAAGGGCGATCAAGTCAAGTGAAGTTGAGAAGATGATGATTCAAGCAAGTTTCATATCCATATTTCTCGGTAGCACTGATGAGCTTGTTTCATTGATGGAAGAGAAATTCCCAGAACTTGGAATCGTGAAAGAAGATTGTTTCGAAATGAGTTGGGTCGAATCAAATCTCTACGCCACCTACTCAAACTCAGCGACGTTACTGAATAAGACTGGCAAGTCAGCTCTCTCAAACTCGTTCTTCAAAGCAAAATCGGATTTCGTAAAACAACCGATTCCAGAAGCGGCGCTCGAAGGATTGTGGCCCAAGTTTTACGAGGAAGAATCAGAATCTGCAGTTATGATATTGGTGGCTTATGGTGGAATAATGGATGGGATTCTTGAGACGGAATCTCCATATCCTCATCCTCACAGAGGTGGCATCCTCTACAGTATCTTATATGTGGTGGATTGGTAGGAAGATAAGGATATAAACTCGGAAAGGTACATGAGGTGGATGAGCGGAGTTTACGATTACATGACTCCATATGTTTCGAAATCTCCAGGAGAAGCATATGTTAATTACAGAGATCTCGACATTGGGGCTGATGGAATTAAAAGCGATGATGACCGGTACAGGAGAGCCTGCATTTGGGGTTCCAAATATTTCAAGAACAATTTCAACAGATTGGTGCATATAAAGACGGAAATGGATCCTGATAACTTTTTTAGGCATGAACAAAGCATCCCTCCGCTTTCACGTTTGTTGAAGAAAGTAGCAAACTGGAGCAACCATGGAAGCTTGCAAGATCAGATATGACCAGCCTTCTCTGAAATTAGTTCCATCCTAATTTCCTGAATAAAGCACGTATCCACTTTATTTCTTCTAACCATGTCCCTATGTTACAATATGAGAATGAAGGAGATAGATCACAACAGAGAAGAATGGAGAAAGAGAGAGAGCATTTTCAGAGGTTTATTGAATTAACCGTAACATCTCCAATAGAGATCGGTCACCTTATATACTAGAGAACAGTAATATTAGTTTAGAGAGTGGAAACTAACAATCATCTTAACCAGTCCTAACTAACCATAACCGCAAGACTAAGAGCTTAGTACAACAGTGAACCACCCTAATTAACTTCTACTTCTTAAGCTCTTGACTAAAAACATTCTCCTTGCATTCTTTAGCTTCTAAATCCTGCTTCCTTGCTTTTGTTTGCTGAGAAGAACAAAATAGTGACCAAACAAACAATATTCATGTTGACATAGGTAAAACAAAAAGTTTGTCGCGATGACGATAAAAAAACAACGCTGATAACGGCTTAGTCATTACATTCGTTGTTTGTTCATAGGCTGGAACCTCATTCACCCGCAGCGTTCCAGCTATCACTTTCTCACGAACAAAGTAGAGATCTAGTTCTACATGCTTGAATTTTGACTGCATAACAGGGTTTGCCGAAACAGCAACGGTACTTGAATTATCACACCAGAGTGTGGGTTTTCCATCCAGAACAATGTGTAATTCACTGAGTAGAGACTGAAGCCATATAATTTTAGTTGTCGCACACGCCACACTGTGATATTCGGCTTCAGCAGTCGATCTAGACACAACTTGCTGTTTCTTCGAACCCCATGAGATGGAATTTCCTCCAAAATAAATACAAAAACCTGTAGTAGACCGTCGATCAACCAGATCAGAATCCCAATCAGCATCAGCAAAACTGGTTATCGCTAGTCGTGAAGAACCAGAAAACTTCAAGCCATAGTGAAGTGTTCCTTGGAGATACCGCAGAATTCTTTTAACAGCTTCAGAATCCCAATCAGCATCAGCAAAACTGGTTATCGCTAGTCGTGAAGAACCAGAAAACTTCAAGCCATAGTGAAGTGTTCCTTGGAGATACCGCAGAATTCTTTTAACAGCTTGAAAATGTACATCGAATGGGGATTGCATAAATCGACAGACCCGATTCACAGCAAACGCTATATCAGGCCGTGTAATTACTATATGCTGTAATGCTCCGACATTGCTCGTATAATCTGCCACATTCATAATTGTACTTTCATCTTGAATCGACAATTTACAGTTACTTACCATCAGCGGTGGTAGACTTCTAGCACTCTCAAACTCAGTTTTTTCTCAATAATTCTCCAATGTATTTGCTTCGATTCAAGAACAATTCATCTTCAGTGTAGCACACTTTAATACTAAGAAAATAGTTTAGAAGACCAAAACCCTTAAGTGAAAAAACTTTATCCATATCAGAGATTACTAAAACTTTATCAAGATTAGAGATTACTTTTTGAATTTCAGCATCGTTATCACCGGTAAGTATTATATCATCGACGTACACAAGAAGATATAACACACCTTAAGCCGTTTTTCAGAAAAATAAAGAAGCATAAGATTTTAACGGCTTAAAACCTTCCGAAACCAAAGAATCTCTCAACTTCTCAAACCATGCTCGAGGTACCTGCATTAAGCCATAAATGACCTTGTTTAGTTTACAAACTAAACTTTTATTACCTTGTTCGAACCTCGGAGGCTGAAGCATGTATACTTCCTCTGTCAAATCCCCGTTTGGAAAAGCATTATTAATATCAATCTGTCGTAACTTTCATCCTCTCGTACTCGGATATTCCAAGACGACACCCAAGTCCTTGGAAATTAATTTGTTTATATTATACTCATAGAGTCTTAACTGAATTAGTGAAGTTCTTATTACAATATAAAAATAAATAAAAAAATCCATCAAGTATTACTAAACTTTAAATAATATATTATTAAATTTTCAATTCCTTCAATTATGATACTAAATTTTGATTTTAATTTCAATTATATCACTTGACCGCTAAATTGTAACGGTACAATGGCATGCGTGAATTTTTTAGTTGCTATGATGATGTGGACAAAACGATTTCATTTTAACCATTGAATATTTTCGGTCATCGCTGGCAACCAATTGCCGCCTGTCATCAGTCACCATACTTGACAAGATCGATATAAAAGATGTTCACATTCACCCCTCTTTCTTCTAATTGAGTTTGTTTTCCATAAAATCCACTCAAAATCGACGAAAATCGATCTAAAGATTCGATGTGCTAATCCTCTAATCTCCTTCAATGGTCGTTTGATGAGACTAATCTTGAGGTATGTTGTTCATCTTCTCGAGATAATGCTTCTCACTGTTCAAAATTTTAAACAAACACCTCAAACACTTCAAATCTGATAAAGCCCTCAAACCCCTAAAAATGATGGTTTTTATTATTATTTAATTTTATCAATTTTGGGTGGATTTTGTGGAGAACCAATCCTAGGAGAAGAAAGATGAGTAAAATACGAACATTTTGATATCAATCTTGTCGAGAAGGGAGACCAGTAATAAGCGGTGATTTAATGTCAGCAACGGCGAAAAAGGTACAGTGCCTAAAAGTGAAATATTTAAAAGTTTAATGCAAAATCGCTATACCCCTAAAGGTTAATGTAGAAAATAATATCATTTTACATTCCTTAATGAATAAACACGAACAAGAAATTCCATTCGTTTAGTTGTTTGTGTTCATTCGTTTGTTCGGCTATAATTAAACGAACGAACATGAATATAGTTTCGTTCGTGTTTCAATTCGCTTACCTACCTACCTACCGTCTAAAATTCAATAATATCTTAAATAGTTTATCATTTTAAAAAATATATATTAAACGTGTATTAGGTTGGAACGTATATTAACCTACTTAAAAAGAATATTGTTTATTAGTAAACCTCGTAAATTGGCTTTAGTAATTCTTAACTTTGTATATTGTCCAATAAAGACAGGTGAAACAGTGGATTAGTACTAATAATTTTCCTAACAAAGGCAACTTGTTTTGCATGTTCTAATATTTTTCCAATATTCTTCTACCTACTTGATATAAAAATTTAGTATACATGCTTCTAAACCGAAATCATCAAGATTAGGTACTCAGCAATTATCCATCGGACCATCACCAACTCCATACATCATTCTCAATATTTTAATTCTCACATGTGCTGTTGATTGAGGTTTTGTCAAATCTAGACTTGCACGTTTAAGGTACTTTTTTTTTTATTTCATTCAAAATAAAGATTTAGTACCTCCTCGGATGTAGCTTTATAAATGATTTCTATGCACACAGAAATGAAATTAGTTTTCTCACTTTGTTACTCGTAAAATGTTTCAATTTCTTCTAGCTATTCTCTTCTCCTTGTCATGGAAAATTACTACCTCAGCTCTTCCTGCTGAGGACTATCTCCATTGCCTTTCCCTTCGTTTTGAGAACTCTTCTTCCATCGTTTACACACAGCACAATTCTTCCTACTACTCTGTTTTGAAATCATCTGCTCAAAATTTCAGGTTCACGACACCGTCAACTCCTACACCTTTGGCCATTATAACACCACTGCATGCGTCCCACATCCAAGCTGCAGTTTATTGTTGCAGAAAACTTGGTCTGCAAGTCAGAACTCGAAGTGGGGGTCATGACTACGAGGGTCTTTCTTATATGACGGCTTATAAGGTTCCGTTTGTGGTGATTGATTTGATGAATCTTCGATCGGTTCATGTTAACGTTGATGAAGCTACAGCATGGGTTGAATCTGGTGCAACTATTGGTGAATTGTACTATGAGATTTTTCAGAAAAGTAGAACTCTTGCCTTTCCGGCTGGTATCGGCTACACAGTCGGTCTTGGTGGACATTTGAGTGGAGGTGGCTATGGTTCGTTGCATCGAACATATGGTCTTGCCGCAGATAATGTACTCGACGCTCGTTTGATTGATGTTAAAGGAAGAGTTCTTGATCGAAAATCTATGGGAGAGGATTTGTTTTGGGCCATTCGAGGAGGTGGTGGGGGAAGTTTTGGGATCGTCCTTGCTTGGAAACTGAAATTAGTCCCAGTTCCAGCTAATGTTACTGCTTGTAGAGTCACCAAAACGTTAGAGCAAAACGCGACCAAACTTGTCCATCGGTGGCAATATATTGCGCACAAACTCCCCGTAGATATGCACACCGGCATTACCATATCAAGGGCAAATTCAGGTGAATATGAGAAGATGACGCTCCGAGCAACTTTCAGTTTCGTATTTCTTGGAAGCATCGATGAGCTGCTTCCATTGATGGAAGATAAATTCCCTGAACTCGGATTAGGGAACGGAGATTGCTTCGAAATGACTTGGGCTGAATCTAATCTCTATCTTGTACGACTCCCAATCGGTGTACCATTGGAAACTTTACTTAATAGGAGTTCAGAAACAGTTCTTTCGAAATTGTTCTTCAAAGCAAAATCCGACTTCGTAAAACAGCCTATTCCTGCAACTGTGCTTAAAGGATTGTGGGCCAAGTTCTATGAGGAAGAAGCCAAAACAGCAATAATCACATTTGTGGCATACGGTGGGAAAATGGATGAGATTTCTGAGACTGAAACTCCATTTCCTCACAGAGCTGGTAACCTATACGGCATCATGTACGTGGTGAATTGGAAGGAAGAAGAAGATATAAACTCTGAAAAGTTCATGGGTTGGATGAGGAGAGTTTACGATTACATGACACCATATGTTTCGAAATCTCCACGAGAAGCTTATGTAAATTACAGAGATCTTGAGATCGGGACTAATGAAATTAACGACCACAAAGGAAGCTATGCACAAGCCAGGATTTGGGGTCTGAAATATTTTAAGAACAATTTCAACAGGTTAGTGCATGTAAAGACAACAGTTGATCCAGAAAATTTCTTCAAGCATGAACAAAGCATCCCTCCACTTTCACATCTGTTGAAGAAAGGAGCAAACTGGAGCAGCCTTAATAACCATGGAGACTTGTAAGATCAGATATAGTTTCTTTGACAAGTTTTCTATTGATGAATTATGAGTTATTGTGATAGTTTATCATAGTTTTGGGCAAGTTTCTTTATCTAATTCGATAATCGGCTAACCGATGTCAGGTATTGTTTTACCAAAGAAATAAAATGGAATAAGTCTAATAAATAATACCAATGAGCTACTGTGTTTACTATAGTAGTTTCAGTCAATTCATGCGCTCTCCAACTTGAGGGGCAGTACATAGAATTCTTAAATGCTAGAAGGGGACACCTGTTACAGGATTGCTATTTAAAGATCATGGCCATCTATGGATTGTCGGGTATAATGATGCTGAATGGGGTGGTTTGGAATTGCGCAGAAACTTAATTTAGAGATAAAAACAAACTCTAGGAATATGATAGTTGTTGTGGTTTGAGAAATTAGTCAGACCTAAAGGCTTTAAACTCTCCACCGATGAGGCTTTACTGCAACAACAAAGCTTCTATCAGCATAGCTCATACCCTGGTTCAAAATGATAGGACAAAGCGCATTGAAGTAGACCAGCACTTCATCAAATAAAAGCTAGAAGGAGGACGAATACATTTTCCATATATGTTATAAAGATTTTAGATAAATATTCAATTATTAAACCAAACTTGAAGAATATGAGAGATTTTAGGACTGTCATTGTGTTTTTAATGCTTTCTTTAGCGAAGAATCAGTTGTAACGTTGATCATATACATGGCTGTACAAATCTCCAGTTTGTAAAATATTGAGGATTCATTTTTCTTTCTCTTAATATTCAAACATGGCATCAAAGCAAGCAGTACCCTATCTGTTAGCCTCTTTGTGATAGGTTTGTTATGGTTCTGATGCAAAATTTAAGCCACATGATAGATTCATTATGCCTACATCTAAAGTTCATGTCAATTATAAAACCTTCATAAATATCCAAAGCACATGCACTCCTTAAGATCCCAATCTAATTCCTCAACAGAAGCCTCGTAAAGTTTCTTGGGGGGGGGGGGGCTGAGACATTTTTTTTTTAAATGTTCATGATCAAGAGTTCAAGGCAGCTGTTTGAGCTATGTTGCAAACTTCAGTACCCATATCTGACACTCTTGCACAATACATGGATATGACCTTCTAAGTACTTTCCTAATATATGAAAAACAATGATATTGAACATATATACAGTTCTCACACTCGAGTCCAAGTGACATAGGTTTTTCAGCATCGAATCCTATTCAGAGTATTCATGGATGAATCAGGAATTGATGTCTGAGAGAAGACTTCTAAGGTATTTTTTAGGACGGCCAGAAACCTTAGATATCATACATGATCATCCAAAATACAGAGTTCCATCACCATAGATACGCATTCTAAAGAAAAAACATGTTACCTTAATAAATTTCATGACAACTAAGTTGGATAGACTCCACAACCATTCATGAAAGCCAGTTGCAAAATCCTAATTGTTTAAACTTTCAGACTACACAATGTATGCTAAATTCAAGTACTAGCTTACATGATTATATATACCTTCAATTGATTTTTAAGTTCTGCAGAAAGTTGCTAACAGCCAGGGACCTGTACTACAAATTACAAAACCAACAACAGCTAGAACATCGTGGGACTTAAGAAGAACTAAAGCTACCATCTAACAGCCAATATGTATAGAGTAATTTTTGCAGATACAGAAACTACCAGGCATTTTTGTCACTCAAGATTGGTGTGGCGAGCTCGAATAGCCTCAGGGCTCTCTCCCAAAGCCTCGCCCAATTTATACACCACCATCTCAAACAACACAAACAATCCTCCCTCGTAAACACTCCCCATAGGCAGCAAAGTTCTAGATTTCTCCTTACCACCGCCATCTTCCTCGTCGTCAGCCATTGTCTGTGCTGCCACATACGCCACCACATCGGCATACTTCACACTGGATCCCGTTTCAGGCTGGGCAGTCAACAGCAAGACTCTACCACGGTGAGATTTTGCCACCGAGCAAATTGCGTCGACGGTGGAGAATCCACCAGGGCCGGCCGAGGCTATGAGAAGGTCCTTGGAGGTAATCGGAGGAGTGGTCATGTCGAAGACGAAGTGAGCAGAAAGGCCCAGATGAGCCAAGCGCATACAGAGGGCTTTCAGCATTAGACCTTCTCGGCCTACTCCGTAGAGAAAGACGCGGCCGTTTTGGGAGGCTATGGAGGTCAACTCTGCTACCATTAGGTCCAAGGCTGGTGGATCGGTAGTGGGTTTGGAGAAGATGGAGGCTATATGGCTGCAAATTTGTGAGGCTAGGCCTGCCATTGAAGCGCTACCAGTGTCCATGGTAAAAGAAAGTGAACAAGTGAACAAGTGAACAAGTGAACAAGTGAACAAGTGAACAAATATGTGTTGTGGATAAGAGTACAATGCTTAAGAGACAACAAATTTTTAAAAAGTCAATTTTTTCGCTTTATTTATATGATCAAATTATTCGATTTTCACGGGTTTTGATTCAATTTAATGTTATAAAATTTAATTTTAAAAAGAATAAAATTAGATCGAGTTTAGAGTAAAAATCTTCGATCTAAGATAATACTTTATAATTTTTCTTTTTATATTTATAAATAATTACTATAATATTTTTTATATTTTTCTTGAATTGTCTTTCTATTTTATGGAAAGATGAAAAAAATGTCGTATCGAATCAAGATCTTATCTTAAAATTAATTGGAATTTGAATAACGGTAACCACTTGATTTGAAAATTTTAATTTTTTTTACTAGAGTTGATGCTAAAAATCTCGACTTGACTCGATTTTTTTTAAATTTAAATAGAGTTATAAAATAGAACTCGAATAACTTAAAATTTTTAGTAATCAGTGAATTGATTTACAAGTTCGATTCGAGTCCCTCAACTTTGCATGTTATATCACATATGAAAAAATATGAAGAAAGATATATGTATATCGTATATGGTTATAGAAAATTGTTTAAAATCAAATAATATCATAATATTATAAATATTTACAATCAAATTTAAACAGACATTCGATCGACTCAAATTTTATAAACTCAACTCGAGTCGAAAAAAGTTCAAATAAAGTTTGAGGCATAGAATAAGATCTGTCAACTCAATTAACTCAAAATATTTTGACTCGATTCGATCAAATATCTATCCCTAGGTTTGAAATGTATAATTTTTTTCTAAACTTAAAATGAATTGAATAAAAAGCAAAGAAATATATTATTAGGTTCAAAATCAGGACTTGATGCAACTATTTACTAAAAAAGAAAATATTCAAATCAAAATCAAGTTATCAAAAATTCGATCCAATCTAACATTAATCATCTTTATCCATTTTTTAAAATTTTAAATATAAAATTTTAAAGTTCATGTTAAGTGTGAACGAACATAAACTAAATAATAATAATAATAATATAAAAACTTTATTACAAATCATATAAATAAAATAGTTAATTAAAAATATAAAACTCAATCCTTTCAAAATAGCATTTTAAAAAAATAAAACTAAAGTACGATTATAGTAACAAAAAATTTAAATAAAATCTTTCGTAGATATTAGCAGTAATTTTGATTTCTAGATAATCCTAATCCTCATATCCTTAAAAGTGATATAATTAATACATAATTTATTAAAAAATATATTAAATTAAAAAACCTTTAATTCTATATTTATTGTTCAATCAGATATTTAATAATTAAAACAACGTAAAAAGATTGGGGTTTCTTAGATAACAAGTAACTTGTTTTTCAAGTTTCAAACTTTTTATATAATAGGGTTTTCCTATTTTCATGATTGTTCTCTCTCACAATGAAAGAATCACCAGCTAAAAGAGACGACATGAAAGTACAACAAATTAAGAGAAGCCCAATGAAAAGAAGAAGAACACTTGATTCATCGCCGTTACCATCAAGCGTCTTTGACCAAGTTCCCACCGATGTATTGCGCTCTATCATCAAGAAGTTGAGTTTCATAGATGTGGTTCAAGCCAAAGCTGTGTGTTCTTCATGGAACTTAGTTGGAGAAGAGTTGGTTTCCAGGATGCCATGGCTTATGCTTCCATCTAAGGAAGAAGTTGAAGAAGGAGATGATGCTGATGCCAGAAACAACGGCTACAATGGGTTTTTGAATCTCGGTGAGAATCGAGTATATAACTTGAAAACGACGCCAAAGGAGTTTAGGGAAAGTTGCTGCATCGGTTCATCACACGGATGGCTGGTTTTCTTGGAACAGAAGGCTATCCCGTTTCTATTCAATCCTTTCAGGCAAGTTAAAATACAACTCCCTCCAGTTGATCGTCTTCTAGGTTTGAAAAGGATGGAAAGAAAGATGAATGGCGAATATGAGCTTGATTATTTCGAGGATTATAAGAAGAGTTGCAGGTTTTGGTTCAAGTGGTGTGGGAAACAAGAAGTACGAGCACGTTTTATTCAGAAAGCAATCCTGACAGGAAAACCAGATTCCAACAACGGAAACTATGGTCTTGTTCTGTTGTGCAATAGCGGTGAAGAGATTGCATATTACGAAAGTGCCGGAGACAATTCCTGGACTGTTATCGATGTTAGCCATGCACCTTACCAAGACATAATCTGCCATGAAAACAATCTCTTTGCATTGGGTGACAAGAACAGTGTTGAAGTATGGGACTTGCAACAAGGCAGAGCCGGTATCACCAAAAAGTCCGATATCGTTCTTCCCATTCCTGACAAGTTACTTGCGAAAGAAGATTCCGTAAAAGGTCTTTGCAGCAGCAGGTTTTACTTGGTGGAATCGTGTGGGGATCTTCTGCTCGTAGTGAGGTTCATCGGGGATTATGTGGATAGGGTGTATGGGACATTGCAACGTGAGTGGGATTGTTACAATGATTACTGTACAATTTCGTTCCATGTTTACAAGTTGGATTGCAATGGAAGAAAATGGGTGGAGGTTGAATCCTTAGGCGATCATGCTCTGTTCTTAGGAGGAAATCAATCCGTTTCGGTCTCGACTGACTCTTTTTCCAACTGCGAGAAGAATTCAATTTACTTCACCGATGATAACTGGGAGCGGATGGAAGATGATTTGTTATACGGTGGACATGATATGGGCATATATAACTTGAAAGACCAAAGTTTTAAGTCAATCTATGAGTTCTCTTCAGCCGGTATTCAGCCACCACCTTGTTGGATCCTCCCACCCGCCCTGCTAGAACCCTAGCAAGCTTGGCTGCAACTTTTTTTCTCCCCATAAAGTATTAATTTTCTTTGTAGTGAAACCAACAGTTTACTGTTAATCATATATGTTAGGTATGGCTCATAAATATACCAGTAAAGAGGACATGAGATGGAGTGGAGTGAGCGAAGCGAACATCAACTGTCCTTACAAAGAAAGTCTCGTTGTGGGGTTACGAATTATGTGGGTTGGGGGTGCGGGAGCGCAGCCCTCGCGGTACGGTACAGGGTTAATTTTGTAATTATGTACCAGGGTTTTCTATTATAAATAGAGATGTAACCTAGACCTAAAATATCATTTTTGAATAAAAACTTCTAGCGCCGCCTAGGCACCGAGGACGTAAGCACATTGCCGAACCTCGTAAAATTCTCGTGTTCTTTTGTTTTCTTTACCCGTTTTCGTCAACAATTGGTATCAGATGTCAGGAGCAAAATTCGAAGTCGCGAAATTCGATGGTCAGGGTAACTTCGGATTATGGCAAACGAGGGTGAAGGATCTATTGGCGCAGCAAGGGATCTTGAAGGCTTTGCGACCTACAAAGCCGGCGTCGATGGATGAGGAAGATTGGGAAGAATTGCAGCAGCGAGCGGTAGGAACCATACGATTATGCTTGGCGGACGAGGTCATGTATCACGTCATGCATCTATCGTCTCCAGACGAAATTTGGAGGAAGTTGGAAAGTCAGTTTATGTCCAAATCCTTAACGACAAAACTGTATCTGAAGCAGCGGCTGTATGGGCTGAAGATGCAGGACGATCACGATTTGGCGCAACACGTGAATGTATTCAATCAAATCGTTTCTGATCTGGCTCGGCTTGATGTGAAAATTGAGGATGAAGACAGAGCGATGATTCTGTTGTGTTCGTTGCCTCCCTCTTACGAACACATGGTGACTACTCTTACATATGGGAAAGAGACTATCAATGTTGAGGAGATTACTGCAGCCTTGTTGGCTCACAACCAGCGGAAGCAGAATGCAGGGGAAAGCTCTCAAGCCGATAGCTTATATGTCAAGGGCAATCGAGATCGTGGACGGAAGCCAGAGAAGGCAGGGTCCGGGAAGCGGAATTCCAGATCCAAATCCAGGGATAAGAAGACGATTCACTGTTACAAGTGCAAGGAGGCGGGACATATGAAGCGAGACTGTCCGAAGTTGAAAAAGCAGACTGATGAGAAGCGTGATGGCTCATCCAAGTCTGTGAACGTGGTCGAGGATGATAATTCTGATTGCAGTGAGGGTGATATGCTTTCTATTTCAACGACACAATTGACGGATGCTTGGATTCTTGATTCTGGATGTTCTTATCACATCACGCCAAATAGGGAATGGTTTTCGACATACAGGCCGGTTAATTCTGGTTCGGTTTATTTGGGTGATGATCGATGTTGCAATATTGTTGGTATTGGTGATGTCAGAATTAAGATGCACGATGGCTCCGTTCGAACGTTGAGTGGTGTTCGACATATCCCAGACTTGAAGAAGAATTTGATTTCCTTGGGCACTTTGCACAAGAATGGTTTTATCCCTAAGGCTGACGAGGATAGGGAAACCATTCGGATTGTTAAAGGAGAATTGACTGTGATGAAAGGCAAGATGACTGCAGGGAATATCTACAGATTGTTAGGGAGTACCGTTGCAGGTGGAGTTCACTCTGTTGAGTCCTGTGATGATACGACAAAATTGTGGCATATGCGCCTTGCTCATCTTAGTGAACGTGGTATGGCAGAATTACACAAGAGAAACTTGTTGCATGGTGTCAAAAGCTGTAAGCTCGACTTTTGCAAGTATTGTGTTCTTGGTAAACAGACTAAAGTCCGTTTCAAGACTGCGAAGCACACAACTCAAGGGATTCTTGATTATGTGCATTCTGATGTATGGGGGCCTTCCACGACATCGTCTTTGGGTGGATCTAGGTACTATGTTACTTTTATTGATGATTTTTCACGGAAAGTTTGGGTGTATTTTTTGAAACAGAAATCTGAAGTTTTTGAGAAGTTCAAGCTGTGGAAAGCTGAGGTAGAAAACCAAACAGGACGAAAAATCAAGTGTTTGCGGTCTGACAATGGTACGGAGTACACAGATTCACAGTTCCTACAATTCTGTAAGGAACATGGGATTCAGAGGCATTTTACAGTGCGCAAGACACCACAACAGAATGGTGTTGCGGAACGAATGAACAGGTCGTTGAATGAAAGAGTCAGATGTTTGCGGTTGAATGCGGGGCTTCCCAAACACTTCTGGGCTGAGGCTGTTAACATGGCGTGTTACCTTATCAACAGATCGCCAAGGGCATCGCTGGCTGGGAAAGTTGCAGAAGAGGTATGGACTGGTCATGATGTTAGTTTTGATAACTTACGGATTTTTGGTTGTCCTGCTTATGTGCATGTACCTGCTGATGAGATATCCAAACTTGATGCAAAATCGAAGGAGTGCATTTTTCTGGGTTACAAGAAAGGTGTCAAAGGATTCAAGTTCTGGGATCCAGTTGCGAAGAAAGTTGTGATTAGTAGAGATGTCGTTTTTGATAAACAATCCATGTTGCAGCAGAAGCAAGACACGACAGTGGTGGATTTCGAGCAGTTTCCAGTTGAGAAACCAGAAACTTCTCAACCGACTTCTGGTGGTTCCACTACGGATGATTTGCAGGATTATAGTCTCGCCAGAGACAGGGTGAGACGGACGAATATAAAGCCTCCGAACAGATTGGGTTTTGAAGACTTGGTATCTTTTGCACTTATTGTTAGCAGTGATGATCCGGTTACTTTTCATGATGCCGTTACTAGTCAGGAAAACGACAAGTGGATGGCAGCCATGGTTGAGGAGATGGAGTCTTTGAATCACAATCGCACATGGGAGTTAGTTCCCCTTCCTGAGGGTAAGAAGCCGATTGGTTGCAAATGGGTGTATAAGAAGAAACCAGTAGTAACAGAAAAAGAGGGGGAGAAATTCAAGGCTCGTTTGGTAGCGAAGGGTTTTTCACAGCAGAAAGGAGTTGATTATGATGAAATCTTTTCTCCTGTGGTCAGGCACACTTCAATCCGAGCAGTACTTGCATTGGTGGCTAGTTGGGATTTGCATTTAGAGCAGATGGATGTTAAAACTGCTTTTTTGCATGGTGATTTAGAGGAGCAGATCTACATGCGGCAACCTGAAGGTTTCACTCAACCTGGAAACGAGCATTTAGTTTGCAGATTGAAGAAATCTTTGTACGGGTTGAAACAGTCTCCGAGACAGTGGTATAAACGGTTTGACTCCTATATGATCAAGATTGGCTACAACCGATGTGAGTATGATTGTTGTGTCTATGTTAAGAGCCTTGATGATGGTTCTTTTATTTTTCTATTACTGTATGTTGATGATATGTTGATTGCTGCGAAGAACATGGATGATGTTATCGGTTTGAAAACTTTATTGAGTCAGGAATTTGATATGAAAGATTTAGGTGCTGCAAAGAAAATTCTTGGAATGGAAATTTGCAGGGACAGAGACTCAAGGAAACTGCGGCTATCTCAACGGGGTTATGTTGAGAAAATGCTAGAAAGGTTTGCGATGAGCAGCGCAAAACCAGTTAGCACTCCATTGGCGAATCACTTTAAGCTCTCATCAGAACAGTGCCCCAAGACAGATAAGGAAGCTGAAGATATGGCAAAGGTTCCATATTCTAATGCTGTTGGCTGCTTGATGTATGCGATGGTATGTACTCGTCCTAATTTAGCTCATGTTGTTAGTCAAGTTTGTAAGTACATGTCTAAACCTGGTAAGCAACATTGGGAAGCAGTCAAGTGGATCTTTCGGTACTTAAAGGGTACTGTGGGACATGGAATTGTTTTTGGGAGTCAGCGGGATAATCCTTTGGTTGTAGGATATGTGGATTCAGACTATGCAGGTGACTTGGATAATAGAAGATCTACGACAGGGTATGTCTTTACTCTTGGTGGAGGGCCTATTTGTTGGAAGTCTACTGTTCAATCTATTGTGGCTCTATCTACAACTGAAGCTGAGTACATGGCAGCGGCTGAAGCTGCAAAAGAAGCTTTATGGCTTACTGGTTTAGTGAAGGAGTTGGGTGTTCAACAAGGTGGAGTTCAGTTGCTTTGTGATAATCAAAGTGCTATTCACTTGGCTAAGAATCAGGTGTATCGTGCTAGAACTAAACATATTGATGTAAGGTTCCACAAGATCAGAGAGTTGGTTGCATCTGGAGAGGTTTTGTTTCAGAAGGTACATACTGATGAAAATGCCGCTGATATGTTCACTAAGCCAGTTACGACAGACAAGTTCAAGCATTGCTTGGACTTGTTGAATGTTTCGAGTTGTTAAAGAATCAAGGTAACCCAACCCACATTGAATTTTCCAAGAGGCAGGATATTCGCCAAGGTGGAGATTTGTTAGGTATGGCTCATAAATATACCAGTAAAGATGACAGGAGATGGAGCGGAGTGAGCGAAGCGAACATCAACTGTCCTTACAAAGAAAGTCTCGTTGTGGGGTTACGAATTATGTGGGTTGGGGGTGCAGGGGCGCAGCCCTCGCGGTACGGTACAGGGTTAATTTTGTAATTATGTACCAGGGTTTTCTATTATAAATAGAGATGTAACCTAGACCTAAAATTAACCCTGTATAGTACCGCGAGGGCTGCGCCCCCGCACCCCCAACCCACATAATTCGTAACCCCACAACGAGACTTTCTTTGTAAGGACAGTTGATGTTCGCTTCGCTCACTCCGCTCCATCTCCTGTCCTCTTTACTGGTATATTTATGAGCCATACCTAACAATATAAATATAGATTCTTTTTATTCTATTTTGGATTTTATATTTTCTAATTCCCTCTCTTCTTCCTGTTTCTTGATGCTCCTCTCATGTTCTTGTTAGAATAATAAGCCATAGTAGCAAACAAGTACGCACAATATGAATTAATTGCCAATTCAGTAGCAGTAGATCTAGAATAATACTAGAAATTGTTTATTGCTCAACGAATTCAGTTTAGTTGCTTAGTTGATCGATTGCCCAAACATGGGCAGGCAAAATCAACAGTTTTCTTCATCTGCTGGATCAGAAACAGTGCATGGTCCTGGTAAACATTTAAGAATATTAACTTCAAAACCGAACAATCTAAGCTGAAACTTGAACCCTGGTAAACATCAATTCGACAACATTCGGTGTTTCTAGCTCTGCTATTTTATTTTCCACAATATAGGCCCAATTCTTGCATTCATGGATGATATTCATTGTTACCACTTAAATTCTGTGGATATGAATGATTTTTTTATTCACAACAATTGCTCATCATGTTTAAATACTTTACTAAATGATGCAGCTGCCTTCATCATGCATCAATAAGTCGATTTTTATGGCTACAAACAATTGAAAGCAGCAGAGTTTGAAAAAAAAACAGGAGAAAGGCAGTGGCAAGAAACACCATCGAAGGATCAAGAACTAGAACCACAAGAGAACGGTTTAAAATCTACTGCTAGCTTTTATGAGATGATCTTTTCATCTGTGATATTTGTTCAACTCACAAATTTCAAAATTCAAATCTCTTAAGGAATTTAATGTCACGTTCTAATAGACCAACTAATTTTATTTTTTTTGGATAATTCGTTATTTTATTATCCAAGAACAAAATCTGTTACAAAAAACATCAGAGTTCAGAAACAAAGATCAGCCTATACAAAAAGAATCAGATCATTCTATACCCCAATGCTCACATAGAGTAATATTAACACTATCATTCCTATTAATATTCCTATCACTCAATTGTAGTCTAACAGTATCCTTAATGGTAAGGAAAAGATCTTGAAACAATCGTTTGTTGTGTTCATCCCAAAGAGTATAGATAAGAGCTGTTAGTGCAAGTTTCATGATCAAAGTTAGAAGGGATTTTCCTTTCCAATTAGTGCTTGCTCACATGATAAGATCTTCCCAAGAGCAAATATTGAATTGCATGCCAGAGGAGGAGAAAACAGCAGTCCATAGCTGGTTAGCCATAGGACAATAGAAGAACAAATGCTTCCTTGTTTCACATGGATCATTACAGAGAAGGCATTTACGGTCACTAATAAGCCCCATATGGTAGAGTCTATCTCTAGTTGGTAGTCGATCAAGTAAAGTCATCCAAGTGATTAAAGTAAATTTAGGAATGTGTAGAGGGAACCAGATAGTTTTTTGCCATGGAACTTGAGGTCTTCTATCACGAAAAGCGTCCCATATATCAGTAATTTTCTCTGTTCCAGTAGTAAGAATGGGATAAGCCATAGCTCGTAGCTTGAAGATACGCTTTAGGCTCCAGCTGAAAGAAGAACATATATCAAAATTCCAAAAATCTTTGCCTTTGAGAAAACTAATTGTGATATATATATATTTGATAAAACTAATTGTGATACTTAAAAATATTATTATTTCTAATAAATGATAATTTCTAAGCTGCTGCCACATCACCAATTTGTTGCTGCCGCCATTGACCCAAATTTTGCCGTGTTGAAGCTTCTTCATATGCCACACCACTTCATTTTCAGTTGCCATATGTTGTTGTAATTTCTTGAATACTCTAGTTGTTGCATGATATACTAGACTCAATATTTTCTAGAAATTTGATGACACTTTGACTCTTTTCAAGGAAGCTTTACCGATATCTAAAATGAAAAATCAGATTTGGTTTCCAACAAATTATCTGCTAGTCATTGTGGAATAGAAGGAACAGGTGGATTTTTTTATGAAGATTATGTGAAAACTGCTCCATTACTGGATAGCTGCTTGAAGTTGTATCAGGAAGTGAGAAAGGTGGCTGCAAACTGTGATATTGTTGTAAAACCAACTGTACACAACGAGTCGAATCTGTGCAAACGAAAGAACCCTCCTATGGGTTGGGTTAGGGTGAATGTTGACGGTGCAGTTAGGGAAAGAGATGGAGTTACTGTTTGTGGTGGGATTATTCGAAATGATCAGGGTGAATGGATCTTTGGGTTCTCAAGAAGTTTGGGAGTGTGTTCTCCATTTGGGCTGAACTTTGGACACCACATGATGGATTGAAGCATGTGTGGAGCTTGGGTTTTCAAAAGATCAAAGTCGGAACAGATAGCTTGGAGATTTGTAATCTTTTTAATCTGAAACCTATAACGATGCAAGGAATGCCATTGTAGATGATATTCGTGTTCTCTTGCAACAAGCGTGGGCGGTGAAACTGCATCATGTTCGATGGGAGAACAATCAAATTGATGATGCTATGAAACAGGTTATCGAATTTAAAAAAATACAAACATATTATTCAATTAACTAATTCTAACAAACAAGGCACTTTGTTGTTAAAATGAGACAAAAACTAACCTTCTAGTTAAATCAGGTCACTCTATTAATCATTTTTAACAAGCATGCCACTTTTTTTTTTAATAATTGTAACAATTCGACCATTCAATTCACTTATAGCTAAAAAAATTTATCATTCCTTTCATTTTTAACGACAAAGTGACTTGTTTGGTATAGTTGATTAAATAAGTTATTTGTTTGTAATTTTATTAATAATTGAGCTATTTGTGGTGTACTGTAACCAAAATTAAAACAAAGAAAATTAATTACGGGTAAACCACATTCCAAATAACTCAATTATTATTTCGATTACAAATAGGTCACATTTGTAGTGTATTTTAACCTAAAATTAAAACAAAATAAAATTAATCTTTGTGGACTAAAACTGTTAGTGATCCAGGTCATATTAGACTTTCAGTTCAATTTTAATGGCGGTAACCTATTTGTAATAATATTTTAATTAAGTGAGTAAATTGTATTATTTAGAAAATAATATGACATTTTTGTAACTAAACTGATAATTTGGTGATCTTTAATGTAATTTACCCAATTATCATATCAGGAGAAACGGGTTATAAATATGTACAAGTAGAAAACTCCAATGGCAAGAATCAAAGCCTCGTCTACTCACCAATTTTAAGACCAGACTCACTGATTTCGGACCAACTCGCTAAAAGAAATCTTTAGCGATGGCTTTGCAGATATGGGAGACTTTGAAGGATGCGATAACTGCGTATACGGGTCTATCTCCGGCCATTTTCTTCACGGTTCTTGCTCTGTTATGGGCCGTATACTATGTAGCAACCAGTCTATTCGGGTCATCCGATGATCACAATCATCAACGGTCCAGGGCTTTCCAGGAGGAACAGATTGAGCCGCTCCCACCACCGGTTCAGCTCGGCGAGATTACCGAGGAGGAGCTTAAGCAGTACGATGGGTCGGATTCTAAGAAGCCACTCCTCATGGCTATCAAGGGCCAGATCTATGATGTTTCTCAAAGCAGGTTTAAAGCTTTTTTCTCTTCTTTTCTTTGAAATTCCAGGTTTTTCTTTTCCAAATTTCAATTCTTTTGTTGGGGGTCAACGGGTGTGCTGGAGAATTAGCATTGCTTTAGTAGCTCTATTGGGAATGAAAAAGTAAATCTGGGGGGTTTCTAGAAATTACTTTAATTCTTATCTTTCTAGATTGCTTTTCACTTGCTTTTAGCTCATGGTTGAACTGGAAAGCTTTCCTGATTGCAGCCTTTTGCTACTCTGCTGGTTTCTTTTTAGTTAATTGGTGTTAGATTGTCTTTTTTATTAATCAAACAGCTTATGATTTTGCTGCCGTGAGTTACTCCATGTAATTACAATGAAAGTTTGCGTTTTGATTTCTTAAGATTGGATGATCAGTTCAAAAATTGCGAGATGAATATGATTAACCATGTATGATATTTAACCAAAATAGTTCATTGTAAGTAATATTCCGTTGCTTGATTTTGCTTTTCTAATTAAAATCCCTAGATTTTGACCCTGAATCACATGTTTTGACTGAGGGAAAAAAATGAAATTTGAATCATATGGTGCCCTTCTCTTTCATCTAGATATTTAACCCGTTTCTATGATCACAGGTGTTAGTATGTTTTTGTATCTCGGTTTTTACAAGTTTATTCAATTCACAATTCAATTAAGTGAAGTGATGAAACCGCTGTCTTTTTTGTGAACATTGTTTCTCTCCAACTAATAATTGGAGCACTATTTGTCAGTAGTTATGTAGGATTACGCTTCTGTTTTGTGTCTTCCTTGTCTTCCCTTTCTCTAATACGATAACATGCATGCACAGAATGAACACGGTCGAGAAAAAGACTTTGGTAAGCTTGAACTTGGTTGAGCTTAATTTGTTGTTCTTTTGTCACCCTACTTTATCCCTGTACGATATGGTGTCTGTCGTCCCCTTTCATCTAGATATTTAACCTTTTTCTATGATCACAGGTGTTAGCATGTTTTTGTATCTTGGTTGATACGAGTTTTTTCGATTCTCGGATACTAGTATGTACTCAATTCAATTAAGCGAAGTGATGAGACCACTGTCTTTTTTGTGAACTTTGCTTCTCTCCAACTAATAGTTGGAACACTATTTTTTTGTAGTTATATAGGATTACACTTCTGTCTTGTGGCTTCCTTGTCTTCCCTTTCTGTAATATGGTAATATGCATGCACGAAATGAACACGGTTGAGAAAAAGACTTTGCGGTAAGCTTGAACATGGTTGAGCTTTATTTGTTGTTTTTTTGTCACCTGACTTTGTTCCTGTCTAATGTGGCTAAAATAGTTATGTTCCCGTTTTCTCCTATTTGGTTGTATGGGTTATTAAACTTTAATTAATAGTTCCGAACTTTTAGAGTAACGTGCATTCCGTACAACTGGAGTACTATATTTTGAGGCTTGAGACTTTTTTTGTAGTTCCGTACTGGCTTGATGCTATTTTGCCATATATGAACCATGTGTAACGTGTTGGAAGTGCTCAAGCATCGCCTTTTCAAGTGATCTTTATCGTCAATTTGTGTTGAAACTCTTTACGATTGTTGAATTTGCTAGAGTCATGATTAGTCATATATGTGCAAGAATTATGCATCGAGTGAATCAGAAAGTCCTTGGCTGTTACCTGAAATGCAATCTTTCTTGCAGAATGTTTTACGGACCTGACGGACCTTATGCATTGTTTGCCGGAAAAGATGCGAGCAGAGCTCTCGCAAAGATGTCTTTCGAAGAGAAAGATCTAACGGGAGACATCTCGGGTCTCGGTCCATTCGAATTGGACGCATTGCAGGATTGGGAGTACAAGTTCATGAGCAAGTACGTTAAGGTTGGAAACATTAAGAAGACAGTTCCAGTAACTGAAGGGGATGCCAACAGTGAAGCCTCGGGAGCTGCAGAAACTGATGCTAAGCCAGCTGAAGATGGCCCATCGCAAAGTCCAGTTGCCGAAGTCGAGGAAAAATCCTCTACTGCAGATACTAAGGACGAGTAACGTGTTCGGGCTTAGCTATTTCCATTCGAACAGGTGATCAGTCTTTCTACTGGACTGGACATGCCAGATGAGACAGCGTTATGTTGTTCGAATGAATGCATTCTGTGAATCTTATTCCATATATAAACTTGTGTTAGTGCCAAATACTCTTGTAGCAAACTTGCCTCAATAAATTGGGATGTTAAAACTTTTGAGAATTAATTATATTCTATTTGATACTTATTAAATACCTTCATCTGAATTTGTACTTAACTTTTATTAAATTTGTATTTGAAGAGGTTTTGCTCTCGAGTCGATATTTGAATTTGAATTATTATTTTAATATTTTTATCAATGATGTTAATTTCTAATGATATAACAACATAAAATTATACCGCAGGTTTATAATAATGTCATTGTCTACTTTTAAAAAAAATCTTTAAAAATTATCAAGAAAAATATAAGAACTAAAACACTTAAAATATAAACATAGTTTTAATAATCATCTTCCTTTTTTCCCTTTGAATAAATGGCCAAAGATCAAAGATGTTGGTCTAACAAGACGCAATGAGCAAAACAAACAAACTTTGAACATTCATCTTTAATTTAGTAATCATCTTCTTCTTTTTTTCTCCTTTGAATTTGAGTCTGAATCTTATTTTTCTTTGGTTTAACGTGCCTTTGACATGAACTGTAAACGAAAACAATGGCTAATGGTAAATGGAAGTAGTTAATGCACGTGTCTATTTTAGATTGGAGGGACACGGTAGATGATTTTTGTTCACGGAAATCAGTGTGAAGCCGAGCAGCAGGCACATGTCACGTAAGTTTTACTCTTCACCTCTTTCCCATTTCACTGTTTTTTCTTACCGAAGCTGAAACAATTTAATACTTATAAATCTAAAAGGAGAAGTAGAGGAAGGGCAACATGCTGCTGTTGTTGGTTTACTTTCTTATACGAAACTCGAATCCAAGTGGTGGAATCTGAAGAAGGGGTTCTCTCGTTTTTGGTGTATTATTAAAATAAAACAAATAATTAATTAACATTGTGGAGTATATTACTTATCTTCGGTTGAAGCACTGTGAGTTTTGGCAACACGTGGTTTCTGAGGAAAGGAAAACCCTTTGTTTGAATGTAAACACTTTCCCCTTTTGTGGGTTCATCATCTTCAAGGCTTTGAGAATACACACCCTTTTATTTGTGCTTGTTTTCCTTGTCGTCGCCGGAAGGTTTTTTGCCTTTTGAAGGTCGAGACTTGTGAATAAATGAAGGACCAGACGGCTGATGACTGGCTACCACCTGGCTGGAAAGTAGGGGTGAAACGGAGAAGGAATGGTAAAAAAGATAAGGTATGTGTTATTAAATTGGCTGTTTTTCTGTCAATGAAGAATACCCATTTTTTCCCTTTTCTTTTTGCGGCTATTTTGTATCATTTTCAAGGTTTTAGCTTTGAAACTGTGAGATCCTTGGTTTGTTTGTTTTAACCTAGTTTTACTCCATGTGAATTCAATTTTTGAGCTTCTGTTTTGCATCAGTAGCTGGGATTTCCCCCCCCCCCCCCTTCATGTGAAAGACAAGATCTTTAAATTCAACTACTATAACTGTCATATCTAGCTCTTTCTATTTTGTTTGCTGCTTTATCCATCTGGTTTTATGGTTGCTGGAGGGTTGATGATGCAGTAATTATGTTGTTTACTGGTGAGGTTTAGTAGATTTTAATTTGTTTCATGTTTGAAGGAAACAAATTGTTCTTGTGTAAAGTTGTAGCAGTAGTTTGAAATCCTTGAAATTATTGATGAGAAATGAGGTTCTGATTCAAGTTCGAAATCCTTGAATTGCAAGGTTATCTATATAAGTCCATCTAACATCCTTCTGCATCATGCATGCTCAATGGTAGATCTCCGCTAACGATTCCAGCTATGTATTTTCTTATTTTCTGAGCAGGGTCTTTAACAAATTGAGGAAAGTTCTATTAGATTTCTTAAATGTGGTTAACTTCCCTTCGTTCCATGATCTTTGATATTGTTTGGAGCGGATGCAACGCTGATGGCTTTTCTAACTTGTTCCTTACTCTTTCTTCTAGGGAAGTAAAACGGGGAGCGAATAATTCTCTCTTTAAACGAGGGAAACACTCGTAGAGTTTATGCTTTTGTTTCCCTATTCTTTATTTACTGATGGTTTTTCAAGTACGAGACATTGGACCCCTAGCATACATTGACGTTCTTCTATGTAATTGATTGTCTCGTACCTGTTTAGCATTTTTCGTTTATTATGAATGCAAGGTGATTTGTTTAATGCTTACAGGACATTTGGTCTTATTGCAGTGTTACCATGCTCCATGTGGCGAACTTAGATTCAATTCGAGGGCAGAGGTGACTCGCTATCTTGAAAAGTGTGGTTCTAAAACAGAAGAGAAGGAAAAAGTTTCGGGCAAGAAACCTTCAAAAAAGGTCTGTTGATGAAATCTGAGCTTTTCCTTTAGTTTATAACTTTAAATGCATGTTGATTTTGCCGAAATTCGTTTGACTAAACAAGAAAATTTTTTATTGTTCAAGCAATATAGGTTACAGTTGAGAAGGCCGAGGCAGAAGGGTTGCCTCCAGGATGGACTAAGGAAGTCAGGATAACGAAGAGGGCAAGGAGAATCAGAAGAGATCCGGTACTATACATTTTTCCTCGAAAAATTCTCTTTGTGATTCTTCGAATACTTTTTCTTTAAATTTGATTAGTTGCCTTAACTATTAGCTGTTGACTATTTCTATGTTAATTGATATTTATATTTATGCAGTTTTACATTGATCCTGTGAGTGGATATGTGTTTCGTTCCATGAAGGATGCCCTTCGTTATGTTGAAACCGGGGAGATCGGAAAGCTTGCCTTCAAGCCTAAGGAGAAAGGCAGCAATGACGATGACGAGGACTTGGAAGAAGATAAGATCTTTGCAAATGTAATCATGTTTGGTTTCTCCGAGCTTTTATATTTGAATTTCTCATTTAATTCGATATGAAACTGTTCACATGTGGACTGTGTTGATACACATTACGCAAAACTTTGACCGGTTCTTTGATTTTTGTTTCCTGTCCCTTAGGAGCCTGTAACTGTCGAGTACCGGAAGGTAACTGTGAATGGAACAATTGATGAAGTGGAGAGACAGATTGCAGAACATGTTTCATATTCAAGTGAGATAACAAAGGAAGAAGAGATGCTTACTTCTTCTAGCACAGGAGACCAGACATCCCTCTCTAAGCATACTCCTGATCAGCATAAAGGTTTAAATTTACAATCCCTTGAATCTATCGTTTAATCTTTGGTAACGGACTGTATGATTCCGTAAGTCGGGGTGTAAGATTCCACTGATCTGCTTCTTGATGACATACTATAGTCTATAGGGTAATGGATCTGATCCAATTTTATCTTTTATACCTCAGCTGGAGTAGGCGCCGAGTTGAGCAGCTTGAACCTGTCTGAAGCTAAGGGCTCGGAACAGATAGGGCAAAAAGATTCTGAAGAAGGCGTGCAAGCTTCGGGCAATGCAGTTGGAATCCTCTCGCATAAACAGTGCAGGGATGATGCAAAAGACCGAACTGAAAAATCCCAACAGGGAAAGGGCAAGACCAAGAATAAGAAAGATGTTAGTGTTCCTCGACGAGCTTCGAAGCGACTTGCTGCAGTTGCACTTGATCCAACATCAGAACTAAAAACCACTAAAGCTTGCCTAAATATGATTAACCAATCAAATGTAGTACATGATGAAGCGAAGAATTCTTCCCCTGGTAACCGTATCGATAGGGCATCCAAACAGCTCAATCAACCCAAGTCTTCTTTGGAAACAGACTGTGCCCTTGATGCTTCAAAGAGTAAAGAACCAATACCGGCAACAAGTAACGTGCTTTCTTCTGGGGACGCACTGACAGTGAATGGTCATGTTGGAAATTTAGAAACAAAAACTAGTGGCAATGAAGATAAAAGTGTTTTGCCTTTGGGGAATGTTGCTATTTCAGGAGTACATTCTGGAAAGCTTGAAAGTGATGAAAACTTTAGTGACGTGCCGGGATCCGATATCGGCATGCCTCTTGCAGATTTATGGACAGACCCATGCATTGCATTTGCCATTCAAACTCTAACCGGAATTCCCTGTGATACTCCGAAAATCTCCGAGTCAAACAGTGGTAAAGTTCCAGGGATTCAAACCACTCCAGAAGCTCTTTCCGAGAGGGAAGAAAACAGAAACGGGATTGTTGAAAGGCAACGATGTAGTATTGATGTGCCTCCGACAGGTCCAACTATTTGGAAAGAACAAGCCGGAAAGGTTGAAAAAGGCCACAAGACAGACGAGATGGCCGGACCATCCCTTGAAACGCCTTTGGCAGATATCTGGGCAGACCCTTGTATTGAATTCGCAATAAAAACCCTAACAGGGGCAATTCCAGTCGAGTACGGTGTGGACAATCAGCATGGCCTTCTACAGCAGCCGATCTATACCCCACACCAATCTGGTAACCACTTAACCCTTCCAGACATTGGTATCGATAAATTCTCACAAACCGATTTCATATGCCAGCAATACAACGTCGCGGGTAAGTCCATGTCAAACGAACATGGTATTAGAAATCCTATATATAATTACACCCATCATCGTCGCGGTGGAGAGAGGCCATGAATGCCGAAGGCTATCAACTTCGAAGCCGTGTATAGTTCAGGAAACTAGCCGGAATTTAGAGAAAATGACTAGTAACCTTGTTGTAACCTCTTGTGTTTTTCATTAGTTTGACGTTTCGGTATGATTATTGTTTTCCGGTTGGGTACACATAAGTTTAGGATGTGGTTTGCATCATTAATCCCCACTTTGTTGTGTTTGGCACTGTGTGGAATCTGTAATCAAATACTTCTTTTTTAGTGCTGTTAGACGCGAGAATACTATGATTATATCATATGATGCTATAAATAATTAAAACACGATGCAATAAATACCATAACATCCCTAATATTATATCTTAGATTATTTTGGTCTCTGTCTTGAAAAATATATAAGCAAATTAATTCATGTGCATTTGAGCAAAGTGGTCCTTCTGTTAAAAAATTCATCTACTTTATCGTTAATTAACGGGATGATTATAAAATAATGATATTTTTAAACTATTTTACACTTTTTGAAATGTATATGGATTAGTTCGTCCATTTTTCCAATAGAGTGACCGATATGCAATAGGAGATATGGTACAATGACTATTATGGTACTTTTACCTACAAAAGTAACAAAAATAGATTTTTTTATTGAAACTCATTAAATATGGTAAACAATCTCTTAGGTTCCTCTTAAATTTGAAGTTAGGCAATTCGGTCCCTTAAAAGAAGAGGAATAATATAATTCTTTCAATTTCAAAAGTGAGTAATTAAGAACAATCAATCTTGATGTTGATGTTTCTCAATAATTTTAATTAACATAATAATAAATTTAACTTTCAATATTTATACATTATATCATTTTAGTAATAATTTTAAAAATTCATCAAATTTAACCCTTAAATTTACAAAATTAGAAAATCCGGTCATATTACATAAGCATTGATAGCTAAAGTTTCTTGTTATGTAAATCAATATTATGTAAAATTGACAAAAAGAACAGATAATATGTAATTATTTTTCTTAATCGCTCACATTTGAAATTAATAGGGACTGAATTGCCTTTTTTTTTATTGAGAGGGGCCAATTTAACCCAATTTAGGAAATGAAAGTGACCTAAAAGGTATTTTAATACATTAACATCATGAAAGCATCCCGCGCCGATCTAGGTTGCTATTTGCCGCCAATTCCGCACATGATTAATTGAAAGTCCCGCAGGTAAATATTCTCTACATTTTTCTCGTGCAGAGAAAAATTCAAGCAATTTTTACTTCATTAAAAAGAAAATGCAGATCCAGGTGAAGTGTAGCTGTGGAGCAGAGAAATGCCCAGAATGGGCAATAATCGAATTACAAGGCGTGGTTGAATTGCAGCCTTCTTTCCAAGATTCTTTCCAAAATCTCCAAATCGGACAGCTTTGCCGCCCTTCTTCCCAGGTTCTTTTTTCTTCTTCTGTTTTTGCTCTAGATTATTACAGTAACAATACTAATTACGAACCCCTTTTTGTTAAATATTCTGCAGGAGAACTTCACTTTTACGATTGGGTATCATGAACTAACGGGGACGAAAGTGGCGCTGAAGAAACCCATGTTGGTGCTGAAGAAAATCAAGTACATGGACGTTGATCGAAGTGACGGCGGCGGCCATGACGGTGCTTCTTCATCGAGCACGGAGCTCGATGTTGTCGGGGTTATTCGCCACAAGATTTTGTTCAAGACTAGGCCTAAGGCCCTCATTTCTGGTAAAGCTTTTTCAGCTTGATTTCTCAGAATTTTAAGCCTTTTCACAGTTTACAGTTACGGTAGAAGCAAAAGCCAAGAAAAAGAACATAGAGAACCTAATAAAGCATGGATTTTTCTTAACTTTTAAAAATTATAAAATATTATTATAACGTTATAATAATGATAAAAACTCCACAAATTTAATTATAATTTTATAAACTTTCCATGAATTTAATGGTCATTTTATAATTTGAGTATAGTTAAGCGATGGCGGCGATTTACTCCCCCCCCCCCCCTTCATGTTTTTGCAGTTAAAGAGAAGCCTAATGGTGCGGATGCTGTGGCACGAAAGCAATCAGAATGAAATCCATTACTAATAGTTTTTTGAACAATTAGAACAGTTTAGACTAAGAATCCAATTGTTGGGATATTGGAATGTATTTAAATAGGTTGAACTATGACCTTGGTGCTTCTATTATATGTCTCCAAATGCTGTGTTTTGCCACTTTGATCCGTGTTGATTGTAATTTACTTCCCTGGTTAATGGTGTTTTCAGTCTAGAAATGATCCAAGGAAATTTCTTAAATTTATTTATTTTCAAGTTCCATGAGAGAACAATAATGGTATTAAGGAGGTGTTGGATTTTTTAAATTTGAATGTTGATGTTCTAAATGAAAAAAAATTGGGTCAGAATATCCTTATAATGGATCTTTATAATACTAGATCTGAATTAATTGATCAAATAAATAGGACAAGTCATTTCAAAGTTGGTGACTTGCAAGATCAATTTTAATCAAGATTTGGAATCTAATGTGAATCCAGAATTTATTTACAGAAGCTACAAAAGCAGGGTAATTGCTACAAAAAAGCAGGATATTTTTAACCTGGTATCGTCCCCCCTCTAAAGCTCTAAGTTGGACCAGCCACACCTGCACGATTTCTCAACATTTCGGTTCTCTTGCTTCTTTCCATTACCTCCACTAACCACTCCGCGCCTTCTTTGATTCCCGACCTGCAGTTATAAGAAAAACTTAATGTTTATATCTCATTGTAAATGCAAGTGGAGTGAAAGATTTCTGCAGCATCCAGGCAGTGCAAATGGAGCTCAAACATACCCATCAAAAGCAGAAACATTCTCAAACATGTAAACCCTTTCATCCAATTTTTTAAGATCAAGATATCGTGATAATTCTTCGGCTGTTACAGCTTCGGAGAGATCCTACATTAAAGTACAGATGTTAAAAAGAATTCAAATGTCTCGAAAGAAAATCTTGACCACATTGTTTCATCCAATTTGGAACGATTTGTAAACAAGAATGAAAATAACCATCTTGCTGTTATTTTCTTTCCTCTCATTTCTATTTCTTACAAAGCATGCTCAATTAATTTTCTTCTCACTTTCCCACCCTCTATCCATTCTTCCATTTTTCTACTCAACCAAACACATCCTAAGATAGACATGAAACCAAATATTTCCAAGTCCAAAATGCCACGATACAGCATTAAATGCAGACATAGTTATAGGGTATAAAGAGACATACGATAAAAACAAGGATTTTTCATAGAAGCTTTAGAGAAAATGAAAGAATTTCCAAAGCTAACTTTTGGCGATTTACATAAGGACTATAGATACCTGCTTGTTTGCTAATATCAAGAGAGGGGCTCCCTGCAGATCCTCGTGTCTAAGAACTTTTTCTGGACCAAAAAACTAAAAGATATGAATAAACTATCATATACGCCATCACAAAACTCTAGTCAATACCCTATACCAGCAGAAACCCAATATTATTAAACAATTAGATACTACTTACCAAGTGCAGATTTTGAATCTTCAAAACGAGAAGGGCAGGCAGCATCAATTACGAATACCACAGCATGTGCCTCTTCATAGTATTTCTCCCAAATTGAGCGAAGGCCAGGCTGGGAAAGATATAGGAAAGAGGATAAATCTGTCACATACTGAGCTTGCTTTGGATATTGAATCATGCCTGACACAAAATATATAAAATATAAAAGAAAATGTCAAGCTTTGGCATCGAACACTTAACATTAAAATTCCAGGCTATCTCCCTTAAATACATTTCAATAAATTCGAGCAAAGTGCTCTGAAAAGAGCTATTATATACATCGACTAGATGAAACTCAGAAGTAGCATTCATGAAAGCATGAGTTATATATGCATAATGCATTCAATAACAAAGGAAATAATTAATGAACATTCTATTGTGTTATTTTATATATGCATTCCACTCACCTGGCCTCCCAGGTCCCAGAACACAAGTTTTGTGTTTAAAACTTTGACTCGACCAATATTAAGCCCCACAGTCGGAACAATTCGATCAGGTGGTAAGCCTTCCAAGTTTGAGTATAGGGATTTCAATTTCTCCAACAAAGTCTAACTCAGAAATAACAATAAGGATCAGCATGAAACTTTTAGCAAACTTTTCAATATAAATGAAACCTATTATTAAAACCCTAGAAATGAGTTTAGGGTAATCACTGTTTTCCCAGCCTTGTCGATTCCAAGAATCAGTACATGAAACTCTGTCTTACTAAATATGTACTTCCAGAGTCCATAAAAGAGTGAGAACATCTCTGTTTTGTTCAATCGATTAAATCACTTGTTCCTTCAATCGATTAAATCACTTGTTCCTTCAATCGATTAAATCACTTGTTCCTTCCAACCTTCACCACTAAAAAAGAATATCACCAACTCTCATCATTTACAGCCCCAAGTCCTGATTCCTGAAAATAGAAGCAAGCCAACAAGGGAATTAACTAAAAAAACAAAGAGAGTGAATCAAATATGCAAATAACTCGGCCTAGTCAAGTCCTCTAAACATTGTTTGAAGTCCTATTTTTCATTGCTAAAGTTATTTCAGTAACAATTCTTGTAATAGTATACAAATTTCCAAATCATATAAAATAAAACAACATTTGATTCCTTTTCAGCTTTTCCAACTATTCAGTCTAACATCTCAATATGCAAACATTCAACATTAACGAGCCAAATGCCCAAATTTACTCAACTAAACAAACAAAATTCGCCATAAACCATGAATCGATCGCTTTAAATATTGTATTTCAATCTTTAAGGAAATCAAACTAGAAAAAAACAATGAATCAACTGGATTCAATCGAGCAGTGAAAAATAAGGCTCAGATCTCATCTCCAAGAACAAAAAGGGGAAAAATGAATCCAGCATAACAGCATCGCAAGCTTAAAAATAAATCAATCAACTGCCAGATCGAGAGTGAAAAAAAAACCGAAAACTCAGATCAAATACACAAAAAACAATTAGAATTTGGAAAGAAATACGAGAAGAAATCCTTACTATCGATGGAATTTAATAGCATGATTCTGCTTACTCCTACCGTTGAGTCCTGTAAAAATAACTGAATAAATATATAAATTAAGAGCTGCTGCTATTAATTTCTAACGAAAACCACATTTAAATGATAAGTACATTCTAAATAATTTAGAGTCATTATCAGAGTTAATTCATACAAAACCTCTAAATCATTTAGCATTTGAATCATTCAGCGTTAGTAAACAAATAGCCCTTTACATTTTCTTAGTATATTATATTGGTAATCAATTTTAAAAATATATTTCGATCACTTTTATTATTAATTTATCATATTTTGATCATTGAAAAATAACCCCGTTAAATTAATAATATGATAATAATTATATTGTTTATACTTTATTAATAGAGCAACCGCTCTTTCTTCGACCTAATTTTTATTGATAGAGAATAGGTTAACCGTTGTTTTTTCAATCCAATTCTCATAAAGAAGATAAGACTCAATTTGAAATATAAGGAAGAAGCTTAGTGAGCAAGATTATGAGCGGCAACGTTAGCGGTGCTATAGATAAAGTGCACACGTATATGAGGAAAAACATTCAATAATTGTTATGCTTCAACAAGATGATAGCTCGTCACCGACAAATCAATACTACGATGGAGCAATTGACAAACCAAATAAGAAGCATCACTTTCAACGAAGACGTGCTATATGGAGATCAACAGCTTGACAAACACCTGTCGTAGGGGCACGAGCTTCGACAAGAGTAGGATCACCACAATCGGCCAACGACAGTGCATGGCACCATTCCATGTTCGTCGCAAGCCACGACGCCAGTTGCTGCAGCACCATTAACTTTCACCTTAAGGAAACCCAACGTTGGTTTATGCCATTGGCACCATAATCTTTTCTGTGTTCTCCCAATGTGTATTATGTTAAAAGCCAAAAAATATTTTAATTTCATTTTAAACAATAATTTTAAGGTACACGATACTAATAATCATTTTAATCAAACAGAATAAATAATACATATAATACATTACATGTGCAATGCATCACGATTGTTTTTTTTTCCTCTAAAAAATGTAAATATATTTCTTAATTTAATTATTAGTGTAGGTGCGTGTAGTGATGAGCAAGGAAATTGAGAAAACCGAAAAATTATTTCGAATTGAATTATAAGGTTTGGTTCAATTCGAGTTTTTCATTTTAAAGTTCGATTTAAAAATATCATTATGCAATTCGGTTCGATCTCGGTTTTTCCCTATGTAAACTGTTTGTTCTGAATCAAACCGAATTAAAAAAAAATTGTTTAAAACAATTTTATTTTGAATTTATTATAAGATGAATTTAAATAAATAAAATCTTAAAATTAATATTATTTTTTATGAATTTAAATTTTTATATTTGTACTCGATTTAATCTTTAAATTTGCTTTCTTTCGAGGTTGAGTTTAAAAAATAGTGATCAATCAAACACTGCAAACTGAATCAAACCGAACCAAAAACCGTGATTTTCATGTCATTCGATTTTGGTTTCAATTTTTAAAAATACGTAAAATACGATTCAATTCATATTTTATTAAAAAATCAAATCGAATACATCCTAGGTGCGTGTAACTTGCTTTCTACCAAGAACATAAATTAGCATCAATAGAATCAATTGTTTAAGGAATATTGACAACATATAAAGAGAGTTAAGTCGAATGATTTTGGAACACTTTGCATATTGCAATTCAGCTGACGGCTCTGATAATAATATTTTGTGTGAACACACAATATTTATTTATAATTCTTCGGCTTTTCCTCGTTGTGCTTATGTGATCCGAGCATATTAAAGTGAATACAAGAAAGGATAAAATACATTACAAGTCATTGTATTATATTGAAATGATTGCTTTAGTTATAAATTTTTTAAAAATTATAAAATATCTATTTAAATTATCAAACTATTATAAAATGACCATTACGATGTTATAATACCTGTAAAAATTTGTTAGATTTAATAATAATAATTTTGTAACATTTCAATAAAATTTAATATTTTGTAACAGTTTGATAAATTTAATGATTATTTTATAATAATTCGATAAATTTAATGACTATTTTATAACTATTAAAAATACATCAAGTAAAACAACCATTCTAACATTATTTAACGACATCTGATGTATTTATAAGTAAAAACATACACATATACATTTCTGAAATATGGAATATTCTTTTAGTGACAAAAATCAGTGTCATTCGGTTGAATAATTATTTAATAATATTATATATATATATATATATATGAGTATAACATTTTGTAAATATTTCAAGGTTAACTATACAAAGTCATTATATTTTTATTATTTTACTTTGATTATTCAACAATTAGTCATACAATATCATTTAAATGTTAATTAATAAAATAATTTATTTTTAATAAAAAAATATTGAATCCAACAAAAGTAATTTTTTTTTACAAATATATCATTTAAGATTAAATAAGGTCGTGAGCTTCAAGTATTATGGATGAAAAAAATATCATTTAAAAATAATAATAATAATAATAAATACTAAAAATATCCTCGATATTATAAATAAATGAGAATATATATAATTTGATAGCAACTTAATTAAAATTTTAATTGGGAATCTTTGAAATGAATTCCGAGCCTGTGTGAATTTCTTACCTTCTAGGCCATTATTTCAAGTAAAAAAAAATTAAATTATTCATGTTGATGAGTCAATTCGAATCGAGTTGAGATGAGTTTTACTTATCCCAATAGGACGGGGACAAATTTACTTTATTCTTGTAAGTTGTTACAAGGAACAATGGAGGTTAAGGTTGACATTTCAGTTAAAATAATTAAGCATTTTATTTTTGGGTAAAGTCCATAAATGTTCTTGATTATAAAGTATTACTCTATTGAGTTCCCCGACTATAAAGAATTATTTGGTTAAGTCCCTCAACTATTAAGAGTTACAAAATGGTCATATGACTATTTATTATATTCCAAACTCGTCATTTTCTGTTAAAAATTTGACTATAGTCTGAGCAGGGCTTTAATCTGCTGACCGAGTATGATAAAATCTCAAACGACTATCATATCTCAGTCCGCATGTTAACGTTAAGCTCAGACGACCGTTAAATTTTTAACAGAAAAAGACGAGTTTGGAACATAATGAATAGTTAAGTGACCATTTTTATAATTTTAATAGTCGAATGACTCAACAAAGTAACTCTCTATAGTCATGAGATAATTTTATAACTTTTAATAATCAGAGAATCATTTATATACTTTTACGCTTTATTTTTTATTAAAAAAAGCACAAACCATGAGAAAAATCAAACCAAACAAAAACAAATGAATTTTTGTGTGTCTGTTGTTCATAATATATAAAAGCACATTTGATATTTGTAGGAAAATTTGATAATCGAGTAGCATAAATAATGCCAATAAAATTATTGCAAAGTGCAAGACTTGTACACCTAATATGACAAAGCTAAAAGTCACAGTGTATACATAATCATTTGATGCCAATAGAATCCTGTTATATAAATTGCTTCATTTGTTCTCGACAACTACTTTTTATTTTTAGAAAATATTATATGGCATATACATATGATGCAATATTATTCCCCAAATCTTTTTTTAGCTTTAAATTATGATATCAAATTTAAAATATGAATAATATTTTTTTAACAAAAAAATACAGGTTTAAATTATATTTTTTTTATCAAAGTATTAAAAAAATTAGTCAAAGTAGATATCTGACGTTTCATTTCGTTATCAATTTAAGGTTAAACCCTGAACATTTGCTAAAAAGATTATATCTCTTGACACGTAACATAAAATTTTATTTTCTCAAAATAAAAACCTTTAAATTCTTAATTTCTAAAAAAAATCCTCTCAAACGGTCGGATATTCAGGCTGTGCAACTCATCAATTCGGTTCAAGTGATGGTGCAAATTTGTTAACGACTACGAACCAATGGACGATGGAGACGCGAAGACTAGATCAACGATGACAAGAGAACGACTACGAGTAACAAAATAATGATCAATTAAAAAAATGAGAGGTTAAGGTTGACATTTTTTTTATTAATCTAGTGTTATTATAAAGTAGTATTTGTTCAAAAAATTCTCAATCTTTTGACAATGAAAGATCCAATACCATTTTAATCTCTGATGCTCGAACCTGAAATCTCTAAGGATAATAATCATCTCTTTAACCACTAAGGTAGATTGTTTTTAACCATCTCCATAACAATAGTAATAATAATTAATCTAATTATGCATTTAATGTTATTTCTCACTCGATTTTTTAATTCAGATATAATCTGTCGAAAGGATCCGAATCTTGAGAAGTATATTTTTAAATATCAAATGTGTAATGTTTAAAAACTATAAGTACCAAACTTTACAAAGAGTGATAAATTCATATACTAAATAAGTACCATGCTAATAAGGATGCTCAAGGAAGCCTGCACCAATCTACTGTAGCCTAGTTTCGTTATGATTCCATCTTTTCATTAAAAAAAAGAACTCAAATCTTAATATTGTAAAAAATAAATTAAATCAGAATGCTTATTATTATAACAAACTTTTATAATATAAAATTTATATTAATAATACAATAAATCGAGTAAATACTAATATTAATAGTGTAAATATATTTAATTGATTAATTAAACTGGACATCTTTATTTTTCTATATATTTTTTAAATTAAAGTTCTAGATTCACTAAAATCATTCTCATTCCTTTTCTTAAAATCCAGAAAATGTTCTGCTCTTCCCTTATAAATAAGATTATAATTAGATTTAAAATTAATAAAAAATATTAATATCAGTATTTATTTATTTTTCATTTGCATTTAAAAATTAGTAAACTTACAACTAATCCTACCTATGATACTTCTTCTACCTTTTGGGGTCGGCTATTTATTGCTTCTGCAGTCTTTGCTTCTTCTCCTGTACACTGCCTTCCCTTAAATTGATTTCTCTCTGTCTCCTCCATTGCCAAAGGCTAAAATGGGTTGCAAGCCATCTGAAAATAAACCAAAAACTAAGCACAGGAAGGGCTTATGGTCACCTGAGGAAGATTTAAAGCTCATAAACTATGTCCTCAAACACGGCCATGGTTGCTGGAGCTCTGTTCCCATCAATGCAGGTTAACTTCATTTCCCTTGTTTGATTCTTCTAACACCCTTTAATTCATCTCTAAGAAATTTTCTGTAATAAATATTCTTTCTGGATTGTTCTTGCAAGGTGATTCATGTGTCCTGTAATAAATATTTTTCTTTTCTTGTACTTGTTTTGGTTTGGTTTGCCTGTCGGTGTAGAAGACATTGAAGAATTTTTTGCTTTTGTTGTTGTTGTTGTTGTGTTGGTTGTGGTGCTGATGATGCTGGGAGTCAACAAAGAATAAGTTTTGTGGTAAAAATCTTGAGTTAAAAGGAAAGCGATTGATTCTTTTATTATGTGCTGGAAAAGAAAAAGGTGAAAGGGATTGATGATGACTTCATGTTTGATAAAATAACTAAACTAACCTCTCAAACCACTTTACCCTGGTTTCTTTGTTATGTGAACTTAATAACTTGATATTACTCGAACTCGGGTATATGTCCGACATGAATATGTTGGATTTTCTAAAGAAAGATTTAGTCATGAAAAGTAAACATGATGTAATTTTTACTTTTTCCAGGATTGCAGAGGAATGGAAAGAGCTGCAGATTAAGGTGGATTAATTACTTGAGACCGGGGTTAAAGCGCGGCTCGTTTACGCCGCAAGAGGAGGAGACGATCCTCACCCTTCATCATTTGTTAGGCAACAAGTAAGCAACAGAGATTTCTCTCTATTTAGTGTATATGATGCCTTCGATGAACATTAAGGTTGCCGATGAGTCCTCGACTTATTGTCCGAGAGGAGGCTCTGAAACTAAGTCTTAGGTTCAATTAGTTATTCAGTTTTGATTGATTCTGATATGTCAATGAACTGGCGAGGATGCTCTATTTTGTATGCTAGGTGGTCCCAAATTGCACAAAACTTGCCCGGAAGAACAGATAACGAGATCAAGAACTACTGGCATTCGTATCTGAAGAAGAGGATTGTGAAAGCCGAAGAAGCCGAATCCCAGGCAACCAGGAGTCAGTGCACCACTTCAAGCTCAGAAAACAAAGAATCCGCATCGTCCCCTCAAAATCTCTTGGACCAAACGCCAAGCTATGCACCAGACAATTACATGGAACAATCCTTGGTAAATACTCATCAAGCCATTCCACAACATTTTGACTTCTCCAAGAACCCTCAAAGAAACCCGATTCCACCAAAGCTTTTATTTGCGGAGTGGCTATTGCTCGATCAAGAAGTTGGGAGCTTCACAAATTCAAGTAAGCCGATGGCTGCCTCCTACGGACTTAACCACTGTCCGAGTTCGAACTTCCAGGATCCGTTCCTGAATGCATATTTGTTAAACGAGGGAGCATATGACGATGATCTTCATTGTGAACTAAGCAACGCATTTAGCTCACAATTCAAGTTCGATACCCAAAATTCTGGAAATGAATTCGTTGGTTCTTTATCCAGGGATGATATATGTAGCGATTTCAATATAAACAACGATTTAATATACATATGAAAAAGCCTGAAAAAAGAAAGTTTATTTCACTGTATAGAGATGGTATACCGCACAAATAGACTAGAAGAGTTTGAAAGTTTGATTAATTGTTATTCTTCCATAAAATTGTTCTTGGCGTGCCCATGGTTGTTTCAAAGGACAGATTTCAACGGTGTATTTTGATATTGCTTCTCTGTTAACAGCAAAATTGTGTGTTTTCTTTTATGAACTCGATTCCTTTCTTGTGTGTTTAGTCATTTGGTTGACCTCATTTTTTTTATCATATTATATTTACTAAATCATTATTGAGATATTGTTATACCGACCTATTAGTACACTCCCGATAAACCCAAAGGCTCTGCGAAATCAATATTGGAATACCACCCAACATCACTTGATATAGCTTTAGGTATATTTCCCTACAACATAGACAAGGCAATCTAACTTGTTTAGCCGTTCTCTCCGATCAAGTAGGATGAACGGCAATGAATTAACATAATAGACCGTAAATCGACTTATTTATAAATTTTATTTCTAGTTATCTATCATTCTATGAATGTCACGTGACACTAAAGATAAAGTATATAAGAAGATTCTCCTAAAAGATAAACATACAATCTCTTTAGGTTCATCTCCACTTTTCCTTCTTTTTGGAGAGAGAGAAGTTGAATTTGATTCCTAATTTTCATTTATTATCATTATCTAGTGGTTTTCCGTCTAAACAAAAAAAGAAGTACGCTGCTATCAAAGCTAACCAATCTCCATATCTCTATTTGTACATCAACAAAGAGTAGAAAATTCCATGGTTTCATTGACTTTCTAAATGAAATCCAATGCTTAAAAAATTGAAAGTGCAGCACCACTCCCATGTCGCCAGACCTGTATGTATGTGGAAGAAGCCTTGCCTTACCTTACCTCATCTTCACGCTTATTGATATCCCGTCAGGTCAAGCATGCTTTGTCCTTCCTATGAGCTCAAATAGTAGTACCATAGTTCACCCCAAAATCATTGATACTCTCGGTGTTTTGTAGTTATATTCAACTTTAAATGAATTTGGGGTCGAACCTGGTTGAATCTTTAAAGAAAGATTTAAATTCTTGTAATCTTATCTATTCCTGAGATTTGAATCCAAAATCTTATGTAATAGGTATCGAATTATTTATTCAACTCAACAGACACACTGATCTCATAGTTAGGGTCTGGCCCATTTATCTGTCTATGGAAGAGAACATCCAAAATTCCCAAGGCAGCCGCAGTAACCCAATACGTAACCCACTGTATCGAATTTCCAGGCCCAAGTTGTACATATCACTCGGGCAAACCAAGTCTGAAAACAGATGAAAATCACTTGAATAGACTCGCCCCTTGCACGTGCATGCATCACAGAGAGAAAAACAAACAAAAGCATCACAAGAAAGTTGCATAAGCCACAACTAACATACATACTCTCCTCATCCATTTAAGGCAATGAACAGCGTGCGTGACACCTACTAAAAACTACCATTCAATACTACAGAGACATTGCCTTGCCTTGTGAGAATTGAATTGAACTGAACTGACCAGCACTTAAACATCAAAATTCCCAGCCACTCTCCCCACTGCCCCACATCACAGTTTTTAATAATTTAATAGACTTCTAATAACACTTTTGACCTTTAAACTTTATTTTTAAAAAGTCATTTCAGCCCTTAAAAGTTTGTTTGTCTGAATCTTTTAACTTCTAATCTTTTTTGTCAAATTGACCGATTGATGAAAAAACTGACGAGACTGTTAAACAATAAAAATTTAAAAATATATATAAAAAGTATAAAACCCCTTATTTTTTGTTAATTGGTTCAATTTAATAAAATATAGAAGTTTAAAGGCCAAAAGAGGTGAAAAAGTTTATAGACTAAAATATTTTTTCTGAAAATTTCGAGAGCCAAAATGTAATTAAACCTTTAACAAAAGTGTTGTTGCATGTTCCTCCACAAAGGTCGCTGGCTGTACGAGAGTGGTCCAACACATACTTATTACAAGGACGGCGAAACTACATCCGTCCTCACTCAGTCCCCTACACGCCATTAGTCGTTGGTTGCGGCGTGAAGATAAGTTTTAAAGTTGATCTTTACACAGCAAACAGCTTTACAATGGTTGCATATTGAGTAGATGAGACATTCAGTCGGCTTTTATCCATTGGTTTTTGTTTAGAAAACCTCGTTGGAAACCGCCATGTGAGCACAGAAAACTGACAGTGGCTGCTATTAGCCACGAACCCAAAACTCCAAATTCTTATATTTGGGTTTAAGAATTGACTATTAGACTGGGTTTATACTACCAAACATACTAAAACTTTATGGCTTAATATAATAATTATCAAAATTATATTTTTTTCACATTTAGTTTATTTTTTGTCAATTTGGTTATTTAACGTTTCTAACGTTATAATTTAAGTGTTTTGACAGTAATAGACGTTAAAAAAATTTAGTCAACCACTTAGAAGGTGAAATGTGATACATTTATAAAAAAAATTAATTTCTTTTAGAAAATCTTAAAATTGTTATTATCTTTCAAAAAAATCTCAAAATATTTCTAAAATCTCAAAAGATCCCAAAATCCTTAATATCAAAACATCCACATCGACTGCCTCTTACCTACCCACCAGTCGTCGTCAATTGTGACTTCAAACCTCCAAAATCTCAAAACTCAAATCCTTAAATCCAAACCCTAAATTTCTAAACTCCAACAACTATCAAACCCAATAGATGGGTTAGTGGATGGTGTACTAATGGTCAATAGGTGAGTCGATGATCGTTGGGAGTGATAGTGGTCGACGCCGAAATTAAAAGTCTTGGGGTATTTTATGAAGAATAGGAAAAGTTGGGCTTTTTATTAAAAAAATATATGATTTTTTATTAAAAATAAAGGAAAAAAATCAAACCACATGCCAAACACCGAATGGTTTACTTATTTTAACGGATTTTTTAACGACCTTTACAATGTATGCACCTAAATGATAACATTAAAAACTTTAGGCATCTAAATTGACAAAAAAAAAATTTAGACACCTAAATGAGAAATGATACTTAATTTGGGCACCTAATTCGTCCCAAACTAAAAAATCCTCAAAATATCAATGTCATATATAAAGATGGATATTTGACCCAAACTGGATGAGTTCCAACCCAAACTATAGGATCTACATATTTATATAAAAAAAATTGGGTTGACTTTGTGTTCAAGTCGATCTTTTAAAGAATAATATCGACTGATTTTATGGTTAAAAATACTCGATCTATAAATAATAATATAATTCCCTTATATATATATAAAAAGGATAGTTGCTACAATATTTTTATCTATATAATTTTTACCTTAAAACTATGTAAGATTTTAAGTGAGGTTCGAATTAAATGACAAATAAATGAAGTTATACTTAGATAGGGTTCAAATGGCCAAAACTCAACCTATCTCACCCATGATCATCCTTATCGTACTAATTAAGATTTTATGTATTAGTCTAACCATCAATTTAAATATTAAGCGTTTGACTTGAATATGATGTGAATTATATTTAAAATAATATGATCAAATGTTACATATGTGTATATCTATTATATTGATAGTTAAAAGATACGTATTATATTTCCTAATACATTAGATCCAAACTAATTATATAACAAATACACATACTATATTTCGAAAAGATTTAATTTAATTCGGCTTCAAATTCATCAGCAAGACTTATCATACACCTAAGTTTCGCACCTCGTGCCTTGCTGCAAACAAAAGAAAACTACTTTCCAATTCAGAAGCTTTTGTTACTAAGAATTATGGTAGATCTCTTTTGATTAATATATATTATAAAGAAGCTTCTTTATTTGTTCTGTAATGCACTAAGTTTATGAGTTTGACTCTGAGTCATCTTCCATTTGACATTTCTTTAACACCCTGCATCTCCAATTTCCTCGAACCAAACTGAAGGAATCCAACACTTCACTACACATTAAGCCTTCCCCAGCTGTTCAGAAACTACCCTTTTTCTAGTTTTCAAAGTTGTTGATCAACTAACATTGTTTTTCATTCAGAATCCCAACGCATTGAGTGGGATTTTAGCGGCAAACATTCAGCAGAAAAACTTAAGCATTTATACTACTCGAAAACATGTTTAAGTCATGGAGGAGCGACAAGAAGAAGATCAAAGTTGTATTCCAATTGCAGTTTCAGGCAACTCAGGTATCAGACTCGTAGTTAAAGAATTTAGAGTTACGAATTTTGGAAAGATCTAACCTGATTCAGCCGCTTTGTTTTCTTCCAGGTGCCTAAGTTGAAAAAGTCGGGGGTGACGATAGCGTTGGTGCCGGAGGATGTGGGGAAGCCGACGCTGAGATCAGAGAAAGTTGCAGTTCAAGATGGGAGTTGTTTGTGGGAGAATCCTGTTTATGAAACTGTGAAAATGATCAGGGAGATGAAAACAGGAAAACTGAGTGAAAAAATTTACCATTTCGTTGTTTCGAATGTATGCATATTCAGAAATTTGCTAAGCCTCTGTTCCTCCATTGTTTTGAGTTTCCACTGGTGACTGGTGTTTGCTGAGTTTTTGTTGTGGGTTTGTTGCAGGGATCTTCAAAAGCAGGGTTCCTTGGTGAAGCTTCGATCTATTTTGCTGATTTTGCAGCTGAAACTGAACCTGTTACAGTCTCCCTGCCCCTTAAGTTTGCCAACTCCGGTGCCATTCTACATGTTAGTTTCTCTCTCATTGTCACCCCTAAAAAAACTTCTGTTGATTTCACAATCTAATATGGGCATCACCGTAACTTGGTTTTGAAATTCATGGTGATCCATAGGTGACAATTCATAAAATTGAGGGAGCAGAAGATCAGAGGTGATACAAGCATTAATAATCCATATCTCTAGCCATTCACTATTTCTATTTACCTGTATGTAATTCAACTTTTGATATCAGATATATTCAAGATGGTGGAGATTTGACCATTTCCAGGGAGGGAAGCCTGCACAGCCAAGGCATGAATTACAGTGACAATCTCCAAAATTTAACAGAAGTTCGAAGTTCCCACTTGTATAGTTTAGCATGAATGATTTGGTTAAAACAACCCTGAAATTACTACCTGGACCAGATAGCTGTTTTATGAAGCTTACAACTAAACCATTCTTAAGGATTGGGACTTGGAAACTGCCGAATTATTTTCACCTCTACAGAAAAACTCGATGCCCCAGAGAGCAGCTGATACTGGCAAGAAGAAAAAGTACATGCACCGAAGAACAAACACGGATTGGTCGGGTGGTTCAACTTCAGATGGAAGTTTAGCTGAGTTAGCTAATAGCCCTGAAGACATCCCAAGAGAATGGCACAAGGGATCAAAAGATCCTGTTGAGAAACTCAGAAGTGAAAATGCTATGTTATCGAGGCAGGTAGAAGTACTGGAATTAGAGTTGCAGTCTCTTAGGAAACAGATTTCGAAGGAGAACAAATGGACCCAGGATCTGTCGAGACAAATTAGCAGCCTTAAAGAAGAAAGAGATGCTGTGAAGATGGAGTTTGAACAACTCAAGTCAAAGAAAAATATGGATGAGGAAGAAAGTGACAGTGGATCGGAGGATGAGAACGAGGGGTCAAGAGTTCTGCTAAAAGAAATTAGGCAGGAGCTGGAGCACGAAAAGGAGTTGAATGCAAATCTCCGTTTGCAGCTGCAGAAGACAGAGGACTCAAATTCTAATCTGATTCTTGCAGTGAGAAATCTCAATGAAATGCTACAGAAAAAGAACAGGGAAATAGCTCGCCTCTCCAACGAGATCGAAGCAAGTACGAGTGTCGAAGAGGCACGGTCAAATGAACAACATGATGCTGATGAAATGCACATGCTAAAGCAGACAATCACAGACATGAATGCAGAGTTGGAGTTTTACAAGAAACATAAGGAGGAGTTAGAGATGCATATAGAAGAACTGAGCCAGGAAAATGACAATATGTTATCACAGTTAAAGCAGAACCAGCAACAAGAATCAATGAAGACAGAAAATGAGAACTCAGAATATTTGGTTACTATAAATGAACTTGAATCTCAAGTGCAAAGACTAGAGGATAAAATCAAGCAGCAATCAGAAGACTACTCGGAGTCTTTAATCTCCATTAATGAACTTGAAAGTCAAGTCAGAATTAGGCAAAGAACTGGAGAATCGGACACAACGGTTCGAAAAAGAACTTGATGCCATGATACATGCCAAAACTGAGCAGGAACAGAGGGCTACCCGAGCAGAGGAGGCCTTAAAAACGACAAGGTGGAAAAATGCTGCTAATGCCGAGCGGCTTCAGGAAGAATTTAAAAAACTCTCAGTTGAAATGGCCGGTAGGTTTGATGAGAATGAAAAGACGACCATGAAAGCAGTTGCAGAAGCGAATGACCTGGAGATGCTAAAAAGAAATCTCGAAGAAATGCTCCAGGAAGACAATGAAGAGCTCAGGCTACTTAAAGATCAGACTGCGACCGAACGAGAAGACCTTACATACCAATTGGATCTCAACGAAAAAGAAATAGCAGAAATGTCAATGGAACTTGATGATAAGACTGCACAACTTGAATATGCACAAAAGCAAGAGAAGGAAAGGCAGGAAGTTTTCTCAAAAGAAATTCAAATTCTCAAGACTGAGATCGAGAAACTCGAAGAGCAGAGAAGCCAATTTTCTGATCTGGCAAAGCAAAGTGATGAAACCAAAAAAGTGAAGACGTCAAATGAAAAAACTGAGATGCTGATACAAAGATGGAATAAAGAAAGAGATGAATTGGAGAGAAAAATTGCTTCAGCAAAGAAGGAAACAGAGAGGGCACAGAAGCAATTAATTAGTACAAGGTCTTTGAAGGATAAAAAGGAGATGGTGATCTCAAATTTACAGTCAGAAATGGAGAATATTAGAGTGGAGTGTAATGACTTAAAACATAGATTGCTCCGAGAAGAAAGGGAGAAAGAAAAACCGAGAAAACAGGTATCTCAATTAAAGAATGACCTACAAAAGAAGGAAGAAGAAGTCAGCTCTATACAGAAAGAACTCGAAAGTACTGGTGGTCAAGTGGACATCACTGCGAGGAGCGGCCACTCTGCCGTGGCGCCTCAAGAATCCAAAGATATCACTAGTTTGCAGAAAAAAATGAGGTTACTTAAGGTAGCTATTCTAATAGAAGGATTAGAGACTAAAAATAGTATCTATTATGCATGGAAAGATTACATATACGTCATGTTTAGAAAACATCAACGGTGGAAGAAAACTGCTGTGGCATATGGTCTCCTTATCTAACCGTGAGATGTTTACATTATATGTTTTTATCCAATCTGTACATCCTAGACGATGTAAAAACTTTTGCTCTCATTCAGCAATAGCAAAGATTAATAATTTGATAATCTTTGGCAGGAACAGATAAACCTCATGGATGCTGCATTGAAATCATCAGCTAATTCAGCTCCAGAGAAGGGAAGTAAGCTCAGCAACATGATTGAAGAGCTGGAAAACATCATGGAACAACTCAAAATATGCCATTGCTCTTCTGCAGATCAGTGTCAAAAGGTTTGTGGATTACAATTACAAAAATGCTTTGAATAATATCGTTTCATGAAACACAACTAGACAGTGATATGTTAGTTTCATGAAACACAACTAGACAGTGATATGTTAGTTTCATGAAACAATCATAGAAGTAGTATTCAGAGATTAGTAACACGGATCTATAAACACAGAATGACCTTCTTAGTAAGCAGTAATGATACATAAGAAATAGGGACATAAATAAGGTTGTCACATTAAAACTATATCTATCAATGCATTAATGAGACAGAAGTTGCTTTAAGTCTAGACTTGCATTTAGTTCTAGACTGTTGCTCCAGTCTCAAGATTAGCCATTCGAAGAAGACCACTGCAGAAGGCAAGCCTTCCTCAACAATAGCAGTACCAGTTGAAAGGTATGGGCATATCTTTTTTTTTCTCAAGAATTATAGCTAATATTTAACCAATATCTTAACTGTAGATGGAGTTCTTTGACTGATCATTATATTTTTCCTGCCAATGAAAACAACAGTGATGCAAATATTGCCAAATTGCTAAGTGAAATGGAAGGTCTTAAGGAGAGTAATAAATCTATGGAGCGTGAGCTTAAAGACATGGAAGAAAGATATTCAGAAATAAGTCTCAAATTTGCAGTAGTGGAAGGTGAAAGACAGCAACTTGTAATAACAGTGAGAAACCTTAAGAACGGCAAGAAGAACTAGCATGTTCAAAGGCGCAGTACGTTGGACAAAGAACACTATGCAGGGTGAAGCAGCTAATCCTCTAAAAGGAAATATGTGTGGTAGTTAAATCAAAGTCCAATCAAGAAATCTTTAATCATTTGAACTTGTGAAATAGCATTCTTCCATTATATTTTGCTCATCAATCCTGTTAGGAACACTGAAATATTAGATTCAACCAAGTTGGTCGAAAGCTCAAGCAGTAAGTTTGGATATTGAGAGTTTTATATTTTAGATACCTAGAGACCTGATAGAAATATAGGAACTGATTTGATGTCTCCGTTTTGCTCAATAAATAAAAATTTAGAATTAATTTTGTGGAAACAGCGCTAACAAGTCAAGCATGTCTTTGTCCCCAGTCCTGGTACTTCTCTTCAAGCTAACAACTAATTTCATCAAGATGGAGCTTTTCTATTTCTTTGGGTGAATTTTAATCCTACTCTCAACAAAGATAAAATTAAAACAAAAAAAGAATCATCCCAACTAACAAACAAGCCTGAACACATCACACGTGACATCAATTAATGGTTAAAATCAAAAGATGCTTATGCATCACATATGCCGTAGGGCAGGAATATTCACATGCAGCTGCTAGCAGTGCTTGCCCCAACAAAAAGTTTTAGTCCAAGTATAAATTCATTTTGAGATTCAATCATGGACTAGCCTCTGAAGCGTTTTTATAAATGCTAACTGCCTGCGCGCTACTCAGTTCAAAATTTATGGCCGATCAAATATTCGTGGCATACGGACCGTGCTTTTTGGAGCTTACAATTGAGCCTTTTGGATACATTCTTGAAAAATGGGTCACAACTGCACCAAGTTCATTGAATATTTAAAGGATGATCTGCATAAAACAAGTAAAATGTAGATAAGATCGTTTATCTCTGTATTAAATCTATTTTCTGACAGAAAAGACACTGCTGCTGGGCAGAATTATCGAGAACTAACCTGCTAGTTCCAGAAATGGGTCTACCCTTTTTGTTTCAATCATGATTACTAATAGCGAAGCTTTTTGCTCAAACCATGAGCTCCTCCTTCATTCCAAACCAACTTAGTTTGACTTCCACTTCCATTCATTTCAAAAGATAAAGTCTAGAGGAGAAAAGTTCACGGTTTCAATTGCACACATATGCAGTTGTATCATTAGTACACGTCAAATGATACCAAAGGTAGTTTACAAACCTGTCTTGCTCACTTATCAATAGGTGTCGATGTTTGAACAAGGGAGGATGAATTCTTTTCATTCTTAGATGATCTGGTTGCTTGTGGACGTCTTTTCTGACTCCTTTGTTCTAGTATTTTCCTAGGAGTGTTACCTCCTTGGTATTTGAAAAATTCAAGAATTGAAGGACTTCTTCTCTTAGGAGCTTTTGCTATATTTCCTGATCTCCCTAAGGGTGAAGCAGATGTAGCAGAAGGAAGATTCTGCTGACGGAATCTGCTCTTCTCTCTGACTCTGTTAAGAAATTCTATCGTCCAAGGTGAACCTTGTTGTGGATGGTTTGAAAGAATGGCCTTTGAGAGTGATGTTGCACTATGATTTGATGCATCATTTTTTAGTAATGAGTCTTTGCAAGCAGCAGATCGAGCTAAAACATCCCATACGGGTTTTTCTTGGTTGCTGGAACCTTTTTCTAGATTACCATTAGTTCCTACGAAACTTTGTCTAGGACACGTTACAGAACTCAACATATCTGAACCAGCGTTGATCTCCGAAACATATGGGAAAACAGTATGAGTGCCTTTGGAAAATGACAGTCTTCTAGCAAATTTGGACTTTCTAGTAGAATCCTTCTCTATCTCTGACACCAAAGAGGAGAAACGAATAGAGTTACCAAAGCAAGAGAAACCCTCACCAGACATTGGACTGTCAACAATGTCAGTAACTTCACCTAGAAGGTCTTCATGCCGATTTTCAAAGTCATTGATGTTTTGCCAGTCCAAACTATTCAGCATAGCCATATTTTCTCCCAGGTTGTAACCCCATGTATTATCTTTCGAGGGTTCACTGAGTTTGGGCCTCTTTACCTCTTTTAACATCTTAAGACCTTCATAGATGTGAGAATCATATTGCGCAAGAACTTGAGGGGGGAAATTATATTCCTGCATTTGATCAAATATATCATTTAAAGATGAACTGGGCCTTTTGTACTCCTTGGACATCTCAGAACCTGTAGACATCCAAGAGTCACATGACTTAGACAGTCCAGAAGGATGCAGGAAATCATCTTTGCATTGGTTCAAAGGCTCGAAATGCAGGGTTTCATCCATAATTGTGCTGATTTTATCAGGGCTATTTATGTGTTTGCCTTGTTTTCCTTTAGAACCAACATTATAATGACAATTGTCCAAGTCAGGACCAGAAGATACAGAAGAAGAGCACTCTGTCATTATAGATTTTGGGTCCTCCCGCTCACCGTACCTGCACAAAGCACTGAAAAGAGCAATACTGTCATCTGATACACCGTACCTTTGAACCGCATGAATCCTGCGTTCATGTGACCACTCAAGGAACTCAATGAGCATTCCTCCTGAAGAGAGTATTGCGTGTGCCGTCAAAGGATTAACTGACGGAAATCTAGTAAGGAATGATTCCGCAAGAGTTTCTGAATCAGGCATCTTTGGATACAGGCCCCTGTTCATCTTAGCAGCATAGTCAATGCAGTTCAGTATTATTTCATCAGTTGTTTCAGATGAATAAGAACAAAATAGCTGGAAGTCGATCCCCAAACTTGCTGCTGCTGCATAGAGTTCAGCTGAGGAGTCCATTACAGTGGAAAGGAAGCCATTGTCTCCCACGAAGACCTTGAACAGAAAGTACATACAAATTATAGTAATTCAAATTTCAAATAACAATAATTTTAATGTTTTACTTAAAATAGTTCACAATTTCCATCTTTACCAGAGCAACATTTATCTACACAATGAAAAAAGTTGTCTACCCTATGGTTCATTTTAATTTTCAACCTAGGCTACAAGAAAGTCCATGCTTAAAGTGAACGATCAAGAACATCACCTACAACTACTTCAAATCAGCTGATTTGTACTAAGCCAACAAAAGATGGCTACGAATGTGAATAAGCAGCATCAAGTTAATTAAACCCAGTTTGAAAATTTTACTTTTAAAGTTGCTTTTGTAGGTCATTAATTACTTTGAAAACCTCTAATATCAAGGCAACGTAAGAAATGACTAGAAGCAAATTAAAGATTTTTCGCTAGAGGAACACTAAACCTAGCCAAAAATATTGATGGAAAGAAAGGTACTAGCAAGCATAAACTTCGGTTTATCTGTTTCTAAGCATATCAAGATCCCAGAAACAAAAACTAGCATTTACCTTCTTGAAACTTATGCACTCTCTTATTCTGAGTCGTTAAGACATGAAAGTCAACGTTCAAAAACTGATCTAAGTTGTGAAAATTACCAGGAAACAGCCACTGAAAGCAAAACTCAGCAATGTTAAAAAATTAGTTGCAATATTCTCAATGCACAATTGTAAGCACGAGGATGCTTCATCCAAAGTGGCAGCTTTTCTTTCGATGTTTCTGCAATCATACCATACTAAGCAAATTGCAGAGCTAATTATGACATCCACAGGAAGATTTGAATCACGTTCAACTACTTGAGCTCCTCCTTTCTCCATTGCAAGAATTTTGTTATATGTACTTCTTCTGGATACAATCATTTCCTTATCAAAGTTTTGCATGTTCACAATAATTACTATGTCCGCCATTCTCTGCAAAGTTAGATTAGTGTCAACTGCAACTGGCTGAGGCATACAGTGTACTTCTTTATCCCCACTGTTGACAGACCCCTTATTATGCTTGTCTTCAATTGGTATAAAGTTCAGTAGGTCCTCCAATTTCTCATAATTCACATTATCATTGGGACCCAAGATTGAATAAAACTCCCCTTCCTAAAACATTAGTAGCATCATCAGAGTATGTCTGTGATTACCACTATGATATGATGATCAATACAATTACATGAAGAGTTCACAACATGAGAGAGGCAGCTAATTCCACAATGAAATACTTTTGCTTGTAAGTTTTAGAACCTATTCCTTACAGCAGTCCCATTTTGGCAATTATTTTATGTAAATAAGGAATTTGTAATTTTTTCGTTCTTAAGGAGTGAAAAGGATATCTACTTCAATGGTCAACCACCAATTTATCAAGCACCTCTATGGCAAATCTTTCATGCATTCCAATTCGTCCTAATGAAATTTTCTCAGCTTCTCATACTCGAGCAACATGCTTAAATTCAGTCTATACTCCAGGGGGGCCGGGGGCAATCTATCTTTTACATGCAATATTTTGTTCCTACTGTTCACTCTAACCAGATATTTCAAATTTGGCGCAGAATTGATACTTCCATCAGTTTATATGAATCAATATCTTTTGAACTCAGTATTACTAAAGTTAAAACATTGGTCTTCTCGTCCTATAATTTTATTCAAATTTTTACACAGAATGTGAGTCTGAATAAAACTAAAATTACAAAAATCGTACATCCACACATTTGGTTCAGCAGTTGGTTCATGATCCCTACAGAGAAAAGAGCAGGTTTGAATCTCCCCTTCCCCAATTCAAAAAGTACATGAACAGTAGCAATTGAAGTTAATCGCTTACAAACACATAAAGTAAAGATATCATCAATGAATAGATTAACAGTAAGGAAGAAGAGACTTGCCATCAACTTCTTTTTAGTCTGGGGAAGATCAACCCCTTCACAAAGTGCTTTGGAAGAACTAGAGGCATCCAGTTCAATCTTCAGAAAGTGAAGATGAGTCAAGCCAACTAAGTTGGGGGTAAAAGAAGATACTCTAGATGAGCCACAAAAGCCTCCATATTCCACAATAAGGTTTAACTTGTTGAATGGAAACGATGCAGAAACATTCCTTGAAGAGAAAGAAAGAAATATCACATATAGCTTCATAACTCCGCACAACAAGCATACTCTTAAGTATCAGGAGATGGGCCCACCCACTTCAGAGTTTTATCTTTAGTTTCCCATAATGTGCAATATGTTGCATTCTTAATCCTTGATTTAGGCTTTTAAAAGTTGGATAAATTTCAAAAACATCTCACATGCTTTTGCTATGAGAAATAATTCAATTAACCTACATGGTTTTAAATTAAATTTGTTGAATACCAACAATATCTCCGAAATTTAGTGAGCATTAACAATCTTATCTAGGAATATTTGTGCATTTTCAGAAAATAGTTATGTCTCCTTTTAGAATCGCCAATCCTTTAATAGTAATTACCTTAGATGCATACCGCTTAAGTAGAGAACTAGGAATAAGTCAATGAATTCATGAGTACAAATCTGCATTGATGGAGACTAATATGGCAATGAGGTTAGAAACATGTACTTTTGTGGATTCAAGTACCAAGAATTCTTCAATAACAGTGTAAACATTGCTTCCTTCAAGCCAACCCATGAGTTACACAAATGTCGCAATTGAAATGGTTGGTTTATTTCCTATGTCCCAAACAACTTTATTAACTTGATTTTTCACAGAAAAATTGAAAAATATTACGTAGCATCAAAAGTGATTACTGATAAACATTTTTGCAAATAATATACTACAATATATTATATATTGAAGGTTTGGAACTTACTCCTGAGACACCAACCACCAATCTGAAATCCGCTGAGAATCCATCTTATAGGAATCTGATGGATCTGTATTTGTGCAGAAACTTGATAACTCATTCCAGGATAATACCATTGACATCAACAAACTCTTCAAGGACCACCAGAAAACTTGCTCTGCCAAGATCAACACCTTTGAATTACCTGAGCTGGTTTTTGACTGTAAAATTCCCTGTATAACACAGAGTGAGGGGTGTGATATGATTATTTCCTTCTCAACTTTGCCATGAGCATCCTCAATCAAAGAATGAAGGTAATTTAATATTGACTTAATGCATCCAAGGCTTCGACATAGCTTGTCCGCATATAAGTGAGCTGCATTGATACCATAGAAACACGTGTACCAAGCCATTTGCTTAATTGCACACAACGTAACAAATGCCAGCATACCCATTGGTTCAGCTATGTCCGCATTCAGCTCCACGGACCTGCTGCATGTAATAGATGTCAAGGGACTAGAAAGGATGAAGTATGCACATTCTTCTTTCCTTTCTTATCTGTTGGTATTCACTGTGGCTGAAACAATGGAAGTATGGAACTCAATAGAAAACCAAATTAATCCATCTTTTCCCTTAATCAATTTTCCCACTCTGCTCAGCTGGCCTCTTGATGAAATCTAACAGTGATTTTTTCCCTCCTTTTTTAATTGTTCTTTAGTTATATTTTTCTAAATTGTAACTAATAACTTAATCCAGGGATTAAGCAAAATTAGAAGATAATGCTTTTATTTTCCACTGCCTTGTTAAGTGCTGTATCTTCTTCAAATATAGACGCCTACAAAGGCGTTAAATGTTAGTGATAATGTTGCTCATACTCAAGCACCTTGGTCTCTTGATTTTCCCAGAAATTACCCGTGATTAAAACGAAACATCTCCTTAGAGAAAGAGGGCAATAAATTGATAAGACTGCTCTTCTCTTTCCTTGTCATGAAGGTTTCATATATTCCATGCATCACTGAAGAGCTTTTGCCTTTGATTCCTTCTCGGATTTAGAAAGATTCACCATGAAGATAGCCTGTCTGGTGCTTCATTCCCTTTGTAACCTTTTCGGCCTCTCCCAGTTTACAAGGCTGCTCTCCTGGTGAATTTCTTGCCGTTTTCCATATTGCTCATCATATTTTAGTCAACATACAAAGTTTAAAATCTTAAAAGGCCCGCAGAAGAAAGAATGACATCTGTAGGCTTATGTGAAACATGCTTATAGTCTGGTGAAAAAAAATTGGGTTCAATTTTGCAACAATATATCATTGCCCTCCTTCATTAGAGGCGTAGAACGCGTCACCTGAATAAGGTTTCATTCTTTTAGTTTTAGGAATTGCAACAGGGAGAAACATGTAGCTAGGTTTCAAGAAACGGGGATCTTCAGGCTTCTTCTATAGTTAATGTTTTTTTTATTATTATTATTTCTCATTTATTGATACTATATATAAGCACTTACAATTTCTGGCAATCCTCAAATTTCATTCTTTGTATTCTCCAGTACTCCCAACTATCGACTTAGAGAAGAATATCAAAGACACCTCCTTCATGTCGACTTCCGGGTACTCGGTAAGCTTTTACAAAATCCTGTGCCAAGTTTCATGTTGCTAGCTTTAACAAGGAATAGTCTTTTATATTCTTGGACTCCTATTGCCTGGTCAGTTTTTCAGTCGTTTACCTTTGTAGTCATTCTTGAAAGCATAGCAATACAAAGCATGAGAGATATAGGCACTTGCTTGGTAGATGAGATCAAGTGGCTTAGCATGCATGAAGATCAATGGTGAAACTCAACCCTCAACAATCAGCCGCGCTGCTCTTTATTTATTTTCCAGTAAAAGGTTTAATGGTAGCTAGAACTTGAAGATTAATGGTGGGAAATCAATGTTTTACCTACTAGTTCTATTTCGAATGGCCAGTTGTGCCGTTCACTAGTTAAGATGATTCTTTCTTTTAACAGTGAAGGTGGGGCTGAGGTATTTTATTTTTGTTTGTCCCGTCCTGTCTCAATATTTTGTTGGATAGACGTGACACGGGCGGAACAGTTAAGAGCGAGACTATGGTCAGTACAAACTACAAACCATGCCAACAATTACAAAGCACATAGAGAGTAAAACAACTGTTGATGGTACAAAGCATGCCAAATACATTCGACTTTTGCTTTTATGAATAATAAAGGCGGCACGGGAAGAATGTAATGAGTAGGGATGAACGACATATTCATTTTCGATGAATTTTAATTCAATATAGTTTTATACTATTAAATTTATTTTAAAATTTGAACTCTGGTGCGGATCAAATTTTATAAAAGAGAGAGGGTTTAGTTAAAGTTTAGGAGATATTTAGGAAGGTGTTTTACAGAATTTTCTATTTGGACTGGCTTCATCTTTATTTAAAATTTTAGTGGGATTTGAGAAACATAATTAAACGGCGAGACAGGTCGAGTATAACCTATGTCAGTAGGTAACAATCAACCATCTAATTATAGTCTGCTGCTAAGACACTACTAATTCAACAAGAAACCGAAACCCCTTTCACATTGCTCATTCAGTTTCTTGAATTAAAACAACTCTTTCTTAACCTTTTCAGTTAGGCACTTGGAGACACTCTAAAAACTTTCGAGGCAAAGTAATGCATTCAGATGATGATATTTTACCGATCGATTCTCGAACACAAAATTCATTTCTTTTCTTCCTTCTTCTCTTCTTTCTTTTCCTCTTTCTTCTCTTCCTTCTTCTCCTCTTTCTTTTCTTCCTTCTTTTCTTCCTTTTTTTCTTCCTTAGCAGGTCCGATTGATATTATATCAACTTTGCCTACTTTCTTCAGTTTCTTCACCACCGCCACTGCATCCATCTCCCCTATCACTGTCAGCTTCTGATCCTTTAGATCCGCCGCTATCGAATCAACCCCTGTCCGCCCACAAATTCCACATAAAACAAAAGGAATCTCTGTAATTTCCATGATTTGTAAAAGTATCCCATAGAAGGATAAGCACACACAATCGAGGTCTGATTTTTTTTTTAAAATGATATTGTATGCAAGGTGTTTGACAAAATACCAAAGATATCTGCAGCAGCTTCGATGGATTTTTGCTTGGTTTTGTCATCGGTCATGGTTAGAACTTTCAACACCACCTTCTGCTGAAACGGTGAAACGAGATTACTACACGAGACATAGTGGGGAAGAAGAGGAAGAACAGAAGAAGAATAACATCGAGATGATAAATATAAACAGCGTGTTAGTAGAATCATTAAGAACAAGGGGGGGGGGGAATCACCTGTGCCATTTTGCTGTGAAAAAAAATGTGAAATTGAGATGATTAGGAAAGTAAATGAACTTTTGAGGACCAGTTTGGCCTTTTATAAAGTGTGAAATTTGAGGAGGTCCGCACTCTGATTAACATGGGAACCTTTTGTGTATGGCGAGACTTGTGATCGTATGGACAACGTAAGGAGTTAGATGTACTTTTGAATGAAGTCTTAATTCGAGTATGGTAAATGAAAAATATATTAAAAGAGTTCATCTTCTGAAATAAGTTTTGATACAAATTAATTTAAAATCATAAGATAAAAGTACAATCCTTAACCACTATATTTCTTTATTTTTTGTCATTCAAAATTAGTTTTTATTTAAAGATACATTTACTTTAAAAGTAGATCCAAATCAATTTTTTCAATCCTCTCTTCAGTCAATATTAATTGGTATGAAGCTCAAGTAGTGTCTTAACATGACAATTTAAGGGCTTTTTAGTCAGTTTCAAGGATATAAAAAATTAGATTAAATTTTAAAACTAAATAAGTCATCAAACTACGAATTAAAATTAATTTTACTTTTGAACTCCATAAAAAATCAAATTTGCTCTCAAAATCAATTAAGAAAACACTTTATCATCCATATCATGTTATCATTTACACATAAATTAGCACATCAATACCGCATATCATCTTAACAGTATTATTAACTGTCACATTAATACTATGATGAGTTAAATTAAAATGCTATAAAAAAAATTGATATAATTAAAGTTTTAAAATAAAATTATCAGTTTAGATTTACTTCAAAATAAAATATACCTCTAAACTATTAATTTTATAACTTCCATATTGAAATTACAAACCAAAGTACAGTAGAGGTCAAAAATTGGTTGGCAGTTTCTAATATCTCATTCTCCTTTCCAGAACAAGTCAATTTCAAATATTCTGGTGAATGGACTGCGAAGGCAGGATGAATGGTTGAGGACAAGTTGTAAAAGGGTGGCTTCTATTTTATCTTATATATATATTTTTAATTTTCAAGATTCTTCCATTCAAAAAGTGAGTAACAGAAGCATTTGCTGACATAAAAAAGTACACAAATTATTTAAAGCGATAATGATTTCTTTGACATAAAAAAGTGAGAATTATTTTAAAGCCTTTATTATTACGTTCTTTTTTGAGTTCAAATCATTTTAAATATTAAATATATTTTTTTGAAAAAATAATTTTAAAAGCATTTTTATTCTAAACATGAAAGTTAAAAATGTTCATTTTTATAAAAAAAATAAATTTAGCTGACTCTATTCTCATTTGTAATGGGATAGGGGGAGGTAGGATAGTAGGTTGCTCCCAACGCCAGGTTGAGAACAGCTTCCGTGGGAGTCCGACAGTCAGAATTATGACTTGCCCACCGTGGGACTCGATCCCACGACCACAAGATTAAGAGCCTTGCGCTCTACCAACTGAGCTGGACGGACAATTCAAAAATGTTCATTTTTATGTTTTTGAAAAATACATTTGAAATAAAATCATGATTTTACCAGTTATTTCTTTATTATATGGTGTATTTATTTTATAATTTATAAGTTTATAAATTTTTCATCAAGACATAATTATATAATTAATAAATTATTTATACGTTTACAAATTTATATCTTATCATGTTTTCTTAGACAGATTATTTTATATTTTAATACTTCAAAATATAATATCTAAAATATTTTAACATCAAAATTAAACACATAAATATTACCCTAAACTTTTAAAGGATATTTTCTAGAATCAATTTTTTACGTCGCTTTTTGAAAATAATGCTAAACTAATCCTGGCCCTAAGATTAAAAAGGATAAAATCAACTTAAAAATCACAATAGAATTATGTTACCACTATTTTTAATTAATAATGAAAAATAAATAAATAAAAATGATAATAAAATGAAAGATAGAAGTATAATTATTAAATCATCAACTTAAAATTTAAACTTGCATTCTTTCCAAATACAGAATTAAAAGAACATGCATATATATTACGTTCACATGATGGAGCAAGCATGCGGATTATCGTCACTGAAAAGCGAAGCAACGGCCTCATCAGAAGCAACAGCAACGGAGTAAACGGCCGGGGTGTGGAAGAAAGTATGAACACCATCGGAAGCTTCATTTTTGTGATAGTCATAGTAATGGTTCACTATGTAGGTTGGATACTTGTAAAAGGATGCGTAGTGGGAGTATCCCGGAAATGGCCACACCTCCGCTGCTTTCCCCGCCCTTTTGATGGCTTTCAGCACCTTCTTTTCTTCCAGGGCATAGCCTTGGACTGTGATTTTTTGTATCTCCATTTCTACTTCCACTTCTTCAACCCCTAAAAACAATGCAAATGGAGGATGTTGTTAGCCTAGCATAGCATCTAAAATTTCTGGCCCATATTGGTCTATTGCTAGATTTGGCCCATTTTAAGAATTTTTACTCTAGGAGCATATAAGATCATTAAATTTATCAAATTGTTATAAAATAAATTTTAAATATATTGAAATTTATTATTATTTTATAATGTGCAATGATATTTTATAACAATTCGATATATTTAATGATATTTTATAACTTATAAAACTCTAAATATCATTTCAACCTCGTTTACCATTTGGCCTTGGTCTTCTTAAAACGAGGAAATTATTTTGTAGTCCCTTAAGAAATCATGAAATTCTGCATTAGTCCAATACAAGATTACACTTTGGTCCGTAAAAAATCTATGATTTGATTTTGACTCGCTAAAAAAAATTCTGAATGTGTTCCTGCATGCATACTAATTTAGGTTCTAGTTATACACTTGCTTAAAATTTACACAGACTCCATGGCAAAGCTGGAGTTAATGAAAGAGAAACAAAGGCAAAATCAATGGATAGAGAAAATTAAGTATACCTTTGAGCTTTAAGAGAGCTTTCTTTAACTTGGAGGCACAACCCTCACAGTCAAGGTTTGGAACTCTTACTTCAAGCATCTGCAATAAGTTGAAACACATTATCAGCACCTACAACAAAACATCAACTCCAAAGCAACACAACAGACAGAGAAAACTCACTGCAGACATAGTTGGAATAAGCTTCCCAATACGAGAGACGGCAAATTATGGGAGCTGTTCACTGGAGTAAAAGAACACCGAGAGCTCTATGTTTTTTGCAAGTGCTGGGGGTTTTAAGTGCTGTGATGAAGGAGCCTTGGGGTTTGAAAGTTGAAGGCATGGGGGACCTTTCACGCGTGGGATTGGGAAAGCGAGACTTCTTTTCTCTCTCTCTCTTTCTTTCTCAATGCCAATGTAGAACGCGACGCTCTCATATGGAATGATTAACAACACTCACAAATCAAGGGCACAACACAAATATATGAAATATATGAATGTCCCCCCATTTTACGTAGGACCCTTCATGCTCTTAAACATGCTTCTCACTTTAATTAAGGCTTAAAAGAATCATTTGTCCCCTAAATTATATATATGTTTTATTGAGTTGTTTTCTAAAATTTTGTTGGTCTCCCATAGCTACTAAGTTCTAACGTTTAGTTTCATTACCCATTTTACTCTATTTTTTAACACTATTAAAAAAAATTAGAGAACAACTCAAAAGTATATAATTTATGAGATATATAAGTTTTGGATTACGATTTCTATCTTGTATAGTCACATAAACACTAATTGTACTAGAAGTCAAATAAGATTGGATCTCTAACTAAGGATAAAGGTCCTTACTATTTCTATTCATAAGATTTAAATCTAAAATTTTATATGAAAGAACATCAAACTTCTTACCACTAAACACGACAAATATTCGAAATTGTTTAATTTAAAATATCTTCCCACTATCACCCACAATTTCCCCACCCCATCATGTAATGTTTCCTTGAAATGACGATGATCAGCCATGGTCACAATTTGTGATCAAGTTCAATTCAAAGTGAAGATTTCAAAGCCCTAAACGAAAGTAGTAGCACTAGCTTCTTTCCCATTAATTGCTGTAGCTTTCTATTGTGTGTGGCGAGGTCCTCCAAGACACTGTTTACAGTGCGCAGAAAGTATAAACTAACAGAACCAAAAACAATTCGGCTTTACCGAATCAACTTTAACGCTGCAAAAACATTATTCTTACTTTGCTACCAGTAAAACAATAAAAAGTCCATTCTTCGGACAACACAAAGATACGCTCTCACATGAGCTTAAAACTTGTAAAAAATCACTATTAATATATTAAATAATTTTCTTTTTATTAATAAGTTAATTTCAAAATTAAATATTATTATGACTATGTGGGAATATTTATATTTTAAATTTTACTTTGATTCAGATCTTAATGTGAATGCTGTCTCGAACATAGCACAACCAATTAGGGATGTTCATTCGGTTAATTCGGTGGCCGAACCGACCGAATTACCATTAACAGAATTAATCAATTTTTTTTTCTTTAACCGTTAACCGAACCGAATTTTTTTTCGAAAATATTAACCGAACCGAATAAAGTTCGGTTAATTTTCGAATTAACCGAATTTTTTTAGAATTTCGAATTTATATAAAAATTAAATATTTTTTAATTCAAAAAAATAGTTTATAATTAATTTAAATAATATATAATTATAAAATAAAAATTTTATATAATTTTTTTAATTAATTAATATTGATTTAAGTTTAAAAGTTATTGGATCTTAAATTATTAATTAGGTTTTAAATGGTTTAGGTTTAACCTATATGTTATATATATATATAATATTTTTTAATTTAAAAAATAGTTTACAATTAATTTAAATAATATATAATTTTTTAATTAATTAATATTGATTTAGGTTTAAAAAGTTATTTAATCTTAAATTATTAATTAGGTTTTAAATAGTTTGGGTTAAGTTCATATGTTATATATAATATATTTAATATTTAAATTTTAATTTCGGTTAATTAACCGATTTCGAACCAAATTCTAAAAAAATTATTAATCGTTAATCGACCGAATTAATTCGGTGACCGACCGAATTAATCGAACTAATTCGATTCGATCAGTTAACCGAATTAATTCAAAAATTTAAACACCCCTACAACCAATAATATACATTCCCTTGACAAGCTGCAAAGTATAAGAACTTGACGTGAAAGAAAGCTGAAGAAACATACAGTCTCTCTTGTCTCTTCAGAAATGAATAAAGGGAATTTTAGGGTATAATTTGTTAGGATTGTTTGGGAGCATAATCATAATATAATTATAGTGCTTTTGGAAGAAATTAAATTAAATAAAATAAAATATTTTATGCTGACAACCCAACGGATTATTATATTTGAATACAAACAGCACTCGTTGTCAAAAACCCCAATTTATTAGTTAATATTTAATAAAATTTCCGCAAATAAATTTAAAATTTATACATCAATAACGAATCACACATTAACATTTTAAAACAATATAAGTGATATTACAAATTTAATTAGTTCGTGAATTTTCATAGTGTGATTGCATTAAACACGGATTTTTAAGTTAAACTTAAAGTTAAGTAAATATGTATTGTAACAATTTGTGATGTTCTGGTGTATCGATAATGTTAATATTAACTTATGTAACTCATGGGGTATCGACTGATCATTATTTTGTTATAATTAGCGTTTACTCTATTTAGGATGTTTTGGTGTAACTTTTTCGTTGGATAATAAAATAAACAATTTGTGGGAGTTTTTTTACGATTTATAATAATTAATTTTGCTCGTATTTGTATTAATTAAATTAATTATATCTATAGAATGATAGTTTTATAACTGTGATTTTAAAAGATATTATCATTAGAAAAAGGAAAGACCCTTTTTTCTAGGCACATGTGTCCCTCACTTTCTCCAAGACCCCAAAATCTAGTTTAAAACGATTCATCACGAATAGTTTTTAGTAAAGTTCGGTACGAGATGGGATAGGCTGTATTTTTATCGTTCTGATTCTTATCTAAAATTAAATAAAATTATTAATTTTTTGAGATATTTTATTGCTTCAAATTTGTTTTGAATTGTAGAGTAAAACTTATTTTTATCCGACATAAATATTTTTTTGTAAACTATTATTCAATAAGATAAAAAATAAAAAAAATATGAAATATTATAATAATTATATCAAAATATATAGAAAACAAATATAGTAATAATATAATGTCGAGTTAGTTCAAATTTTTCTATTTTTAAATTCCTGATTCGTCTATTGGTAAGTGTAGTTTGTGATACATCAAAGAGTTTTAAAATTTAGGGACGTCACACTTAAAAAAATCTATTAACCTATAAAAAATATTTTTTCATTATAAAATTTAACCCAAAAAAAACCTTCTAATTTTCTCTCCTATTATCTCAATAATTCAGTTGTTATCAAATTTTCTTAAAAAATCATCAAATTTATGGTATTTAGAGGACGAAAAAAATCTTATTTATGTCCATTTTAATTGTATCTTCTTAAATTTGAATATTTTACAATTTTACCTTATAATAAAAAATTTTAAAAATCACATTTTAAGAAGATAGCACAAAACCTACATACCTTTTGAGACAGGCGTGTTCGACTCCCCTCAACTCGATGATCTCAACGTCGTCGGACAACGCTTGACCTCTTCGACCTTTCTTTCACCTCTCGTTGCCCTTGTTTTGTTCTAGAGGTTTATTTTCCCTTTCTGTTTTTTGTTTGGACTCTTTGAAAACCTCAAGCCCATCCCTGGTTTGTTTTTCTTTTGAATTTTATTGTGCTTTGGGCCTCAAGGGAGTCTATTTTGCTGTTGGTTCCCATGGTTGATTGCATTAGCTTTACACACTACACTACTATTATTATCTATCAACATAATTATTCAAACGTAAAATAAGAATATATTAATAATTTTATCCAATTGAGGAAACTCTATGTATGCTAGAATGCAACTTATTATAATATGATCGGACTGAACTCGGGCATAAATTGAGATTTATTTATTACTAATTAATAAAATAAAATAAAATTTTAAAGTAGGGTGTGTCATTCACCTTTAGTTTTCTTTCCTATGTTGGTTTTCATGTGTTACAGACATATAATGTTCACTTTTCATTTAAAAAATTTGAATTGTCTTTTGTTTATGCATCTGCCTAATATGTGACCCATCATTCTTCATGTGCTCATCACATTCCTTTTCATGCTTTTCTTTTAAAAAAAATTGAATTGTCTTTTGTTTATGCATCGCCAAGCTTGGCCGTCGGGGACTTATGGGACGCACGGTGCCACCACAACCTCCAATAGAAGTCCGAAGCGTCCTCAACTTTAACCAAACAAAGTTGAGAAGAAGATTTCCCACTGATTCCGGTGGTCTCTCTATTGTTACAATTTTTTTGAGGGTGCGTTTGGATGAGGAATGTGAGATTACCGGGGGAATATTTTTTTCCGGAATGTGATTCCCCTGTTTGGATTATAAAGATTCTCAACCCCAAATAATAAATCATTCCCAACAATAACAATTTGAAGGTTTATTACCGGGAATGTGATTCCCCTCACTCCCTTAGGTATGTTATTTCCTGGCATTTTGGACTAAAATATCCTTAAAACAATTTTTTTTCAAAATTATCCTTCTTTTGTCATTGAATAAAAAAATTGTATGAAGGTTAAATTGCAAAGTTATCCTTAAACTATTTTAGATTTATAAAAAAAATCTATAATTAGAATTTTATATGAAGTTCAGTGTTAAAAAGAAAATTAAACCCTTTCATTAAATCTATTTATCTTTTAAATTTTGTAAAAAAAATTATATAAATTTTATGAATTTAAATTTTTTAAAGAAAATATATAAATTAATTATAGTAAAATTATATATTTTCATTTGAATATTTAGAATTCAACTTGTTAAAAAATAAATATATAATAAGAACAATTTGGTAAAAATATACATTCCAATAATCTTTTATTCCTTTAACCAAATATTGTAATCTTACATTCCTGCTAAACGAATCAAACACAACAATGCAACATTCCCAGTAATGTGTTAGGTAATGTTATATTCCGGTAATCATATTCTCTGAGGTGATGCTACATTTCGTGAACCAAAAGCACCATGACTGCCACAATACTATCTAGAATTAAATATAGTAAATATAATATTTGAGTGGGTTACTATTTCATTAATTGAAGCAATTGTGACTTAGCCATGGTTCACATGGAGAAAGGTTATAAGGAAAGACATGATCTAATCATCGTGCTCATGCTATATTTGATGAGATGTTTTTATTGAACTAGATGATCCATTGGACTTATTTTTTCAAATTCAAAAATCAATATAAAATTTAGGTTGAGACATTCTTCATAAGTAGTCGGTGGTGGATCTACTCTTATTTTATAAGCACGTGTTTACTTTAAAATTCAAATTTTTTTGATTAGTTCAATATTTTATTGATTGTGCATCTTAGAATTGTATTTGTGTCTACCTTATACGAAATTTTTGTGTTATTAATGTACCCTAAAAAATGTTTATCGATTCCTCACTAGTTATTACGATTTGAAAGAAACATTCGAGATCTTTCAAAATTTTAAAGGAAAGAACAGAGTTGTCGATGATTCTAAGAGTTCAACCAATGTTTAATATGGTGAAATCTAAAATTTTGTTCAAAAATTGAAAATACTCTAAATAAAGTAAATTAAAGTTATTAAGAGGGAAATAAATTATAATGACATGAAAATTTATATTAGATGGCGGCGTAGAGTAAGACGAATAATACTTACGGAAGGGCAAACTAATTCGAAGGCGAGTTGAGAGCAAGTTAATATGGGAAATGATCACCTGCGATAATCTTAATATACGGTTAAAAAAAGATGTTATTGATTTTGTAATTGTTTAAATAACAAAACCGATAAAAATATTATTATTTTTATCGGTTTTGTTATTATTGGGCGCTTTATCGATTTTGTTATTATTGGACGCTTTACCGATTTTATTATTATTGGACACTTTACCAAAAATGTTAAAAAATATTAATATTTTACGTATAAATAATAATGTTTTAAATAATTTTTTATCAATTTTATTATTTAAATATTAATAAAACTGATAGAATCTTTTTTTTACTATATATTAAAGGTGTCGCACTGAACTTCTTAATCAATATACCAAAAATATATAGAAAGGGATCCAGTTCGTTATAAAGAAACGACAAAAATATTGCTAGATTTGATGAGGAAAAATACCATAAACCATGGGTTTAAGATGAAGATATGTACGCAAATATCGGTAGAGGGAAAAAATGATGTAAAATTCATATTTAGCTTAAAAAAAAGTAGGGGCGTGCACTGTTCGGTTAAAATTGAATTAATTGATCGAATCAAGATTTCAGTCGATTAATTTTGAGTTCGATCGGTTAATAATTAATAATTTTTTTCAAATTTTGATTTCGGTTAATTTGATTTGAAATCGGTTAATTAACCAAAATTATATATATATATATATATATATATATATATATATATATATTATTTAGCTTTAGATATGTTTGAACTCAGTTTTTACCGAATTAACAGACTAAATTAATCGAATAAACCAAAAATATTAAATATTTAATATATATTATTTATAAATTTTGATTAATTCAATTAATTCGATTAATCAATCAATTAACCAAATTTAGTTCGGTTCGATTAATTTTCTTAGAAAAAATTCAATTCAATTAACTGTTTATAAAAAAAATTTGATTAATGAAATTAAAGTAATTCGATTCAATTAATTAAACGAATTACCCGTTTGGACATCCTTATAAACTAACCGTCCCTATCTCTCGACACCTCTAGTAATTACGTATAACGTTTCTCCTTTTGTTTAGCTCTTTACCATCCCCAATCAAACTTCCCTCCTTGGAATCCCTTTCCTTTTCTGATTTGCAGTAGTTTTAAACATCACTGTTGAGTTCCCATTATCTTTTCCTCTCCCTTTCCTTTCCTTTTTCTTGTTTTCTTTTATCCAATTAAACCTTTTGGGACTCGAGTGCAGGCCGTCAGAGCTGTAGAGCTTGCTTTCCACGTTTCATGAGATATTTTTCCTCTGCCGCCATTTTGCAGCGGAAGAAAACACCTCAAAGCTCTCCATTACTGAACTACGCCATTTGACGAAATATAATTCAGAATTACGAGCACTTTCGGCGTTCTCGTATTGTTCTTGCAGAGGTGCGACGGAGATTGAAAATTTAATCAGACATGGATATAGACGACACGAGGGAAAGCGGGCAACAGGGCAACGGACATGGCGGTCACGTCGGTAAAATCACAGATACGATATGGCGTCCTATGGTGAAAACAACGGCAAGATCTTCAGCCATATGCGTCTTCATGATCCTTCTACTCGTCGGCGCGTTGATCTCCACGCACTTGCTTGACACCACTGTAAGTAACGAACAGTTTTATATAATTTCTAACTTCGTACGAAATTGACAAGTATTTCCTTTTTTCATCGAGAAGCAAAAAATACAGTCAAAAACGTCATTCGAAGAAGCGTCGCGAATGCCGTAATTAAGGCAGATAAACAATTAAATTCCATATAGATAGTCTTAGGGTCGGTCCAAATTAAATACTTCATTCGAGAAAAGTAGTCTTCTTAATTTCTCGAGATTTTAAAATTTAATCAAATTAAATTAAGGGTAAAATATATAAATAGTTTCCAAACTTTCAAGGCGTTTACATTTTGGTTATCAAATTTTTTAAAATTTGAAATACATTCATCGCACATTTAGTTCGTTTTCAATAAGATCTATGTTGTTATCTCACGTTAGTTTTAGTCTGTTGTCACTCCCGTTAGTTTTAGCTGACATGACATTTAACTCCCGTTAACTCTTTTATTCTTCTTCTCGTTCGTTTTAACTAACGGCAAACGAATGAGGGACGATTGTGAGAAGGCATGACTGACTGAATTTTAGTTGGAACGGTGTCAAGACTCCAACAGTGGTGGCAGTGTGGCAAACGGACGACCCAATTGATAAAAAATCAATGAAAATATAAAAGAGCATTGGGGTTTTTTGACGAGATTCGGGGATCTCTTCACGACGAACGAAGGTGAGTCTTGTTTAGTGGCTAGCGGGGTTTTGGTCGGAATGGGACGGTGTTCCTACTAATCCCAACGGTGATGGTCATCGATGACTAACGATGGAGATCATGGATGGGTGTTCGAATGGTCTTCTTGCGATTTGAGATGAACGGTGGACGACGAGTATGAATTGAGATCGGGGTGTGGTCGGAAGGCGATGCCAGTGACGATGGTGATGGCAGCGTAAGACACTGTTGATCGGAGGTGGGATGACCCGACGTGTAGGAGGAGGAGGAGGAGGAGGAGGAGGAGGAGGAGAAGAAGAAGAAAGGGGTTAACAATAGTTAGGTGCCACATCAACTAAAACTAACGGGAGCTAATGAAAGGGACCTTATTCAAAATGAATTAAAAATTTGATGATTGTATTGCAAGTTTTAAAAGTTTGGTGATCAAAATGCAAGATCCCTAAAAGTTTAAGGAATATTTATATACTTTATGCTTAAATTAATTAAAATATAAGTATTACAACTATTAAATTAATTTTTTAAAATTTTTTAAACTAACATCGATTATTTTTGTAAAAAACTATTTTTTTAAAATAAGGCTGATAAAAAATTAATAATATATTCAACTTATTAAAAATATAAAAATCAATAATATGTATTATTACTTTTTTATCAATTAATTTAGTTTAATATAAAAAAATTTAAGAATTAGAAGTGATAAAAAGTTAGGGTAAAATATGGAAATGGTCCTCCGACTATAAAATTTTATTTTTTGGTTGATTATTAAAAATTACAAAAATGGTCATTTAACTATAGATTTTTTTTGTTGAGTCTCTCGACTATTAAAAGTTATAAAATGGTCACCTGAATATTTATTATATTCAAAACTCGTTATTTTCCATTAAAAATGATGATCTTCTAAGTTGAACATTAATATGCGGACTGAGATATGATAATTGTTTGAGATTTTGAGATCATATTTCATCATATATCAATCAGTAGGTTAACATCCATCTAAGACTCGCGTGAATTTTTTAATGAAAAATAAAGAGTTTAGAATATAATGAATAGTCAAATGATTATTTTGTAACTTTTAATATTCAAGTTACTCAACAAAGACATTCTCTATAATTAATGGATCATTTTATAACTTTAATAGTCGGGATATTCAATAAGATAATATTTTATAATTAGAAGATCATTTGTGTATTTTATTCAAAAAGTTAAAAGCTAAAACGATTTAAAAAAAAGTTAATTAGGCCTTTTATTATTTTAACGTGGCCGACATATGTAAATGGGACCCGTTTATTTTTCTTGGTTTCCTACTTTCATTAATGTTAACATTTACTATTATTTGAAGTTTGATATACGTCAATTATATGGACTTACGGTGCTATTCATTTCGCCACAGCTGTAATTGCTTGGAGATTAAGTTCCCTAGTTGCATTTTAAATGTCCTCGAACCGCGTGTTATTTACTTGATCTCTTGATTTTACGCTAAGCCGCCGATGAACACGTGATTTTTTTAGATTTCCACGTGATGAGGAATGATTTTTGGTGCATGGGCTCCAAATTTCAACAGTCAAACGTTCTACTGTGCATAAACAAATGGCTTTATTTACAAGTTCACTTCTAAATTATATTTTATTTAAAGTTTTCTTTTAGTATAAGTGATACATAAATTATGATTTTTTAATCTAAATTTTTATAGAAGAAATTAAATTAAATATTGATCCTTAATTCTCATTATTTTTTTCCTATTTTTTCGGTTTTAATTTTGAAAAACCGGTTGCCGTTGGCTTTTCAGACTTTAGTTGGCGGGTTAGCTCAGATACCTTCATTAAGTTCAAAAACAAGAGCCGAAAGCCCCAAAGAGCCTCGACAGCAAATCGAAATCCCACTCAACTGCAGTGCGTATGAGTTCACACGATCCTGCCCCCGACACTACCCGACAACTGCAGAATTTGATGATCCGGACGGCGGCGTAAACGTAACTTGCCCGGAGTACTTCCGTTGGATCCATGAAGATCTAAGGCCATGGGCCTACACGGGGATCACACGGGACATGGTGGAGAGAGCAAGAGCAACGGCCAATTTCAGGTTGATCATCGTGAACGGGACGGCTTACGTGGAGAAATACCATAGGTCGTTTCAGACGAGGGATGTTTTTACGCTCTGGGGGATCCTACAGTTGTTACGGAAGTACCCGGGGAAAATTCCAGATCTGGACCTCATGTTTGATTGCGTTGACTGGCCGGTCATCAAATCTGTCGACTATGGTGGACCCAATGCCACTCCACCACCTCCTCTGTTTCGTTACTGCAAGGATGATGAAACCCTCGACATCGTTTTTCCGGACTGGTCCTTCTGGGGATGGTTAGAATAATTAAACCCCCGTCTTTTCTTTTAGCATTTTTTAATGGTCAAATTGAATGAAACGTCCCGGAATATGCATTTTAGGTGGATTTAATCTTTCTACTAGAATTTGATCATTTTTAGTCTTCTGATTCTCAAAACATGTATGTTAGTCCTAACATCAACATTTTTTTCTGTTAGTTCTGCGGACTGATTTGACGTTGTTATTCTTAAACTTTTGATGATGGGATATATATACTTTATATTTTTTATACAGTTAGACAAATATTAGGTAATGTGCATCTGAAGTCAATAAATTATGTTAAGTGTTTATTTTGGTCACATCATAAGTTCTTAAAATAAATTATGTCAAATTATGTAATGGGGTTAAAAAATGATCTAAGGATAGATTGAAATACATGTTTTGAAAAATAATGGACTGTAATTGACCAGGTTACAGTGGAGAAGCAAATTCTACTATAAACACATAGTATAAGGAAATTTTATGGAATTTGGCATATGTATTAGATATAATATACGATGTGGCATTCAAAATTATGTGATTGAACCAGGCCTGAGATTCGCATAAAGTCGTGGGTGCCATTGTTAAATGACCTAATGGAAGGCAACCAGAGAACGAAATGGGACGAAAGGGAACCACATGCTTTCTGGAAAGGGAATCCCGCGGTTGCGGAAACCAGGCAAGATCTCCTCAAATGCAACGTCTCGGACACACAGGATTGGGGTGCTCGCGTCTATGCCCAGGTAAATCCTAAACCCTAAACTTCTAATCCAATTTCTTCATATCTAGTCTGTACGTATCCAACTAACAAGGCATTTGTAGGACTGGGGAATGGTATCAAGACATGGCTACAAAACATCAAACTTGGCAGACCAATGTATACACAGGTTAAATGATCAAGTCCCTTCACTTTTTTTTTCTCATAAAAATAAATATTTAAAGGGTATTTAAACTATAAATTTATGTTTATTTTCTTTGTTCTGAATGTACAATTATCATAGGTTTAAGATATACGTGGAAGGATCGGCATGGTCGGTAAGTGAGAAGTACATACTGGCCTGTGACTCTCCGACCTTACTCGTAAAACCCCGATACTTTGATTTCTTCACCAGGGGTTTGAAGCCATTGCACCATTATTGGCCCATTAAGTCTGATGATAAGTGCAGATCTATTAAGTATGCTGTTGACTGGGGCAACACCCATCCGGAAGAGGTAAGAAGTCTTCTTTATTAATAGGGTTAATATCTCTAGACATCCCCAAGTTTATGCTAAGATTCTAACTTGTTCTCAAACTTATGATTGAGTTCTTAAAGTATTAGAATTAGATTAATCAAAGCTTTAATGTTTTTTTATCAGTTTCACTTCATTTTGATTGAAATAACTATAAATTTATCTCTTAATATTAACATACTATGTCAATTTGATTCTAATTTTAAAAAATCAACTTAAAATTTACACATTTTATAATTGTGGAGGGCTAATTTTTTTTAGGATTAAGACCAAATCGATGTAATGTATAAATGTTGAGGGTTAAATTTATTATTATGTCAATTAAAATTATATAAATTGGAAGAAAACATCAATGCAGTGATTAATTGTCCTTAATTGCTCAGACAATTAATATTTAAAGGGACCAATTTACCAATTTAGATTTTCCATTCCATTGTTTTGTTCAGGCAAAGGCTATGGGAAAAGCAGCAAGCGAGTTCATAAAAGAGGATCTAAAGATAGACTACGTGTATGATTACATGTTTCATCTCCTAAACGAGTACGGTAAACTGATGAGATACAAGCCCACCGTGCCCGTAAAAGCCGTCGAATTCTGCTCGGAATCGATGGCTTGTCCGGCCAACGGAAGAAAGAAGGACTACATGATAGAATCGATGGTGAAGGGTCCCTCGGTCACGAGCCCATGCACAATGCCTCCACCCTACGATCCAGCATCGATTCATGCTCTGCTTACTGAAAAGGAGAAGTCCATAAAGCAAGTAGACGAATGGGAGAAGAAATTCTATGAACACCTAAGGTAAGCACTCTCCATCGAATTTAGAAATTGCTTCATATGTTGTTTACAGGAGCAATTATTGTTGTATCAAAAGCAAGAGTCTTTTTTTGGGTGAAGTACATTATAGGTCCCTAAACTATGCTCAAATAATCTCGTCATTGAACTTTCAAAAATTACAAAAAATAATTATTAAATTTATCAAACTGTCACAAAATGGTCATTAAAATTATTGATCTTTATGATCATAAAAATGTTAAGGTTACCATTTTGTAACAGTTTGATAAATTTAATGATTATTTCATAATTTTTTAAAGTTAAATAACCAAAAATCAGTTGACAATAATTTAAGAATCTCTGATGTATCTTACCCTTTTTGTTTTACTTATGTACGGTGGCCCTTTTGTACTAATCGTAGCAGAAAAACAATGCCAATAAGACAAATGTGTAATAAGATTTTCTGGTTGTAATTATATGACCAAGAAAACACCGAGATATCTATGAATATCTATTAAGAAAAATTCTATAATTCGAGAATGAATGGACACCGTTAACGATGAACACTTTTAAATTATAAAGTATTAAATGTATAATGGTAAATTAGTTAAAAATCTAAATGTAATTTAATTAAAATATAATATCTATAAAACATTAGTTTTTAGGATAAATTATACTACTGACCACCTAATTATTTATCTATTTTACTTTAACTATTGAATTTCAATTTTATCAATCGGGTCACCTAACTATTTAAATCTTGTCAATCAAGCCACCTGTCGTTAAATATTAACGGAGGAGATGACGTGCAGTTAATAAAATTTGTATAATTACATATTTAGTCCTCATTACTTGCACATTCTATTAATTTGATTCTAACTTTTAATTAATTAAATAAATTTAATCATCAATCAGATTGTGACATGTGTCACTGAGTGATTGGATGTTTTTTCATCCAATCAAATGTTGTCATGTGTCACCAATTGAATGAATAAAAAATAAATTGAATCGATAATTGCTGTTGATGATGTTTGAATCCAAGATGTGAAGAAAGGAAGCAAACACCCCAACCATTGGGCTACACCATTCAAATGACAAACCTATCACGACATAATATATATAGTTAATGGCAATGAAAAAAGTGCAAATGACTTAATAAGAACTCCAACCTGGAATAATTGAATAATACGATAATATGATATATATATATATATATATATATACACAAATATTATAAATGATTAATATGTGAATGTATTTTATTTATATTTTAAATCATTTTAATAAAAATAAAAATAAAAATAAGTTTAATAAATTATAATTGAAATATAACGAAGAGCGTGTTAACTTAGAATTTTCCTGATAGTTGAGGGCTTATCGTAGTAAGCATTTTAACTTATTCATTGACTTGTTTATATCTCGATTAGAGTAAAAATTTTATACTTTATTGTTTATTCATTATATATTTGAATAAAATTTTTGGGAAATTTGATTTTATTGAATTAGTTTATTTTAATATAGAGTTTTTAAATAAGATTAGAATTCAATCGACGTTATAATATTTTAAAATATAAGATATGATCCATTTTAGTTCAATAAAATTAGAATAATTAAGACAATTTAATAATTTAAAATATGTAAAATGATACATTTCAATTATAACATATTAAATTCACTTTTATTTTAATTTTTGCATTAAATGAGATTCAAAATATAAATAAAACATTTTCATTTGTTAATCAATTATAATATTTGTTTATATAAATTTTATATTTTCATGCTCTTCAATTATGTCATGTTTGAGCCCTTATAAGGTCATTTATTACCATTAACTATATTATAAATTATATAAATTATGTTCTGCATACTAGACAAATTTAGTGGTCTAGCTTAGTGCATTTAGTTTTTCGGCTTGCGTTCTAGGTTCAAACCCCACCAGCGGTTATTGATTTAATTTATTTTTCATTCATTTAATTAGTGGCACATGGCACCATTTGATTGGATGAAAAATTTATTAAATAAAAAATATTAAAATAACATCCAATCACACAATGACACATGTCACTATCAGATTGATTATTAAATTTATTGAATTAAATAAAAGTTTGGACCAAATTAATAGAATGTGTAAGTAATGAGGACTAAATGTGTAATTATACAAATTTTATTAACTGTCACGTCATCTCCTCTGTTAATATTTAATTGCAGGTGGCTTGATTGACAAGATTTAAATAGTTGGGTGACTCGATTGACAAAATTGAAAAGTCGATGTTAAAGTAAAATGGGTAAATAGTTAAGTGGTCAATGGTACAATTTATCCTAAAAACTAATGTTATATAAATATTGAATTTTAATTAAATTACATTTAGATTTTTAGCTAATTAAAATTATACGTTTAATATTTTATAATTTAACGGTTTTTAAATTAATTTAATGATGCTCCTCATTAACCGCACTCATCTGTTCTCGTCGAACGTGGCAACACCATCCTATCTAAAGAACTCAAAACAATGTTTGATTCAATTAATTCTAATTTAAAATAATTGATTAATTTAAATTTAAATCTAAATACACATAAACCTAAGAATTTTCAAATCCGAACTTATGAAAACTCAAAACAACCGAAATTTTAAAAAGATTTGAACACTTACACTTAAAGAATATATTTATCATAAAGTAAAGATAATTAAGAGTTACATTAAACCTACATAGTGAGTGTTAAACAAAACACAAAACCACACAGCAGAAACCAGAAAGTGAATTCTTTTATGCAAGAAAAACACACATGCACGCACAAATAAGCGATACTGAGGAACGGTAACGCTGGAGACAGGGTGATGGATTAATGCTTCTGGAGAGTAGTAACAGCGTTTAAATTGCTCGGCCTTTAATAATGTCGAAGCTCATTTCGCTGGGATCCGTGGCCTGCAACTCGACTTGAATGCCATCCAATTCCCTCTTGAATCTGTCCTTGGAACTAGCGTACACCATCTTGCTTCTCACCCTTGATGTATCAGGTGACCTACAACCAGTGTTGAATGAATGGCCCAGAAGATTTCCTTTTAAAAGAGAAAAGTGGGGTTACCATGCAATGAAGAAGATCTTGCTTTTCTGGCAATTCTCGTCGGTGGTGAAATCGAAATCAAAGACGGCGTAGCGGCACTCGTCGGAAGGAAGAGATGCGGTGAACTCCTCGTAAGTCGATGTAGGGTTCCCGGCTTTATCCACCACCACTTGTTGCTCGTGAATCTTGAATATGATGTAGCGGTAGTTCCTCTTCGCCTTTAGCTCCAAGAATTTTAGCTTGCATTCATCGTCGACGGCCATCCCGGATGCCGCGTTCGCCTATTCCACATTTTAGTCCCCACACATACACATGAAACCAAAAACAACAATATACACATTAATCAACCGACGCATCTAATTTGACACGTACGTCGACGAATGTATACAACAAATATAAATTCATTACATATTACGATGATCATCCAAATACGAGAAAGTTAGAAAAGAGACCTCACCATTTTGTCGTCCGAAGAGAAAGAAGCCTTTGTGAGAAATGAAGAGTGAGAAGAATGAAAGAGAGAATTGTAGTATTGGGTAGGATATTAGTAAGAGATCCTTAACTCAGGGGATCAATTGTTGGCAGGCGAGACAAATGTGATGGTGAAGAGAACTTTCTGGGCGAAAATAAAGGGGTAGACACATCTACTTAAAAGCTTCAATGGCCCTTCTTCTATGCCCAAATTTTCTTGTTGCCTATTTTTAGTTCAAATTTTCTCGAGCTTCTTATATTTCATTCGAACAATAAAGTTCGGGTTTCATTATGCACCGATTCTCAACCTAGATTTTATTTTCATTTAAGTCCATTATATATGTAGACCCAGTCCAAATTTATTCTAGTATAAGTCAAATCTGAGTATTGGTAAATATAGTCATATAATAGATGTCTCTCTTACGATTAACATAATTTTATTTTTATATTATCGAATGAAGAATGTAGAACCTAATTGATATTGTTTTTATTAGGAAAAAAAGAAGAAATGGATCGAAAAAATATTTTTAGAATGAAACAACAAATTCATGGCTCACAACATGCACGAATCGGAAATTGATAGTTATGCAAGTATATTTATAAACTTCATAATTTTGTTCACACCTATTTCAATAAGCAAGACTATATAGAAAGTAGCATCTTATTGGATTGAACACAACAAGCTCATGGCTCACAACATGCACGAATCAGATCACACCTGTCCATGCACTTGAACCCGGCTTGAGAAATCACCCCTAGCTAGTGCAACTTTCCTTTTGTTTCAAACTTCTTGTAAAGCTTTGTGAAAGTTTCCATTCAATCAAGATTTTAGAGTGGCGCCATTGCCGGGGGAAGTCCTATAGACTTCGCGCCTCCAACGGGTCCCGGTGCAACCAAGCCCGAGCCTTTGATCTCCGACATTCCTCTACACACATTCCCTTGCCGTGCTTCGCATAGTTTCGGAAGAAAAACACCTGCCAAGATCACAAAGAGTTAAATAAAATTGGTCAGGATGTTTGGTACAATTAACTCTAATATTTTCTAACTTCTCCGGCGGTGAGGTTGAAGAAAAGGTCGAGGTTGAAGAAAAGGTCGACAATGTTGGGGCAGCCGTTGTAGCATTGAAGGGCACAAAGCATTTCAGTGAAGCGAGACTTGAGGAGCAAATCGGGCGAGATGCCGAAGGAGTTCCCGTCGATGCCTTAGGCTTTAACACACTGGTCAGTTTCGATCCAATTCCTGATCTTATTGGCTTCGATTTCGGATGTGCGGCAAGTGTATTCTTCTTTTCCGCTCCTCTTGACGTGCTTCTCCAGCACACAACGCTTGCCTGTTGATGCCACCGCGTAGGCGCAGGTGTCTTGGTCAAGGTGTTCACATGTTATTTCCCCTGCAAAAAAAAAAAGTTACAAATCATAAAACAAGGCCGGTTTTAAAGTAATTAGGGAGCAAGAAATGATCATGAAAATAAACCTAGGGTGGCTTGCAAATTGAAGGCGAACAATGCAAAAACAAGTAGAAGATCGCTAAAATTACTTATTTTTATTTTTTTTCGTATTCTCTTAAATCCTAAACTCACTAAAAATATTCTCTTTTCTTCCCTTAAAATTCCTCTTCTACTTGTAATAATAATGCTAACATTGGGACCGTGAGACGCGAAAAGGAGCGGGAAGACTACGATAGTGGGGTCTATGGATTCAATTGTGCCGTGATCAGTGCCGAAGATCTTAAAACTAGGGATTGACTTAGGTCGGGTCGGGTTTTCGGTCAACCTAATTCTACCTGAAAATTATATATTCTCCACCCGAATTCGATCCGACCCAAAATAATATATTTATTAAAAAAATATTTTTATTCAATAAAATATGGATTTAATTAAAAATAATAATATAGAGAGAGACATTATTGAAATTATCCCTAAATATAAAAGTAAAATTATATATTTTTATCGAGTCGAGTATTTTTCACCCTAAATTCAAACTCAACTAAAATACAATCTCTAAAAAAATCCGACCAGATCGAATCCGAAAATCCGAGTCCCATGCGAGTCCCTACTTAAAACCGCGGCCAAAATTTTTCCCATAGGGTCAAAGTTGGAAAACATCCACTATCCAATTTTTCAACCTGACCGCTAATAAATTCGGCGTATCTAGTAATTCAAACATTAAATAATTATAATGATAAAAGTAGGTATTATTTTTTAGAAATTTTAACTTTAAACAGTTACGTTCATATGATATATATTATTAATTGATTTAAAAAAATTTAAATAAATATTATTTTATAATAATCCAAACTATTAAAAAAACTTTACTTGCCTCCCTAAACTTTACGTCCGATTTCTCATTTAATTTTTGATCAAAACATGCATTAACAAAAGTTAGGTCCTAAACTTTTGGAAATAATATATTATTATTATTATTTAACCACTAATATCTGATTTATTAATCAATTATTTTGGATTAAATTTTGTTAAACCTTATTATGGGACGACCCTTTCAATCCAATTTAGAGATATTACTTATATTAGACTAACAAGAATAACAATATAACCCATTGAGTGGACAATGACACAAAGAGTGTTGTTTTCCTTAGTGATTTTGGGTTTGAGTAGGATTTGTAAGATATATATATGTTATCAATAGTTTAAAAAAATTATGAATATATATTATATTATAATCATCTCATATCGTTAAAAAAATAATACCAATAGATTTGAGGTGTCCATGATATTATTGTTTTTCAAATGATTTTTTAACAATAGATTTATTATGTTATTGTGGGATCGAGTCCCACGGTAGGCAATTCATAATTCTGACTGCCATAGGTCTTCCACGGAAGCTGCTCTCAACCTGGCGTTGGGGGCAACCTACTATTCTACCTCCCCCTCACTCCATTACATATGAGAATAGGGTCAGTTAATTTTAATTTTAATTTTAATTTTTCGAGGTGTTCCTTCTATTACTTGGGCTGAAAATAGAGCTAAATAGTAATTGAATTGAAACCAACTTATTGGGTCAAGGGGAGGCCCTATAACTTCAAAGTTTTGATAATAATACTTAAACCATCTTTATTCTGTCTAAACCCTTTGATAAAAAAATAATTATGTTTAAATATAGAATAAACTACACCTACGATCGTTTTATTTAATTATGATTTTGTGATAAATGTCATTTTTTAAAATATAAATATTTTATTTAAAATATAAATATTTTATTAAAAATATTATTACAAATGTTGTTCTGTCGTTAAAATTGAGATGAACATCTAATGTGACTTGATATAATAACATTTTCGATTTCTGAAACTCATATTGTCTATCAATTTTACTATAGTACAAAACAATTCCATAATTTTAACCCATCATTGTTCATATTAATGAATTTAGTCTTTTTTATAACATGGTCAAATTAAATTAGTTAATTGGATCAAAATATTAGTTTAATAAGTGCATTTTACCATAAAACATCAACTAGTTAATGTTAAAAATGTTATTATATAAAAAATATAAAAGGAACGAAATAGTTAAAATACTAAAATGATGAAATTTTTAAATATTACTATTAAAATTAAAATTTTATTAATTTTTTTCAAATTAGGATCAAATTGATAAACTGCATAGATTTTAAGGACGGTTCTTGTTGTTATATCAAGTTACATCACTATTTCATCTAATATTTAATAATGGAGTGACATACTTATTTTAATATTCTAATTGAATGACTTCTTTGTAATTTCTTTTAACAAAAATAGTCTATTTATTACCAAATAAAAATCTACTATTAAGTGAACTTAAGTATAATTTATCCTTAAATATATTAAAATCCGTAATTTCTAAAAGATTCAAACTAAATTAATATTCAGTTAGACTTGAAGTTTTAAGTTTAAATATCTAAAATAATTAAGAACATAAAATAGTTTTGTTCAAAAACACTTTTTTTAGAAAAATAAAATTTTATCTTTTATCTTTTAAAAATATTTTTAATTATATTAAAACTATCAAAATTGCATTTAATTTTAAAATATTTTTGAAAAGTGATACAAAATATCTAGATAAGGAGAGAATTGGATGGGTGATGGGTCATCCCAACCTTTTTTATTACAAATTTTATATGTATATAAATGTTAGTTTTACATAAAATCAAATTAAAAGAAAAGTCAAAATTTTGTTCCAAATCTAAAAATGTCACTTACAGCTGATTCCGGACCTGCAGAGAATGTTGGTTGCAAACAGCTACCTATGGAACCGAAGAAATGTGGTCCAAACCCGATGATACAGGCCTAAACCAAATATTTTTTTTATCTCAAATCAAACACAAACTTTAAAAGTAAAACTTGGTCGAGCTCGAGCTAAGCTCTGATTTCTTAGAGCAGTGTCATGAAACACGAGAAATGTTATACTATACGATGCCATTTCTACAGTATACAAATAAAAACAAACCAGAAACACCACAATTCGACAATCACAGGGCCATGGAAGAGGAAAAACTCCGATGGTTGTCGGACGGTACACTAATGATGTTTTGTTCCACGACGATGTCATTTTCATGCCGTGAAAGCTGATATATCCGGCAGAGGTATTACGTACCTTAGGAATGATATGGATTTAGAGCTACCGATGGAAAATTCCGAAGGGATCGCATGATCCAATGACTGAACCGAATCAACAAACTATAATAATCGATTCATTTATTCAGACGAAGCCATCAACATTAGATCAATGCGATCCCTTTGGAGCTCTCCACCTGCACTAAGAATATAGAGGCTTTTCTGATGGGTTTTTCATTTCTTTCTTTGGTTTCTTTTTATAGACGAAGAAAACAAGGGGGGGGGGGGTTAGCCCTTTGCTTTTTGCCCACTCTTACTCAACCATCCGCATCACATGCACACGAATTTGGGTGTTGATAGACGATGGGAACCGGCAAGTTCGGTATGGCTTACAATATAACATTTTTGTTTCTTAGGTGAAATTATCCAAGTACCACTCCGTAATTATTCGAGTTTTTTAAATTATAAATAAATTTAATTAAATAGTTATTCAGGGTATATCCCAATTTTCTTTATTTATAAGAATATTTGACAAGTGATTGGGATTTTTATGATAATTAATTTTATTTTATTTACATATTAATCCCTTTGTTTTTCTTATAAAATAAAGATTCTATCTGTTCATTTTAGACATTAAAAGTCCTTTTCTCTTTTTGTTCTTTTATATTTTCATCAATTTCCTTCTTTTAAAAAAATATAATCGGGTTTTATTTTTTTATTCGAATGTATAAATCCGACACTCATAATATAATAAAGAATTATATTATTTTACTGCCATCATCAACTTCAGTCTACCTTCACTTTAGTAAACGCCTTGCATGTGCACCAAAAAAGCTAATGTGGAAAGGAGAGAGTCAAGTCATGTGAGGGTGTGTTTATAAGGGAGGTGATGTGCTTGCTTTCCAAGCCACGAGGGTTTTCCTGCCCAATCTTGCAACGCATCAAGCTTCGGTCCTCGATCATCACTCAACTTTTCAAACAACTATTTGCTGTTAAAATTAAAGGGTATACTATACGTTTAGTACCTCGACTATCATAAGATAATGTCAACAGTGATGTTGATGTGTTATCATAATATAATATCATATCATTATTGAAAAGAAAAATAAATATGTCACGCTAACAATTCTGTTCATTTTTAAATATCGAATTTTAAAACAAAATGAATTGTTTTTATTAAAATTTAAATATTATATTAAAAACGAATTTAAATAAAATTTATTTTTATCTTAGTTAGGGATGGGTATGAGTCGGGTTTGGGCCAACCCGACCCGAAAATTTTACATCATTCACCCGATCCGAACCGACCCAAAAATATATACCCTCCATCCGACCCGAACTCGACCCAACTTTTTGAGATAAAATCCGAACCCGACCAGACCCGACACGAAATAATAATAAAATATTATTTTTATTCAATAAAAACAATGATTTAATTGAAAAAAATATATATAAAGGGGTATTATTGTAATTATTTCTAAATATATAAGGTAAAATTATATATTTTTTAGGGTCGGATATTTTCACCCTAAACCCCAATCTGACCCGACCTGAATATTACCTTTAAAAAACCGACCCGACCCAAACCCGAAATTAAAAAAAACCTGACCCGATCGGGTTGGATCAGAAATCATCAGGTTCGGATCTCATGCCTATCCCTAATCTTAGTATATTTATCAAAATATCATTAAATTAATCGTTAATCATTAAGCAAAATTTACTTTTGTCTGTCTTAATATGTTTATCAAAATGTCATCAAATTAATCATTAATCAATAAACTAAAGGCACTCTTGGACCTATTTTTTAAATTACTATCATAATATACATGGATTGAACAGTAACCATAAAAGTAAAGCTAAGCTGTTCTAAATCTAGGCATACAAATTACACTAGGACAGGTAAGAGTGCATTGCCTAAATTTTTCTAAAGTCGAGCACATAGATTTGATTGTCACATAGGCAGTTAAATCACGACACGTTATCTAGTTAAAAAGCCAGACCAATGGACTCGACAATAAATACTTGAGGACAGACAAGATAGAAGAGATTGAATAAGGTTTTGTAATTAATGTAGGTAAGGGTACCAATCAAACAGCTAATGTTGTTAGGAAGAAACTGAGCACCGGTCCACTTTCAGAAAATGACCTTGTCCCATTCATTTTCCTTTCTTATTCATAGCAGTTTTTATCCAATGTGCAATGCAATCCTTCATGGTCACGTCGTGGATCCAATTTCGTACCTAATTGTCACACCCATTTGCTTATTGAAATGAAATATTTATCAAGGAGCTGTACCATGCCAGGGTTTTCGGAGGTTCTGTATAAATTCGTATAAAGGGGCCTCTATTTTTTTAGATATATTCGATTTCGGGGCAACAATAGTAGCGTTTTCTTGACAAACGCCGCAATAGATCCATTTATAATGGCATTTTATCAATAAAGCCGCAATAATAGTGGAGTTTTTTTAAAAAACGTCGCAATAGGTCCATCTATAGTGACGTTTATTGGTAAAACGCCACTATATATTTTTTTAAGCCCATTTTTTTGGGGGCCCTGCGCGGTCGCGCAGTTTGCGCCCCCAACGACCCTAACAAGGAGATTATCCCAAATTAAGATTAGGGTATATTGTGGATTTTATAAAAAGTTTTTCGATGAAAAGATAAAAGATTCATTTGAGATCAATTCGAAATCTAATATCAATTAAAGATTAAAGTAATATTTTTTTTTTATAAATATATCATTAATCTTTTATAAAAAGTAATTCTTCGCAAACATAATTTTAATGTAGTCCAATTTAAATAAAATTTAAAATATAACATTAACATATGTTGTTTGATCTTCAAGATCACATCTCGTTTACCGGCTTGGTTCTCAATCAGTTGGGCAAATAGGGATCAAATACGATAGAAAGAAACTTTCCCGATCATATATTTATGCTATGATATTAAATATATTTCTCTTTTATTGTTCCATCGTTTTCTCCTTTCAAGCGATGTCCACATCATCGGATCGATTCCCCCACCCCCAACCATCATTTTAAAAGTGGGGTCAACTAATTAATGGTTAATTTGTACAAGTTGATGTCCAATGAGCCATTGACATACACAAAACTAAGAATGAAAAATTTTAACATGAAAACTGAATTTTATTAATAAAAGAATGAAAAGAATTAAAATTATAGTATGCTCAACTGTAAAGAAAAAAATAGAGATAATAGTAAAAAAATTCATACAAAAATATAAATATTAAACTCAAAGATATGAAGAAAAATGTAACATTCCCTTGAGAATGACGACCAACAATAAAAGAACTCATTAATCTTTATAAAAACTCTTTGTCTCTGTCGAACGAGATACTTTACGAAGTGATAAAGGAGTGGTTAGAGAACCAAACTATTTTGTAGGCTACTTCTCCATACAATTCTAATTATATCGACAAAAAATTTTTTACCAAAAAGGTGGATCAACGTAACTACCGACAAACTAATCAGAAAATAAATGGCATGAGTCTTTTTATGTGAGCACCAAAATGACCACAAAAGAATGCGAAAAACGTATCATCCATAGGAATCGTACTACAAGAACAGAGAAAAACGTGTCACGAGTATATAGGTCTTTATTCAAAATTGGAAAAAAACTTCAAAAAAAAAGGAAAAATTAATTATATAGTATAAAAAAACAAGAGAACTAATAATCACTAGCAATCGACAACCAACGTTAAGATTGATTTATCATGTAAATAATTCTTTCAATTCAATTATGTTTCATTCATAACACTGGAATTGAATACTAAATGTTGTTTAGAGAACCTAAATTTATCACGAAAAAATTATATAAGACAACAAAGAAGAGTCCCAATCGAACACAAGTGGCCAAAAAAAAGCAATGAATTCTCATGTGAGTTGCTTGCCGCATGCGGCGGTGGTAACGGTGGAGCTGAGGTGAAAGACGCAAAGCCGATAATAGAGGCAACATGAGGCTCGGCCACTGGCACATGTCCCCACAGGATCTCCCGGTGATACACTTACATGGATGTGTTCCCCCGATCCTTTACCTGTGGGGTCTCGTGTTCTCCCATCTGGAATGACTCTTAAAACCTTATTATTATTATTATCATCAAATTTCGCATTGTAATAAGGATCTGGTTTCATCACTGCTGTGAGAGATAAAGTATATCACTTTGTAACACCAAGATCTCAAGGAAGATAAATCAAGAACAAGTCGCTAGACTACTCAATGCTGAAATATTTAACCTCAGTTTTCATGGTCAAATTCAGTTGTTAGTCACTTTATTGTTTATAAGTTATGAAATGAATCCTAATATTAGTAGTTTGGTTTTTTAATTTAAAATCTGCAGTTAATCCATGTATTATGCATAACTCATAAATTTAATCTAAGTTTTTAAATTTAGTTATTTTTAACAACGTTTAGAGTTTGAATCTTAGTAGTGTGAATCAAATGAGTTAGGTTAGGAGGGTTGAATCTTAATATCGTGGATGAAGCAAGTTAGATCATTTGAACAACATTCATGGTTTGAATATTGATTTATGAACGAAACAAATTAGATTATAACGGAGGTTACCATAAAAAACTTATATAATATTTGATATGGATCATCCGATTATTAAACCAGATACCGATTATTATAAAATAGGTATGGAGCAGAGAAATCGGTCTTTGTAGAGATCGAGGAAGATCGTATATCAACTGTTCATATATTTGTATGATTGGTGTCGCATGTGTGTAGGTAAGAGTTGTTGAAACAGAACGATAAATCCAAAGGCTAAACATATAGGGCGCCGTTCCTAGCATACCTCACCAAAATATATGAAAAGAAAGAAAAAAGAGAGGAAAAGGGGGCTTTGAGTGTGTAATTAGTAAATTAGGTTTAGCTTTTATGAGAATGGGAAGGTGAGTTAACCTAAGAGTGGGAAAAGGGGTGTAACACCCCTAACCCGTATCCGACCCTGATACGAGTCCGAAGTGTCACATTGACTTTTCAAACCTTGACTCTTAAGAAAAATCCCGGGAAATTTAAAACTTTATTTAAAACAAAATACAGACTTTATCAGAGTGCTCGTACTTAATGACTTATTACATGCCAACACTTTATACATAACCAAAAACATACTTTATCAAATATTTCTGATCTGATCTCTTGGTAAGGAAAACTGACCTGTCTTGCTCCGCATCACTCCTTACTCTTCTCGAAACCTACGTGTGAAACAATCACACGCTAAGTCGAAGACTTAGTGAGGCATAACCACTTATAATGCACTTTAAAACATATATTGATACATGCATGTTCTGTTCTATCATGTTATAGCAATTCCAGGCATTTTTCATATCGTATAGAATCATATCAGATTAATCGCAGTAAATTCATACATACACATAATTCATCATTCACATGTTATCATATAATCACATACTTTTTCAATCAAACACTATACACACAACATCATATAATTTCTATAGCATTTATCATACCACTAACTTATATTTGTTCATATCTCTGGATTAGCCCATGTATATATGTGAGAACTATCGATATGTGAGTCTATAGAGGTTGTGCACTATGCTGTCACCACAGCTCGTATAAATGCACCGAAGTGCCCCGTAGAATTGCACCGAAGTGCCCGTAGAATTGCACCGTAGTGCCCGTAGAATGATGTCCATAAGGACCACGTAGAATTCCTTAAGAATCATATACATATACTATGGATCAAGTATGTGTCTTTCAAGACTTCACACAGGTTCCAAAGGATATACATATGTCCTAAAGAACCGAATAAACCCTCGACTCTTGGCATGCCAACTATACCCCTAGCTCTCATGACATAACATGGGCGTTATCATTTATTTCATTTCAAATATACACATAAACTTGTAATTCACTTTCACATATCACGTATCACATAGCTTCTTTTCATATGATCACATAGTCACGTAGTTCACTTACCCGTAGATCATTTCCATATAATTCACATGTCACATATGTCATGTTTTCATATAATTTCTATCATTTCTCACCCAATCACCTTTATTCATATAAACATACTTATCATATCTTGTTCACATAAGATCATATACTTCATATAATATATCGAAACACCTAGAACACTTTCACGTAGCTTATAGTCATAAGTTTTGTCTCGTATCATATACTTGTTTTCACATATATATTTCCTATCAATTATTATACCATCATATAATTCCTTTAACATACATAACATATCATGTAACATTATAATAGAAATACTTATAAGTCATATCACTTAAAGCACATATACTTATAGTCACATTGCTTATATCTTAATCGTATGCCTTCTCTTAAACATATATATTCACATGTTCAGGTAATTCACCATTTCATCACATAATTGGGTATTCATATAACTCATTTCATTTCATTTCATATCTATCTATATATATATATATCCTCAAGATTATCCTAATACAAATCATATAGCACTCTTATATTTCGTATTCATCTAGGGCAGACTTATAAAATATCTCACTTCTATTATTTCTATATATAATCTAATCTGTTACTTAATTCAATTTCTTATAGCTCTTATAATCTTCTCATATAACTTCACAAATTTCTATCATTCAACCCATGCGTTATAGTTTTATTTAAACCTATGAATCTTTCCCATCTAGCTTATCTTATACGTTCATCTTATCATTTATGTTCAAATCCCCTAGTTGGTGTACTATTTTCACTTCATCCTATAGATCAATATTATCCAGTTTATTTCACTTATCATATAAAAATATAATTATATTTTACTATGATCACATAGTTTATATCTCATACTTTGCTTTCTCATGTTCACCTATATCATGTCATATGGCTCATATCTTTCTCATGCAGTCACATAGTTCAGTTTCACATATGTATATATATACCTTATATAGCACATACTTCTCATAACATTACATTCAAAAGCATGTCAACACATATATTCATGCATACATACAATTCATGTCATTCATATACGTATAATCATATATTCATGCATTCTAACATAGGAAATAGACTTGTCGCAAGTCTTGTTTCCATTTAGCACCATAAACTAACTAATATGCACTCACCTGGCCTCACTAGCCAAATCCAATCTCTTATCTTTCCCTTGATCGATCTTACTTGCTAAACGTTCCGGAATTGCTTTATGCGTAGAATCTACATAAATGTACATTTCGAGACCATCATTAGATACCTACACCTTGTAATTGGATACTATCAATTTAAACGAACTTATTAAATCCATATCCCCAATTTTCCTTTAGGGGGAATCGGTTCCCCCCCCATGGGGGTATCGGTTCCCCTATGACATACTGGAAATTCTTGTTCGTTTGAAGGGGTATCGGTTCCCCTTGAATGGGTACCGATTCCCCTTGCCCAGAAATCATATTTTCAACCCGAAAATTACTTCATTTCCTCTCAAACACTTCATATATCATCCCCTTTTCATCCTTAACTCTAGTACACATACTTAAACCAATCTATATTCATTTATTTCATCTTAAACCTCAAAATTCTATCCTCCATATAAGATTCAAAAATCATACCAAATTTCCAATGTGTTCTAATTCCAATTCTAACTATTTAATCCTTGACAAGTCAAATTCAACTTCACAATCTATTAACTCCTTCCATATCAAAATTCACTTAAAAACTCATTTTCTTAATTTCTCATAACTTGTTAATCTTTGAGGTTTAAGCCCCTAAAGCTTTCCTTAATCTTTCTTAATATCCCAAGAATCAAAACAAGCTTTAAAACGAAAGAATTAACCAACTAAAGACTCACTTACCTTATACCAAGCTTCACGGTGGAGAGGAGGAAGAAGAAGACTGAAGAATGCTCTGGACTCTTCTTCATACGTGCTTATTACCCTTAAAAAAAATTATAAAAAATCTTTCTGGTCAAATGACCATAATACCCTTAATTTCCTTTAATAATTACCAAATAACCTTCAATATATATTCAAATAATATTGAATTCTTTCATTCTTCTACTTTAGTCACCAAATTCTGAAACTTTACAATTTGGTCACTAACCCGGTATTGCGGATGTTACAAATCTCCCCTCCTTTTAAAAAAAATTCGTCCTCGAATTTTTCACTAAACAACTTAGTAAGAACATATCTTCTAATGTTCTTATGTTACTTCTTTTACTTAATCCTTCTTTCTCTTAGTTCTTCAACTACCTTTTTCCTTTATACATCCTTATCATGTTACTTATCATATAACCAATAGCATCAGTTCTTATCACTCAAAATCCTTAATCAATCAAATTTTTTATCAATCTTTAATTACCTTATAACCATACTAAACTTGTATTTCGTCATCATTTGACCAAAACTCAACTTTAAATCTTCTTCAATGTGATTAAACATATACTTTAAGGAGTCAAACAATATTTCACATCACCTTGCACACTGGTCTTATTTCCATATCAAAAATTGTCCTCTGTACTTCCATATTTATCGTATATGATCCTTTAAATCAATCCCTTTCATTTCTTTATTCCTTATACATTAATCATATATTTCCTTTCATGTTCACATACTCTTGTCTTATTACTTATACTCATATTTATGTACCAATCTTCATTGCATCCTCATTACTTTAATAACCCATTTCTTATACATAACTTCATTCTTTATCATTCTTATACTTGTATTTTTCTTCCTGAAGATTCCATGCAAACACTTATCTCAGTTTCTACATCATAGCTATCTGCTCAGAATATAAAACCATATTCAAATTCACATCATAATCAATTAACTCAACTTTATCTTTTCCTTCAATCCTATTATTCTATCCCTTTTACTCTGACAGCTGGTCAATAATATATGTTCAATCTAGGGTACAAACCCCAATCAACCAAACACATACATCCTGTCAAATCGAAATTATCTTAAAAATTCACTTACTCAACTTATCAATTTCACCTCTATTCTCATACATCCTGAAATTTCTTTTGCTCAAACTCAACATTCTGACTTCCTGTGTCTTATAATCTGATCATCGATATACACATTCTCAAACTCTTCTTATCAATCCTCATCTTTATTTAAAGATACCAATTCTTACTTCCTTTTCCTTTACTATACCTCATTATTATGATCCAAATATGCAACTGTATCCAGATCCATTGCAGATCTGGTTATCATATCCTGACAATATTTTATATCTTATAATTCCAGTACATTTCCATCGCATATTCTTGTTAGCTAACGCTAACTTTTCCGTCTTAACTGCAAATCCTTATCATATAAACGCTCTGGCTTATACACAATGTTATTCCTTCATTTCGAACTCATAAGCTCTGACATATACATCTTATACACTTGTCACTGATGCACTTATCCTTGAGTTCTTCTATACGTAATCATCACGTCATTAGATCTTTTTAACATTCTTATGGTGACACCCGTTCACCATATTCTATCTTATTCACATAATAGCAAAACTACTCTACATCGTTTTTTTCCGATTCCAAACGATGAAAATTTTCTATCATTATTCAGATATGATTTCAGCTTTCTGAAATCAACTTTTGATCTTACTAGGCATTTCCTGAGGTGTCCGCTCTTCATCCTGCCTGGCCAGGCAAGTGAATAGCTATCACAATCAGGAATATCACCTTTCACTTACTTCGAAATTATCACGATCGGATTTCTACTGTGTTAAACTATTCTTATTTATTAGCAAGACAACGTATTCCTTACACTATCAGATCAGAAATTTTTCAATCTATGTTGGCATGTACACCTTTTATGACCTTTTGGACTTCGGTTTATGCCGAGAATCGGCTAAACCATAGCTCTGATACCATTAAATGTAACACCCCCAACCCGTATCCGACCCTGATACGAGTCCGAAGTGTCACATTGACTTTTCAAACCTTGACTCTTAAGAAAATCCCGGGAAATTTAAAACTTTATTTAAAACAAAATACAGACTTTATCAGAGTGCTCGTACTTAATGACTTATTACATGCCAACACTTTATACATAACCAAAAACATACTTTATCAAATATTTCTGATCTGATCTCTTGGTAAGGAAAACTGACCTGTCTTGCTCCGCATCATTCCTTACTCTTCTCGAAACCTACGTGTGAAACAATCACACGCTAAGTCGAAGACTTAGTGAGGCATAACCACTTATAATGCACTTTAAAACATATTGATACATGCATGTTCTGTTCTATCATGTTATAGCAATTCCAGGCATTTTTCATATCGTATAGAATCATATCAGATTAATCGCAGTAAATTCATACATACACATAATTCATCATTCACATGTTATCATATAATCACATACTTTTTCAATCAAACACTATACACACAACATCATATTTCTATAGCATTTATCATACCACTAACTTATATTTGTTCATATCTCTGGATTAGCCCATGTATATATGTGAGAACTATCGATATGTGAGTCTATAGAGGTTGTGCACTATGCTGTCACCACAGCTCGTATAAATGCACCGAAGTGCCCCGTAGAATTGCATCGAAGTGCCCGTAGAATTGCACCGTAGTGCCCGTAGAATGATGTTCATAAGGACCACGTAGAATTCCTTAAGAATCATATACATATACTATGGATCAAGTATGTGTCTTTCAAGACTTCACACAGGTTCCAAAGGATATACATATGTCCTAAAGAACCGAATAAACCCTCGACTCTTGGCATGCCAACTATACCCTAGCTCTCATGACACATAACATGGGCGTTATCATTTATTTCATTTCAAATATACACATAAACTTGTAATTCACTTTCACATATCACGTATCACATAGCTTCTTTCATATGATCACATAGTCACGTAGTTCACTTACCCGTAGATCATTTCCATATAATTCACATGTCACATATGTCATGTTTTCATATAATTTCTATCATTTCTCACCCAATCACCTTTATTCATATAAACATACTTATCATATCTTGTTCACATAAGATCATATACTTCATATAATATATCGAAACACCTAGAACACTTTCACGTAGCTTATAGTCATAAGTTTTGTCTCGTATCATATACTTGTTTTCACATATATTTCCTATCAATTATTATACCATCACATAATTCCTTTAACATACATAACATATCATGTAACATTAATAGAAATACTTATAAGTCATATCACTTAAAGCACATATACTTATAGTCACATTGCTTATATCTTAATCGTATGCCTTCTCTTAAACATATATTCACATGTTCAGGTAATTCACCATTTCATCACATAATTGGGTATTCATATAACTCATTTCATTTCATTTCATATCTATCTATATATATATCCTCAAGATTATCCTAATACAAATCATATAGCACTCTTATATTTCGTATTCATCTAGGGCAGACTTATAAACATATCTCACTTCTATTATTTCTATATATAATCTAATCTGTTACTTAATTCAATTTCTTATAGCTCTTATAATCTTCTCATAAACTTCACAAATTTCTATCATTCAACCCATGTGTTATAGTTTTATTTAAACCTATGAATCTTTCCCATCTAGCTTATCTTATACGTTCATCTTATCATTTATGTTCAAATCCCCTAGTTGGTGTACTATTTTCACTTCATCCTATAGATCAATATTATCCAGTTTATTTCACTTATCATATAAAAATATAATTATATTTTACTATGATCACATAGTTTATATCTCATACTTTGCTTTCTCATGTTCACCTATATCATGTCATATGGCTCATATCTTTCTCATGCAGTCACATAGTTCAGTTTCACATATGTATATATATACCTTATATAGCACATACTTCTCATAACATTACATTCAAAAGCATGTCAACACATATATTCATGCATACATACAATTCATGTCATTCATATACGTATAATCATATATTCATGCATTCTAACATAGGAAATAGACTTGTCGCAAGTCTTGTTTCCATTTAGCACCATAAACTAACTAATATGCACTCACCTGCCTCACTAGCCAAATCCAATCTCTTATCTTTCCCTTGATCGATCTTACTTGCTAACGTTCCGGAATTGCTTTATGCGTAGAATCTACATAAATGTACATTTCGAGACCATCATTAGATACCTACACCTTGTAATTGGATACTATCAATTTAAACGAACTTATTAAATCCATATCCCCAATTTTCCTTTAGGGGGAATCGGTTCCCCCCCCCATGGGGTATCGGTTCCCCTATGACATACTGGAAATTCTTGTTCGTTTGAAGGGGTATCGGTTCCCCTTGAATGGGTACCGATTCCCCTTGCCCAGAATCATATTTTCAACCCGAAATTACTTCATTTCCTCTCAAACACTTCATATATCATCCCCTTTTCATCCTTAACTCTAGTACTACTTAACCAATCTATATTCATTTATTTCATCTTAAACCTCAAAATTCTATCCTCCATATAAGATTCAAAATCATACCAAATTTCCAATGTGTTCTAATTCCAATTCTAACACTTCCTACCTCTTAATTTAATCCTTGACAAGTCAAATTCAACTTCACAATCTATTAACTCCTTCCATATCAAAAATTCACTTAAAAACTCATTTTTCTTAATTTCTCATAACTTGTTAATCTTTGAGGTTTAAGCCCCCTAAAGCTTTCCTTAATCTTTCTTAATATCCCAAGAATCAAAACAAGCTTTAAAACGAAAGAATTAACCAACTAAAGACTCACTTACCTTATACCAAGCTTCACGGTGGAGAGGAGGAAGAAGAAGACTGAAGAATGCTCTGGACTCTTCTTCATACGTGCTTATTACCCTTAAAAAAAATATAAAAAATCTTTCTGGTCAAATGACCATAATACCCTTAATTTCCTTTAATAATTACCAAATAACCTTCAATATATATTCAAATAATCATTGAATTCTTTCATTCTTCTACTTTAGTCACCAAATTCTGAAACTTTACAATTTGGTCACTAACCCGGTATTGCGGATGTTACAAGGGGCTTTGGAAGTAGCGTAAAGAGGAGGAAAGGATCCAAATGCTTTTAAAGGTGTGCTGTAAAAGAAGCTTAAGAGCTGTGGCATTGAGCATAATGAAAAATCTTTGAATGCGATCAAAGGTTATTTGTCAGGTTCTTTCCCTGTTTACGTAAGTAAACCAGGGAGAAACAAAGAGGGTTGGTCATGTGAATGTCGGTGGAGTGGATTTAATGAGATTCGTCTTATCTCATATTTAACTGGGCTGGAATGGATACAAATTTCGTTAATGATATGATGTGGATGAGGATAAAAATTAGATTCATTATGATCTTATGGATGATAAGATATATGATGTGAGTATGACATTTTACTCATCTTATCCCCTCCCTTCCACATCATATTTGTTTAAATATAATATAGAGTATTTTTTGAATTTTATTAAATTTTTATTAAAATTATATTTTAGTATATTAAAAATCGTGATAACTTTTTAAATGATGCCAGTTAAAATAATGTCACATATGTAGTGAACATTCAGCAATAAATATTAGGTAGATCTCATATCCCATGAATAATAGAAGATTATTTTAACATCCCTAATTGTTCAAGATTAAACTTGAAATTGGTATTAAATGAAATTTAAGCATAATGTCAAATTAGTTAGTATTTGTATTTTGTATAAAACGTCACTTCGACCTCTATCTTTTAGGGTATTTTAATCCTTAATGTTCAATTTTTTTATCAAAATAATCCATTTTAGATAGAAATTATTGATTAACTAACTATCAAAATATATTTATGACGTAATATTTCTATATGTATTTAATTGATGACATAACGCATGTCATGTCATGACATACAATAATGATGGAAACGAAACAATAATCTTATGATTGATAATGAAAATTAGTGTTTATGGGATCAACGAGTGCTGAAAATAAAACAATAACAGTACATAATATTACAATTCATTTTTTTTGCGAATAGAAAGTAATTTTCATTACATTACATTTAAGGATTGTAACTTAGGGTTATTTTTTACTTAAGAATGTTTAAGCGCTGAATAATTCAAATACTGAATGATTCAGAGGCTCTGAATTAGCTATGAATGTGACATGTTGCTTGATAATGACTCCAAATCATTCAAAATATTTCTGTGCTGAATTATTCAGCACTGTTTTGCTAAATCATCAACACTGAATCATTCACATGTGCGAAACAAACGCGTTGAATGCTGAACGGAAATCAATCCGTTTTATCGATTGTTCAATATGGTAAGGATAATGGTTGTTAGAACCGGACCAGAACGACCGATCGAGTTAAAAACCGAAGATCCAGCTGATTGAACTGGTGGCGTAACCTAAAATTATGTGAACCGTTAAAAAACCAAACTTCAAGGTAACAAACCCAGAGATTCAACTGGTTAAATTTTTTAATCTTTTATTTAATTATTGTCAAACCGATGGTTTAACCGATCAAACTATAAATTAATGGTCCGACCAGTTCAACCACCAGTCCCGTTTTTACATCTGTACGAGGTAATTTGTCGCGAGTAAAGAAAGAATGATCTATCTCAGTGAAACCTGCAAATGCACTTCAATGGCGATGACAGTGTTATTTTCACTAAACAGAAGGCCCTGTTAACAAGATCGTGCGTGTAGGGAGACATTACCTGTTGTGACGGTATAAGGTTGTGGCAAGTTTTGTCGCATGGATATGGGCAATCAATCTCTTTGGTTCTTTTTCTACCAAAGTACCAATCTCCAACTGCTACTGCAATGGTCTGTAATGGCATTTTCAAGTTCCCACATGTAATTTTTGTTATCCGTCCGAGTATCGGATATGAATATATTTGGATATTTACATTACATACCAATGTTCGAATTCGTCTCCGATCTTATTTGAATAATAAATAAATAAAAAAGTAAATCCAAAACATACGCATGAATCAACAGCAAACCATGTGTCCTGTGTCTCACTTTGACAATGAGCAAAGCATGAATTTATAAACATTCCTCCTCTTCCTGAATTTCTGTAGAATGAGTAAGTAGCCGAAAGCATATATTGCCTCAAACCTTGCAATACATTTATCTGGGTTGCATTGCATGCTGCCGGATTAAGCTTGCAATGATTCTAGTGTCCATGCGGATCGGCTGACGGTGGAACCAAACTATGATGAAACTGTTGTGGAAGAAACACAGTGGTCGACACTATGATTATATCAACTATGCTAGAACGTTGAATAGTGTTGAGTTTAAACTATATAACATCAGCAAGGAAATTTACCTGGAATATCTATGCTGAGTTCAAGATAAATAGGGCTTGTGATTATTTCAATGCATACTGGGGAAAGAAACACTACAGAAAAGGAAGTTACATACCTTGCGCTGCAAGCAAAAAAAATCATTCTTGTATGGATAAGAGCACCGCGGAGTTCATACCAGCTTCGGGTTGTTGATCGATTTCTTGCAATTTGGATTTAGATTTTTCTCTATCCCCTGTCATGTACATTTGTTTGGTGTTAAAAATTCCAGGACTAAAACAGGGTTTAAATATGTACATTCCATGATAATTCACACTCATAGTTCATACCTGCTTTATAAATCACTAGAGAGATGGATATAAAAGCAGACCAAAATTTAAGCCATAGATAAAAATAAGTACCTGTAAAGCGATTAGATCATGATAGAAGGACCTCATGGTAAAATTCAAAGTTATGTCTCGTCTGGAAAATGAAAAAAAAGGATGTAACATCCCGAAAGAAGCTTGTCTGCTGCAGAGAAACATTTAATGAAACTTACTCACCTAGAAAAAATCCAGCATCACTTAAACATTTCACACTTGCATTGCATGGTAACATCTTTGTAAGTTGTCACAGTGCAGAAAGGTTGCTAGACCCCCAGCAGAGCAACCTGAAAGCATGCCTACAGCAGAGAAAAAAGCAAATGAAGTATAGCTGAAGTTCACTTCAATATTACCACTGAACACTGCAAGTCATATTTACATGGGAAAATCTTCTTACATATAATAAGCACGTAAATTTGAATACAAAAATACAAGATTAATATCGAACCTCAAAAGTACAAAGTTATATAAGAAATTTTGTACTAATGTGATCTTACCTTGCGTGCACTTGACAACCCTTTGGGCAGAAGATCATGGATAATTGCTTCAAAATTTTCTGCCCTCTGAAATAAACAAATGACGTCTGTTCATTACAGATGCATATACAGGGAAAGGAATTAGTACAGGAGCCAATTCACAGGTCTTTAACAAACCCTGAAATGTGTAAGACATTCCTTATAGGGACATTCAGGCTTGCTTGGTATGAATGGAAACGATGAAAGATAGAATTTTTTTAATCAAATGATCGTGAATATTAACCATTTGATTAACAAATTTTCTGATCCTACCATGACTTAACCGTTCATGCATTCAAGTTTCAGAACATAGAGTTATAAATATGATTTTAAAAAGAAAAAGGTTCACTTCAAGGCATAGAGCTAATATAGAATATCCTGTAAAGATAGTTTTTCCAAGGAATTTGTTGGGTGGTGCATCCCCTGGTGGGAATTCAGCTGATTTCTTGATGCTTGGTCTTGGTGATATGGTATGGAAGCCTCTCTTCAGTATATGAAAAAAGTAGTTTTTGTTAACTTTTGAAGGTGTCTTATTTTATGATCAGCAGTCATCATTAAATCTCGTTTGATTTTGATCTCTATGTTTGGTCTTGTCCCCTATGTTGCTCGAGGAGTAATTACTCGGGCAAGTTTACTGGTTGCAATAATGTTTATTTATTTATTTATTTAAAGTTGAATTTTATATGTCTATGCTATATATCATGCAACGCTCTTGAATATTTGCAGGCTCTTTGTTACTGGACTAGCATCTATTAGTATATTGAAGGTGTAGGTCCTTAAATCGTCAGTTCAGTTTCAAGCTTGAGAAGTTTATTCTGGTTTGCAAATGACACTTGCGGTCTTGCACTTGGGAGACCAGTGGTCTGGACTTGTCAACCGACCATTTATTTTTTGCAATTCATGCATTTATAGAGCAAGCACTCCAATAATATGCATGTGACATTTTGAGAATAACACCGTTGCATTGTTTATCAGTTTCACATTACTTTGCTGGCTATGTCAACCTCTTTCTTTTTCTCCCCAATCATTAGTGTGACTTTTCTTTTCTTTTCTTGGGTTCATGTAGGCTATTCCTGCAATGCTTCTAGCATTGGTCCTCTGTTTTGATCATCGAAAGAGTAGGGAAACGGTAAATCTTTTAGATTTACATTCCTCTAAGGGGCACAAATATATATGGCATGCGCTTCCTGGATATGCTGTTGGACTAGTAACTGCACTTGCGGCTGGCATTTCGCTCACCTCAACCTGCTCTCCTTTATCTGGTATTTTGTCATTACAGCTTATTGAAACTTGTTGACCCTCTATATTTATTATGAGTTTTTGGAAACATGATGTACTCATTCTGATCATTTCTATTCTCCCTGTTTACTGGATCGAAATTCACAATCTGATCATGTTTTTGCAAACATTAGTTTTTTTGAGTTCATGGGATGCCTGTTGCACCTCCACATCGTCTTTGACTTGCATCCTTGATCATTTACACGTAGGTACCTTCACGCCGGGCCCGTAATTTTCATCTCGTGGTTAAGGAAGGAGCTACTTGAATTATGGGAAGGAACCATGCCAAATCTCAATGACAATGCTAGGCAGATAGAAGCCTGATCCATTTTGTCTTGTGGCACAATGCCGGGTTAGGTTGCGTCTCGTCGGGGCACGTGGAACCGTTTGGTTTATATTCCTTTGGATGTTCTGTCATTGCTCTAAATGCTTTCTGGCCTTCCATTTATGCCTTACTATCGATGGTAAAACATACCTCTATCTGATGACCAACAAGCTGTATGTGATACTATGCAACACTTTCATCCTCTATATGAAAACCAAAAAAAAAGTTAATGCTCAAGAGGTGATGTGAAATCCAGTCTTAAGAGAAAAGAATTGTTGAAAAAAATAAAATCATTAATCATTTTTCTGAAAAGGTTCAAAATAAAAACGGATATACCAAACAAATACAGGTTCAAAGTTGTGGTAAAATCTGAAGAAGAAGAAAAGGAGAGAGATTTAAAACGGCACCGTTCCAACGACCTTAAGAATCCTGCGCTTCACTGAAACGTTTGTTTTTTGGAAATCTAACCTTGCCAATGATACATTCCCAAATGAAAGCCAGAAAACAAATTCGATGAGGCTAGTGATTGAACAATAAGCTGGTTACAAGATCAACGATTGCTCTAAAATGCTTTCTGGCCTTCCATTTATGCCTTACTATCGATGGTAAAACATACCTATCTGATGACCAACAAGCTGTATGTGATACTATGCAACACTTTCATCCTCTATATGAAAACCAAAAAAAAAGTTAATGCTCAAGGTGATGTGAAATCCAGTCTTAAGAGAAAAGAATTGTTGAAAAAAAAAATCATTAATCATTTTCTGAAAAGGTTCAAAATAAAACGGATATACCAAACAAATACAGGTTCAAAGTTGTGGTAAAATCTGAAGAAGAAGAAAAGGAGAGAGATTTAAAACGGCACCGTTCCAACGACCTTAAGAATCCTGCGCTTCACTGAACGTTTGTTTTTTGGAACTATAGCAATGTTTTTGCTCTTTCGTACTCCGATGCCTGCACTCAGTTGAGAAGTTTCTGCAGACATCATCTGAAAGACTGTAGAACGTGGTGGAAATGTGCTACTACCTGTGAATACCGCTGGACGAGGGTTGGAACTCTAGGGATTTTTTATGGTTGTAGTAGCATCCATGGCAAGCTTGGAAGCAGGTTTTTCTCATGATATCATTGTTAAACTTTTTACTGAAAAGGGCCAGGTGAGTTCTATATCATGTGAGACCTTGCAGGTTTTAGATGTCGATAAGCATCTACTTGTGGTCAATAGAGGTTCTTTACTCGATGACCAAAGGTTTTAAAGCTCTTTGTCGTTCAAGATTGTTAGGGATATGGATGGAAAACTTGACCAAGGCTCTGCTACTGACACACCACCTTCAAAACTCGAGTTAACTGTAAGCTGAATTCTTGCTCAACTCACAATTGATGCCACATCTGATTTATAAGGTATATCTCAACAATAAGGCGAGGCAATAATTTCATAAATCAGAATTCCTTTCCTGATCTTATCTGTAATATAGGTACAATTATCTGAGCAGCTGATGAGCAACGTGCTCTTTAAAAAGGCAACTACTAGAATTTGTCTTGTGATTACCAAAACCATCTTTGAGTTATATTCAATCCCCGTCACTTTGTCTAGCATGTCTGCAACATCAGTTAGGAGACTACCAATAGTGTGGTAGATGCTTAGTAGCGAAGACAGAAAGTGGCATGCCTACCCTTTTCCACATAAATCTTCGTAGCTGACCTAAAAATGCCAGATTCCGACCACTTCCTTCCAAGGTGTCAAAGTACTGCTTTCCATATTTGCTTAAAAGTCACAGAACAATAGAAATGACCTCAAACTATCTTAATGCTAAATCATTTAATTATGGCAAAATCACACGAATATAGAAATAGAAAAAAAAAATCCAAAAGTAGAGATCATTGAAATTTATTTTCTCAATAAGGTTGTATTTACCTTGAAATTGGGAAGACGCTTGGATCACTTGACATCTTCATGAAGACGCATGGAAGACCTGGTATTTTCTTTGAACAAATATACGGGAAGATATCATGTCTTCCCTACATCTTCCCCGACGATGTTGGGTGGTCCAGACGTCTTCCCCAAATATTGTAACATCATCTCATTTATTTTTCACTTCGTTCAATAATTTAAAATTATTTATTTCACTCATCTATATTTAAAACAATAATATGAAATATGTAAAACTAACCTATATTAGCATTTTAGGTTTTGAACATATTTTATATAGTTGTGGATTTTACACATCACTTGTAAACAATCTCCCATATGTGAATCCACTTGATATCGAGTTTTTTAAGGTGTAAATAAAATGAACAACGATGATAACACGAGGGTGGATAGGGTGTAGGTTCTTCACAAAATACATATATGAGTGACAGAGTAGGCAATTGAGTAATTCGAATTGAGTTTTGTTCATTTTGAATCTAAACTGCAATCGGTTTAGATTTAGATCGGGTTTAGATCATATTTGATTCGGGTTTAATTCATGTCTATGGAAATTTTGTTCGGCTCAAATTCGGATCTATTAATTTTCGCACCAGATTAATATCGAATTAGTTGATTTTAGATCGGGTCAATATATTTCGATTTGAGTCAACCATATATTTTTTAGTCAATTCAGGTCGGTTTCACTTCGAGTCAACCTTTAGATTTTCGGGTCAACTGTTGTCATTATTTGACTTAGTTTTCATTGTTGTTCTTTTTTACTTATAGTTTAAGAATTTTATGTTAATATATGTCACATCCCAAATTCTGAACTAGAAGTTTTAGATTCAATCAATTAAATCAATGAATTTTTAAATAATTTTTTATGTGAATATATATTATACAGTTAAAGTTCAAAAACTAAAGTTATTGCATAGATATAGAGATGATTTCTTAACTATGGACATATTAAACCATTAAACAAGGACTATATTAAACCACTAAACTGTTATTTGAAAGGGTGGTTAACAAATAGTATAATATAAAATGAGAATAAAACATATAACATTTTACTATTTATCAATGATAAAAATATATCATAATATAAATAAATAAATAAATAAATGTTCATTTACTTATACTCAATTATCAGGGTAGTTCTGTTGTACGACAACCTTAATATACGGCTAAGGAAATGTTCTACCGGAAATTTTAATATTTTTTTAACATTTCCGGTAAAACGTTACCTAAAACATTGTTTTTTTTACCGAAAATATTAATTTTGGTACCTAATTTCCAATAAAAAAATAGCATTTTATGTAGCGCCCAATATTAACATTTCCAATAGAAAAATAATGTTTTAGGTAGCGATTTACTGGAAATGTTAAACATTTTAGGTAGCGCCCGATATTAACATTTCCGGTAGAAAAATAATATTTTAATTAACGCTTTACCAAAAATATTAAAAAAAATATTAACATTTCCGATAATACTTTTTTAACGTATATCAAGACTGTCGTACTTTAGACATCCTCAATTAGGAGGTTAAAATCAGATCAAGGTCGATGTTCAATTCAAATCGAATATGGGTAACCTAAAATTATTTTCAATTTGGATTCCTTTCCATTCAAATTGTTTCCAACTTGTGTTAGTTTAGGTTATTTTCAGTATAACTAAATTTCAAGTCAATTTCAATTCCATTTTAGGTCATCTCATTCAAGTCATGGATCGGGTAAAATCAATTCAAATAATCAAATACGAGTCAAATTTACCAAGACCAATGAGTAATCAATTGGTTCGACGTAGAAAAATTGAAAACCAAGTAAATTTGTTTGCATTTTTTCTGAATAAAAATCAAATCAATTCAAAAGAAAAATCAGCAATCACCGATCAGTTTTCAAATCGATTTGAATAGACAAATCTAATCTAGAAAGACATAACTTTAGAGTCATTACTTCCTCCAATTTTTCATATTCAATTCAAATAAACAAGTTTTCGAAACACAGACTTCAGTCTCAAACAACAAACAAAAAACACAAGGTAAACACTCTAGCTGCTACTAAACAAGAACAGAGCGGAACCAAGAAAACAAAGGTTTATTTCTTCTTTTCTGCACCTCCACCATGGGCCCTGCAGCACCAAGAACAATATTATTACCGTTTTTAGATGGCAAAGGTTCCCTCAAAACATAAGAAAACATATACTTGCTCGTCTGAGACATAATGAAAGATATTACCTCATTTTGCGGAGAACGCTGGACATCTCTTCACGCTTCTTCTTTGCCCTTTTGTGAGTTCCCAACTTCCTTTTGCTACCTTCAGAGCTCGCTTGTCCTTGCCGACTTTCAGAAGTTCAGTGATCCTCTTCTCGTATGGTGCAAAACCAGCAACTTCCCTAATCAAGCTCCTCACAAAATGGACTCTCTTGCTTGTTTTCTGAATAAAATAAAGTAATCAGGACTGTGACTTCTAGGCTGAAACAAGCTCTTTGAAAAGATAGATACAAATAATAACAACAAATCTAACACAGCATTTTACTAGCATCAGTATTTTCCTATGTTGCTCTGACTATTTTTAAGTACTCGTTTTCATGCATATCCGAATAATACAGAGATATAACCCGCCAAAAACTGTCAATTACACTACCATAAGTCCATAACTAAAACCCATGCTCGAATCCGAGCCATGTAGATTTTTCACCTAAGCAAGTTTACATTTCTCTTTTGATAAAAGATTATTTCTACTGGCCATACACAATTACAAATAATCTACATAAATGACAATAGATATGTACTTACTCCTTTCGAATTGAGGGACGCGGAGCCAACTCTTCTTGGTAACAACATGACCCTTGTTCAGTCCTACAAATAGGCCAGAATTTGGCTGCTTGGTAGCCATGCCTGCATCAGAAACAACAATACATTGAAGCAACATTTCAATAATCTTTCGTATTCAAATTAATCGGTCTCTTATCAACTCCTTCAAACAGGAGTTGATAAATCATTTTAACCTAGGAATCGAACCATTATATTATTATTATCCTCCATAAATAGCTAAAATTCCAAAAAAATCTCAACACCAAGATCTACATGTAGATCAAATGGCATGAAAAATGGGCTTCAAAATTAACTATAGCAAATAGAACAGCACGGAAACCGAAGCTTTTAAGACAATAGCAGAACGCTAATATCATCATATTAGCTCAAACAAACCCACCGATCAACGGAGATCAGATAATGAATACAGCAACATTTCTGGGATTTCAGCTTACAGTTTCGTTTCCCAGGCAATCAAACAGAGCAGAACACTCGGGGAAAAAAGATACTAAAGAAGTGTGAAGGGGATCAGAGAGAGAGCGAAGATGTACCTGTGGAGACGGGATATCTGAGGCGGAGTTAAAAGAAAATTGGGTTCTGGATTCGTGATATAACAAATATTGACCGCTAACCCTAGGTTTTTAGGGTTTGTAACATGGGTTCTGGGCTGAGAAACCAAGAAATAAGAACGTGCTGAAAATAAATGCACAAGGATTGACCCAACCCAAAATCTCTTAAAGCCCAATTGCTTTAGAAGGCCTATCTTTCTAGGGTATAAATATGTTTGGGTGTTGCTACTATGTTAAAACTTAAAATTTAGTCCATAAATATTAATTTTGTGACATTGAATTTTTTTTAAATATTTTTATTTGAAAATCTTGATTACCCTTTCACTTTAATTCAAGTTTATGTTGTTACGGTAGTAGAGATGAGAACAGATCAAGTAAGGTCGGGTTTTTGATACACCTGAATTTGATTCGAGTATATATCTTTCCATTCAATATTCGATCTGACCCATAGTTAGAGAAGTTCAATCTAACCCGAAATCTGACCCAAATTATGGGATAAAAGCCTGCACTCGATATGATCCGTCATAATATTCCTCATTTTTAATAAGTGAAATAGGGAGCTGATTAAAAAATATAGACAATGATATAATAGTACTTATCCCTAAATATAATGTCAATTATACTAATTATTCTTGAATCAGACATTGTTCACTCTAAATTGATCTTGACTTGATCTTATCATTCAAAAAGTCGACCCAATTTAAACTCAAAATTTTCAACAACAAAAAACCACATAAAACAAAATTGGATCGAAACTCGTTGAATTCAGGTTAAATGTCAATCTCTATATCGTAACTATTAGGGAATGTATCTTTGTAATTTCAATATTTATGGTTTACAAGAGAAAAAAACAACAAATGACATATTTAAGACAAGGTAACACTTAACAGTATTGTCTGAATGGTACATCTAAAATTACCTGGTGTTATGAAAGCAAGGCCTGCATTTTTGGTAGCATGCGTTTAACATTCTGAGCTCTACTATTGTATTGCTAGTGATATTCATTTTCAGGACTTGCCATGGCCAACAAAAGTGACTCAGCTTACCTCGGCTCCTCTCTTTGCCCTCTGCTTCTTCTAATTGTTTTCATTAACTCCTCGATCCGTTCACGAGTCCTGCTGCTCTGCTGTCGACTAGCTTCAGAGACCGCTCGGAAGCTGCCTGTGCAGCTATAGCAGCGGCTGCAAGTTCTTCTTTCAGCTTTAACTTGCCATTGGATATTTCCAGAGCTGCCTTTGTTTTGTCCAACTCTTGCTTCAAAATGACAGCCTAATCAAACATCAATGTTGTTGGATTTTATCTCAGCAACCCCAATTAAATTCAATGTCATTTTTAAGAGTTATCTAGATATAAATCAAGATTATCTATACTATTCTGAGTTTCTGACTGCTTCTGCTTGAAGCTCATGTATTTGACATTTGTGTCATGGGGGATATGATCCTCCATATTCGTGGAAACTTTAAATATGTTTGACTGATACGATGATAAGACGAGTCAGACTAGTCTTAGGCAAAGAGTCGAAGCCGAGTAATGTAAAAGATAAAAAGATATTCGTATTCATTCACATAGCACACAAGTTTGATGGTTCATATTGACAGAATACAACTACATACCAGTTTGTCACGCTCTTAACCTCTTTTTTTCCTGCTTCCACTTCCAACTCACAAGCTTCCCTCCATCTAGCAACACCTGCTTCATTTTCTTTTATTTCCGTCAATAGTTTCTCGACCTTATAAAGAGAAATTTCAATAAAATAATAAACTAAGAACAGAGAAGGGGGGTGAGCTGAGGATGCAGGAAAAAAAGGCAGATGCTAACATTTTGAGCTAAAACCATCTCCCTGTCTTCCAATTCCTTAATGTACAGTGTTTTCTTCAATTTTTTGAACTTGTTTCTCTGTAAGACTCTGCAGTCGCTCGTTATCGGACCTAGCATAGCAACGACAATAAATCTTTTAGCAGGAATAAGAATTGCATATTTAAAAACGGGAGAGCATAGATTCATAATATTTGCATCTTCCGAAAGAGGCACATCAATCTAGTTTTTACCTATACTATATCGTTAAAGTTATAAACTACAATCAAAGGATGCCTACATTGTCATCAAAAGCAAAATATTACATAGAGAAGTGCAATCACCGTGAGTTCCGATGCGAGTAAGTCTCCTATATATGCTCAATTAAGTTTTCTCATGTATCTAAACGATCATATTCTCATACTCATCAGAATATTTATCGGATGCAAGTTCGGGTACATAAGCAATAGCAGCAAACGTTGATGAAATACCGAGATTCCTCCAAAGATCGTCGTAATTGAGAAATTTCAAGTCTTAAATTCTTCATTATCTTCTCCACCGTAGAGGCCTGTCGAAGACGGAAGTTACTATGCAAGACATTTTGTTTGTTGCAAATTGATCAATGTATAGTACAGACGCATACCAGCTAGCTAGAATTACTATCACTAATTCTTACCGAACAGTGTGTGCCATCTATAATAGAAAACGATGGATTGAACAAAAAAAAAAATACGAGTTGTTCGAAGCGTGCATGAAACACTGTCCTTAAGTATCTTAACCCATATGAATTTTAGGTTCAACTGAACGGCAAAACTGAAGCATCCATGTGAAGCTAATATGTCAATGCAAACAAAGATAAAGTGAACTTGAACATACCAGGCTAACAACCTCCTCTTCACACTCGCTATTATCGGATTTACTCCCATTAGTAGAAGTACTACTGGCCCCGGAACTCTCGATGGCTTGCTCGTTGCTTCCCATCATAAACCCGAACCCGACTCTCTGGAGCCCCCGCTCTGCAATATGTAACAATGCCACCCTCTTTTGCTCATTGTTCCCTTTCAACTTATTCAAATTCTTCTCCACTGCCTCTTTCTCCACCAAAGCGATCCTCAACAAGCTGTTGATGTCACGGTTCTCCTCCGTTAAACTCACAAGGCTGCTCTCCAATTCCCTCTTCTCCTTCTTTCTTGCTTCCTTGAACTCATTTGCTTTCGAGTTAGCTTCACTCGCAAGTTTTAAAACCATGGTAATTTATCTCCAAAAATCCCCAGTTCTTTGTTCTAATTCTGTTTTTTCGCTATCGCAATCGCTCTCGCTATCGACATTCTCCATCAATGCCTTTTCATCATTCAAAACTTCGATGAGTTTGACCAAATTTTCCTTCACTGACCGGATCGAATCCAAAATTTTCTCAAATACTTCATTCCGAACTTTAGTTTTGGATTCAAGCTCTTCGATTTTTCCTCTAGAAATTTCAAGCTGTTTCTCGAGTTCTAGCTTCGCTTTCAATTCCTCGTCGATCTTTCTAGCGAAACCTTCTTCGTTTTCTCTCAGAATGACTTCAAATTCCTCGATTTGGTCGTGGACTTTTTCCGTTGAAGTAGCGGCGTGAGCAATTGCTTCGTCTCTTTGTTGCTGTAGGAGACTCATATTCTCCTCCAAAGATGAAGATTTGAATCGGAGAGATTCCAATTGGACGAGGATCATGATCGGAGATTGATGACGACACGGCGGAAGAATCGCGACCGCTAATAGAGATTTCTGATGAAGGGTCTGCGGTGGTTTCCATGATCTATAGACAGAAGAAAATGATTTACGGGTTGTGGTGAGAAAGGGAGATGAAGTAGGCATGGAGGGAAGAGAGTGTCTTCAGAAGCTACCAGTCAAACGGACACCAGAAAGGTCAGGTGGGCGAAGGGAATACATGGATAACTAGTTTTGGCGGGGATTAGTTAAATGTCACTATGTTATGACTTCCAGTTAAATCCTTATTTAGTCCCCAAAGTTGGGCACTTTTATCTATTTGGTCCCTGAATAAAGTTTCTTTTTCATTAGTTTGACACATGGAATTGCAAAGTATTATCCATGTTCATCATTATCTATTTTCATTTTTGTAATTTATGAAACATAAAATTGGTTACATCCAATTAAAAATTATCTGAATATTTTTCTTACACCTCACAATCATTGAAAATCTTAAAATATCTTTAATATCTGACATTAAAGATCTTTAAATGACGTAAAAGAAATGTCTTGGAAGATATCAAGACCTAAATTTTGAGATAATTCTAATGGCACGGCTTTTAATAGCACTTGACCTACAAGATTCAATTTCTCGTCACTGACCATAGTCACTTAGGCCATACCCTTCTAATAGTCTTCATATCTACGTTAAAAATACATTAACGAGTCTACATAATCTCTCAAATATGATCAAAAGACAAGATGCAACTTAATAAAACACCTTACCTTAGCGTTTTTTTAACTCTACCTTTCAATTGATATCGATCAACGATTGATAATCATTAATTATAACTTTACGCTCAAATAAAAAAAAAACATCGATAATATTACAATTCATTTGATCCTATCAATAAAACTACTCTTTTAAGTCTATTTTTTCCATTTCATACAGATCATGTAAATTTACATAAATTTAAATTTATTAGAATATGAAAAAAAATTAATTATAGCAAAGAACAATTCCATTATAATCGAAACAAACTTTAATCGAAAAAGATTCTTCAAGATGAAAATAGAAAGCAATATAAAAGTGCAAAGGACAATGCTAAAGCTTTATAAAAACGCTAAAATAATAAAACATTCAAACTAAAATCAATGCTCCGTTTAAATAGAAAAAAAAGGAAAAGGATAAAAGAATATTTAGTCCCTTTTACAATAGTTTCTCAACTTGGTCCATATTTTTTGTCCATATTAGTGTCTTAACTTAGATTATGCCACACGTTTTAGAATTTTCTTACACCTTAAACACATGATTATTCGATATCAATATCAATATATATATATATATATATATTAAAAACTACAATTATGTTAATTTATATACATATTAAAAATGAATTAAGACGACTTATATAGTATAAAAAAGTTAAATTCTATTTTTCAAATCATTATATTAACTTAGTTTGATGGATGAAATTAAAATATATATTTTGAGGATAGTCAAGTTTTTCATTAAATATATTCATTACTTATTATTCTCAATTATCAATTTTCACTCATTCAACAATTCAAAATTTTATAAAACTTAAAAATTTTATAGTGCGAATAGATCTTATCCCTTCAAAATTTATATCCATCCTCTCACAATAAATTTGTTATATTTTAACCTTTAATAATACATTTTTTAAAATTTAACTTCTTATTGTGTTAAATATATCATTGACAAAAAATAATATTTTATTGTGTAAATAAGTTAATTTTTAAATATATTAATTATAAAACTAAACTATTTAAAATTATTAAAATTAAAATTTAATAATTTTGGAAAAAAATAGTAAAACTTATAGTTTAATTAGTGTTTACGTTAGAAACGATTCAAGTTTTTCATTATAAAATTAAGACTCAACTTTAACTATTTTTTTGAACCGAACGACTTCAGTGGTATATGAATTATTGTTATTCTATGAATATCAGAGGTTTGAGTATTCAATGTCAAATGATTGAGATTTATCTATGAACAGATATTGTCTTATACTTACTACAAATTAATAAAAATTAACTATTTTTAAAAGACGATTATTAAATTTAATTAAAATAAAGACTAACATGATAAATTGTATAAAAGTTAAGGACTACATTTATCATTATTCCAATAACATAAAACTCTGCCTTTTCCATTCCACACTTGCCACTTGGTCTTATATTCCTTTACCCATCTTCTTTTCATTTATTTATTACCGTTTAAATCTCATCGTAATTTTCAAGCGACTGTTTCTCCCTTTTTTTCTTTGTTTTGTCCAAAAGGTAGGTTAGACTTGAGAGCAATGACACAGATCTAATTATGAAAAGAAGAAGAAAATGCCAGGTTTTAACTCGGTGATTGACCACTCACCGAATCAATTTGGAAAATTTAAAGTGGTCCTAAATCCCGATCATAATTCCCGTGGAACGGGATACTCTTAAAATAAGAAAAAAATCAACAAGAAGAAGAATCTGTGGATAGATGGGAAGTCTGTGGGAGAGAATGAAGGAGAGAGAGAATACGGTGTTGAGGAGGTTATTTTTGTTGCGGTGGGGAGGAATGTTGAGAAGAGCAAGACGACGCTTAATTGGGCGGTTGACAACTTTCCCGGGAAAAGATATGTGTGCTTCACGTTCACCGGCCTACTCATGTACATACATCGAGTGAGTTTATTTTTTCTTTTCCTTTTTTAATTTTGTTGAATATTGAATTTTGGAGTTTGCTCACTGGTTGTTGATATACCGTTTTTTGCTGAGAAAGTTGAAGGAAAAAGAAAGGGAGATTTGGAAGTTGTTTTTGTTTTTTACTGCTGACGCCTGCTCTTTTTGTTTAAAAAAATCAAAATTCGTGAAAGAAAGAGAGCAATTGTTTGCTTGTTCCTGTTTTTATCATTAGCTTATTAGATTTGAAAACAATTTTTTTAAAAAAAAATTCTTGAGCTGATTTTTTGAATAACTCAATATCGAATGAACTAGGATTGAATTTTAGCAGCACTTCTGGATTACAAGATTATATTGCTGCAAATCCATTAAATCTCCCGGAATTTTTGTTGGAATAATGAACGGTGGACCCTTGCTGGAAATACAGAGTTTGATTCGAAGATGCCCAACCTCACAAAAAATACAAATAAATAAATAAATAATAAAATGGTTTGCTCTATGACATTGAATAATGTAAACTGGTTTCGATATGAACAAACAGAACTGAGGGACAACCTGTTTCTGTTTGGTATTTGATTTAAGAGTCCAGTTCATTTGACTGAAAATAGAAACGTTATGGAGTTACTAATCAGAAATCATACTTCATTTGGAGTTTATATTGCAGTTCAACGGATATTCATAATTTGACAGAATTGGTAAGTAACATGTTTCTGTTTGGTAATTTGATTTAAGAATTCACTGCTTTGACAGATGATAGAAAGCTTGTGGAGTTGGTGATCAGAAATACTATATATTGCACTTTAGTGGATGTTCGTAAATTGATAATGAGTAATGATTATTATGCATATTTGTAGCTTGATTGCTTTGATCATATGGTAGAGATTTTAAGGTACTCCTATATCTTTAATTTTCTAATTTTAAACAGCGGACAGAAAGCTCAGGCTTGGTAAATCGAAACAGCATGCAGTTGAGGCATTCCAGAAACTTGAAAGACAAAAATTGAGAGAACTCTTAGATGAATACCTTCTTATTCTTGACCATTCAGAGGTACTATTATTTTCTGTCTTTTCTGATTTAGTTCTGTCACCGATATGACCAAAATTACACTGCCCTGGAATTATTTTTGTTCTGAGCAGCACCCTTTCTGGGTTTGTTTGTTTGTGTTCCTATTAACCAATGGACATTGTCCAGGTACAGGCAGATGCAGTATGGATAGAAATGGACAGTGTTGAAAAAGGAATCGCAGAAATTATAGCACGTCAAAATATTAGATGGCTTGTCATGGGAGCAGTAGCTGAAATATTATTCTATGTAAAAATCTCTTATCACAATCCTATTTTCATCTTATACCATCATGGTGCAACTCTTATACTTAAGGAGATTTGAAAAGCGTCAGTTATACCCAAGTAGTATCATCATGAATTTATGTAATTTTGGTATTCTGAATTCTTCTTAACAAACCTAGCTTGGTGATTACAGTGGTGGTGCAAGCCTCCAATTTATAATGTATTTGCAATTATGAACTTAAATTCTCTTCGAGATTGCAGGAAACTAGTGGAACTGAAGTCCAAGAAAGCAATATTTGTATGCCAAAGTGCACCAGTTTCTTGCCATATCTGGTTTGTTTGCAAGGGCTGCCTCATCTATACTAGGTAATGCTTGGTTGCTCAACATTCTTTTAGGTTGGAAGAGGCATTAATGCCTCCTTCACTGCTGTTTGGTCCATTGGATCAGCAATGCAAAATTTAACTGTGACCTCATTACTTAAAGATGATAGATTTACCCTTCTTACTATCTTAGAATTAATTTGTTTGACTGGTGGCGGTTGTCTAGCTCTAAACTAGTGGATTAGCATTTCAGGTTAACTTTGTAGAGTTTTGCACTGAGAACTTAAATGGTTTTTTACTAGTTGGACTTAATATGAAACAGAGTAAGCAGAAAAGAAGGATCTAGTAGAGAGATTGCAACTCCATCACGACCACCGGATTCACCCTTAGGATCAGCACAATCACAGATCTTGCTGTCAGAATCTGTGCTTAGGAAGAGACTTCTAGGTAAACTCCCTGCTTCTGATCAAATTCTTATTTTAGATCTTGTCTGTTGGCTCTCATTTATAGAGTTCCAGGCAGATGTTTTCCCCTAGGAATAACTTAGTTGCTGAGCCATGCAGAATTAGAGGTAGAGACTGACAGAGTGAGGGGAAATTTGAGGCCTACTTCCATTCATTCAGAAGATCCAAACTTGTGTAGCAATGGAGTAGGCAGAAAAGAAGGGTCTAGTAGAGAGATTACAACTCCATCACCAACACCGGATTCACCCCTAAGTACAGCGCAATCAGAGATCTTGCTGTCAGAATCGGTGCTTAGGAAGAGACTTCAAGGTAAATTCCCTGCTCCAGATCAATATCTCATCTTAGATTTTGTCTGTTGACTTCCATGTATAAAGCTCCAGGAAGATATTTTCCCCTAAGGAATAACTTTGTTGCTGAGCCATGCAGAACTAAAGATAGATACAAACGCAGTGAGAGGAAATTTAAGGTCTTGTTCCTGGCATTTAGAACATCCAAACTCATCTAGCAGTGGAGTTGTTGACACTGATGGGTCAACCCTGTTGCGAATGGATGAGGTGAGAAAAGATGCTTTAATTTTTAACTTGTTGGTAACATTGCCAAGATAATTGACGTTATTTTCTGGTAAGGCTGTAAGCTATTCTAGCTGTTCCTTTTAAACATTGCATTTAGAGAAAAAGAAAAGAAAATCCAAGGGATTATGGTTTTTATTGTTGAATTTATCAAGCTTTTATAAACCAGAGTTTGGATTCCTTTGAGTCAGATTGTGTCCAGCAAATGAATTTAGTTACCTGTTAAAGAAAAACACCTTCTTAATCTTCTTCTTAGTATGTAAGCTATTTTTATCACACTAAACAACCAGATTATACTACAATGATTTGCTGATTTTCAGGAAGCAGAACATCAACGGCAAGTCAGTAATGAAATTGATGAACAAGTAGAAGTGTCTACTATATATGGTCTTAACTTAAACCAGGAAGCCTTTTCAGAAACAGTGAAGCAATGGAAGGAGGATGATGACATGGAGGCTATATCCAAGGTGAAAATTGCTTCTTCTTTTGCTTGATTGACAAGATTCTGATTTCAAATCGAATGAAGCTTCGGAAACATCTTGCCTGAGTAACTTGATAGAAGATGAAGTTGAATTGTACCATTTCCACTGATCCCCCCACCCCCCCTTCTCTCTCAAAAATAAACAAAAAATTCCTGCTCATGATACTTCTTTTCAGGAAGAGGCTTAGAAAGCTTATGTGTGAAGGAGATGAGCAGAAGGAAAGAGATGGAGGAATTTCTTGAAAGAGAAAAGCAAGAAGTACAAAAGATGAAGGATCAGCGTGATGAATTTATTAAAGAACTGCAAAGGGTTAAGGACCAAAGGGTGAAACTTGAGAGCCAAGTTGCGGAGTCCCAATGCATAGCGGAGCAGTTGGAAGACAAGATGTTCTCAGCTGTGGAACTTTTGATTAGTTTTAAGAAACAACGGGATGACATGAGAATAGAGCATGGAAATGCATTGAGGGTGTTGGAAAAATTAAGGAAATTGGTAAATGGAAGAGATGGAAGCTTTCCAGGGACACAAATCCTTGAATTTTCGTTCATGGAGATTAACAACGCCACTCGTAACTTTGACCCATCTTGGAAGATTGGAGAAGGAAGATATGGAAGTGTATACAAGGGTTTCCTTCGCCATTTGAATGTTTCTATAAAAATGTTGCCTTCATATGGCTCTCAAAGTCTCATGGAATTTGAAAATGAGGTAAACTTTATCCAACATCTCTACATAATTACAGCATCGAAAGAAATTGTTGTTCTTGTTGTTTTTTTCCTTTCCCCTTTTCCCCGTTTCCCCCCTGCTATAAGCATCTGCGCATGATACATCTGATGAACTAGAGACAGATTGTAAATTAGGATTGTCATACTAGGGAAAAATCTTCTTTCATGGAGGAACCATTTTTGGCATCATTCAATTATTATCGCAGTCTTGAAATGTGCTTTGTTATGCTACACCTTGGCATATTACCATAAACAGTAAATCACCGAGTTGTTGCTTTAACATCGAAATATGTTTCGAGTGTACCATTTCAGTGATTAAAAAAAACATTTCCGATCAGAGTAAAGTAGAGGCGAGAATAAAAAAAGCCTCTCAGACAGCAATTAATTGTTTGCATATCCTGCAAGCTTCCGGATCATTTTATTGATAAGAAATCTGAGGTGCTTTCTGAAAGTAATCTGACATATTCAATTGGTGCTTCTCATATATAGGTTCTTTAGCTGCCCCTTTCTATGGTTCAAAAAGTGGCCTTAGTTAAATTTCTGTTACCCATTAATACCACCAGTAAGTTTTCCAGTGATGGTTTATTTTCTGATAATTTATTTCAGGTAGAGATATTATGTCGGGTTAGACATCCAAATCTGGTAACAATAGTTGGAACTTGCCCGGAATCCAGGTCACTGGTCTTTGAGTACCTCAGGAATGGCAGTCTAGAAGAGCGCCTTGCCTGCAAAAAAAAACTCCACCACTTCCATGGCAAACTCGAATTCGCATTGCTTCTGAGATATGTTCTGCTCTTATCTTCCTCCACTCTAACAAGCCTTGTATACCCCATGGGAACTTAAAACCTTCTAAGGTCCTTCTAGATTCCAATTTTGTATCAAAGCTCATTGACAGTGGCATCTACCGCTTGATCCCGCAAGGTGAAAATGCAGATATTTCTGCATCTGTTTATACGGATCCAGTGTATCTCGAGAACAGAGAAGTTACCCGAGAATCTGATGTGTACTCGTTTGGAATGATACTGTTACGACTTTTGACTGGGAGACCAGCTTTGGGGATCTTGAAAGATGTTGAATGTGCATTAGAGACAGAAAACTTTGACACAGTGTTGGACCGGACAGCTGGGAAATGGCCATTTGAAGATGCCGAACTCTTGGCTCAGTTAGCATTAAGGTGTTGTGACATGCAGCCATGGAATCGACCAGACATGTCAGAAATCTGGAGTCTGCTCGGACCAGTGAGGGATGCATGTACCAACTCAGCACCATGCTTGGAAGCTAAGGAGCTTCGTCGTGCTCCTCCTCATTTTGTCTGCCCAGTTTTTCAGGTAACATCCAAGAACAGTTCTTTGGAGTAGAACTTATGCCTGCCATTCATCGAACCCCTTTTATCACTTGAACAAGTGAATCAATATGTATATGTGTGTATATTCTTTTTAGTGATTTTCATGGTTACATGATGCATTTAGCACATGAAGATCCCCCCAGTTTCATTTTTTTCTACCACATATAGTTTTCATTTGGCTGAAAAGAACATATTTAATTTGGTTCTTATTTCCATGATGTCTGTCTTTTGAATTTGCAGGATGATGAAGGATCCCTCATAGCGGCCGACGGCTTCACATATGAAGCCGATGCTATTAGAGGATGGTTGGAAAGTGGCCACGACACATCTCCGATGACAAATCTTAAGCTCGATCACTGCAATCTGGTCCCTAATTATGCTCTTCATCAGGCAATTCAAGAGTGGCAACAACAATATTGATACTTCATCTTGCTTTTCATTTCCTGTACGGCCAGGCATCTGGCCGTACGGATCATATTACTCGACCTTCGACCACCGGAGCGGATAGAAAGTATATACCTTACTCATACTCGCATGTAAAGCTCAAGGGATTACAGTGCCATCGCTGAATCAAAAGTTTCACTTATTATTCTTTACAGAAATATATGCTGAATTAGACGTTTCACTTCATCTTCTTATTCGCTATAGGCTTATTATGTTGAAGTGAATAATAACGATAACGACCATAAATCATTTGTTTTACCCTATATACCCTCCTAGGATTACTCAAATTACAAGTTTCTGAAACTTCAGGGACCCGGCAGGGTCAGTTCTTGGGTTGAAATTGTGGGCGGTACTGATCAGGTCGAGGTTCAAGTGATAGCAGCCGCCACACCAGACCAAAGTCCATATAATTGTCATCTAAATTATTGATTCAAAGGAGAACCAGTAATTACAGTATCTGTTCTTATTTTGTCTGATCCAATAAAAGAATAACTTAATATCCTGAAATGCTGTGATTAGAAAAAAGTACTGTTTGCTATCATCCTATCAGTTTCAAACCAATGGAAAGTGATTATAGCAGAGTGGAGGGCCACGGGTTTCACACTTTAAGATGTTTCAAATGATTCAAGTGTTTCTACATTCGAAACATGACACGGCAGCTTACTGTATATGTTATTAGGAGTAAATAAAATTCGATTCGAAAATTATATTCAATTCAACTAAAATTTTATAAGTTTAACTCAAATTTTTGTTAAATTAAAGTTGAATAATAAATATAATTCACCGACTCGTCTAATTCAGAAAAAATTATCTCGATTCAATCAAATACTAACCATTAATTTTTCAATTAAAATCATTTGTACTAGGCACAGCCTGTTACATATTTTTTTCTGTCCTTGATTTTTGTGGACAGAAGCATCAGCTTCAGCCTTCTGCCTTCAGCTGTTACCAAGGACGAAAATAGAGCCTCTAAGGTATTAGTGGACCATAACCTTTAAAAATTAAAATGTTGAAAATTTTAAGTTAAAACAATGATAAAATTATTTGTTACCTCTAAAAAATAGAATTCATTGCCATCCCTGTAAATTTGGATAATTTTAAACAACTCCGACGATAAATATTGTTGAGTTCATCGCTATTAACCAAACATTGTTATGCTTATCCTTAAGCCAACACAAGTATTGCTGGCATCAACCATAAATGGACATCATTTTATGATCAACTATGAACTTCATTGCTTTATTGATCTATGCCCCAACTTTTCTATTAAAATCATATATAGACTTATCAACCCCTACTGCCCCAAGCATGTTTTCTCTGGCATCAAATCCATGCAGAGCTCTTCTAGTTAACTACCCTGTAATCCGGATTCGGAAGAGATTGCCGGCCGGATACATGTATACACAGTTTTCTTAAGAGATAATTCATAAATTCTGAAGATCATATTCATATAGGTGAAGAAAAACAGTCTGGATAACTAGCTTAACTTGATGCAAATAATACGAACACCGTGACTTAACCAAGCAATGTTAAATTTCTGGTCTGGTACATTCGTTGATACAGGAAAGATGTTGTGCAAGATATTAACCACAAAAATCATCAAATGAGCTACAGAGTACAGAGTACAGGCATGGAAAAAAATTATCCTTCTTACAGTTACATATTTAAAAGAAAATAAGAATACAACACTACACGTTAAAAGAATGCTCTATCAGTGCCCACACAGTTTATCCCTATGAACTATTCCCCCACTGGATCATCTTTTAGGTCATAAGGAATAAAGACTCTTCTGACCTCTGAAAACTAGCCTTTTAGTTCACTTCATCGTCTAATCATGCCAAGACTACTGAAGAAAGTACGACTTTCGACCTTCGGATAAATCAACTGAAAGGCTAGTGGTTTAGCGTTGCAAATCTATTTAAACAAGTTTTATGACTTTATGCAAGGAGGTGAAACTAAGTTGTATAGCTTACAAAACTCTGTTTACCTCTGGCTGAAACATAGGGAAGAAACTCCAGTTGTTACAGGGCCTAGCTTCCTTTCCGGAAACCTTTTCATTCGCCCACCATTCGGACCTGACGGTGGCCTTGTCAGAAGCTTCTCCTTTTCTGTTGTCAAAGTTGAACTCTTTAACTGACCCGAGAGTAACGGAGCGATGCTTTTGATAGCAATGATCCTCTTCAGCTTCTCCTGAAACCTTTTCATCTGTTTCTTTGGATGTTTCTATAATATACAGCTCACAAGAACTTTCTACATCCTTTGCTAGTCCATCTTTTTCTATCCCGCCCTGCGCCACCAAATCCTTCGGATATTCATACTCTGGTATGGTTCTGCTTGATGCCAGTGACTTGTTTTTGAGGCAGCGTGCACATCTTCGCCACTCAATTCAAAAGAGACCCTGTGATCAATAATCTCATCGGTTTTAGGTCTACGTGTTGTGTTAGAAAGCAATGCTACCTCAGAAATCTGACTCTCCACGAGAAGACCATCTCTTGAGGCAGGACCCAAACCATCAGGTGTCAATGATCCTGAACCCAATCTTGAACCCAAACCCAGACCATCTGGAGTCACACATCCAGAACCTAGTCGTGAACCTTGCCCCAGTCCGTCTGGTGTTAATGATCCAGATCCTAGCCTAGAACCCCATTTCCTAGTAGTAAATGTTCAAATCCTAAGATTTTGGGAGCATCCCCCATGCGGAACTCAAGGATAGGACGTCTATCAGGGAAAGGAGATGATGTGCCTGAATTAGAGATTACAGACCCAGGAGATATGAGATTACCACCAGGGCTCCCAGGGTATATTTGATAAGACTGAAACTCATAGTGGGACAATCCAAATTTCTGATTGATCCAACTGTTTCTCCGAGCACGCTCCAAGGAAGATGCCAGCAATTGAGCAAACGGTACTTCGGGAGATGAAGGTGTAGTCAGCTGAACAGATTCTGGAGGGGGTGTAAAAGGAGCTGTGGATGGTTCAGTTGTCAAGGTAGAGAATACCGGGGGTGTGACTAACTGGGTTTCATATGCATAAGGGCCTATGGCAAAAATGGATGCAGGTCCGCGGGGAGAGTAGGTGTTAACTGAAAGGGCAGTTAGGGATAGTAATCCAGCCGGTGATTGGGTGGAAGATGGAGGATCCGATTGCAGGAATGATGCAGGGGATGAGGGAGGGGCAATAAAGGGCATTACAATGCTGGTTGGATTGCTTACATTTTCAGCAGTTGAGACTGCAGCTCTAGGCATCACTGGTTCAGCGACAAGGACAGCATGGCCAATTCGTTTACTGTTCTTGTGAGATCCAAAACACCAGTAAAAGCTCCAGCAGCTTCCCCATCTTTTCTTCTGCAGTTAAATAAAAGAGTGTGAGTCAGGATTCCATACAGAAAATAAGTTATTTTCATCCTCAAGCACTCTCTGTAAGGTAGCAACCCTAAACAGCTAGAATAAGATGTGGATGGAGTAATGAAGAGTAAGATGAACAAATAACTATCTGTTACCACAACATAATAATGAGTACATCACAACGATTAAATCCGCATAAAAAATTGATAAAATCTTCTCTGCCTGGATCTTATTGTTGCAATATGCTTACAAAACTCCAGTTTCCATATTCCTTTGCTAACTTCGCATGTACAATGTGGTATACGCGACAAAAACAAATAAACTGCACAGCATAAAATACTCACTCAAACAACATAAACAGGTCTCAATGTACGTGTGAGTATATTGTGACTGGATTCACTATAAAAATCAAGCCAAAACTGCTGCCAAAAAGGCAGCTTGAGCAAGCATTTACTCTGACTTCAATTAGTGTTTCAGTTATCCAAGGAAGACCACATATTAGACAGCAAAGAACACACTTTTTGAATATAACTTTTAGTCCGAGATTATAAGATGGGTCAGTCAACAATTTTGGCTGATCAAATTGCATTCTTCCTAGAATATGATTCCATAGGCAGATCATAAAATGGAAAAAAAGACTAAAAACATATATCATTCATATCAAATATCAAATATCAAATTAAGCTCCATTTCTTTTACATTGTGTAAACCAGATCGACTAATTTTCCACCATAACCAGATATCAGAGAGTTCTTCCATAGTAGGACACTAGAATGAATATAGGAGATGCACCAACCACCCAAACCGTGAAGGAATTGTAGAAAACTGACCAAACTAACTAGAAACTACCAGAAATATTACTTTTTTACTTGAAAAAAAATAACCTTCTAAACTCAAATCTGCTCCTTAAAGTATAGGCGTAAAGCGATCTTTTATTTCTTTTTCTATTTTTAATTGAATTCCAATGAGTAAGATTTTCATGTTTGCTGTTTATTCTCAAGAAGCATGAAAAGCAAAAAGGTAAGACTAGAAGCTTGAGCTGAATCTAGCTCAGCTAAAGTTTAGAATTCCGGATCCGAATTTCAACTACTTTCAGTTTTTGCTCAGTTTCTCGGCGACCAAACAGATAACGGAGAAAATTAAAGTTCAATACTGAAATCAAATCACAAATAAATTTCATACTATTCAGCATCGAGAAAAGCAAGCAAAGAACATAAACGGGAATTTCTTTTTTCCAATAACTCGAGTCTCCGCTCTCCTCCCCACTTCTGGATTATCAATTCAAAAGAGACCTCGAATAATCTGAAAATCGTGAATTTCCAGTACTTTTCCCGGCAACCAATCGGGAAAAAAGAACAGAAGATTTTGTTTTTTACAAAATACTTATAATAAAAGTGGATATACCTGAACGGTGGTAGGCTGGACTCTGGACTCGGCGGAGACGATGGCGGAGGCAGCGGCGTTAACGGTTTCAACGCTGTCGTTTACAGTTCTCATCTTCGATTCATAAGCTTAAAACGATGCGCTAATAACATCAGCTTCATGTAAACTTTAAATCTATTCTTAACTCTCAAGATTCAACGAATCTTTAACAACGATTTGAAGACAACTTGAATGAAATAAAAAAATTAAAATTAAAACTTTTTTTTGCTTAAATTAATTCATATAGATCAGATGAGAGCTCTGATTTTTATTTTCTTTTGCCTTCTCTTCCGGTTCAGTTCCCATTCAGTCGTTTTCCTCCATTTTGCACCGAGTTATTGCCACGTCATCGAGATAGATGATGGGACCCACTGCTTTTAGTTTTTCATTTTTTCCATTTGTTGCTATCTGTTGTATTTTGCATTCTTTTTTTTTTTTGATGAAATTAAAATAAAAAAAAATAAAAAAAATATTTTGTTTTTAATTTAACAATCTATTATTTATGGACTCATTTGGAAAGTTCATGAATGAAGGTCAGACCAATCACAAAATAAATATAATATAATCTCTCTTTTTTGTATTATTTATATTCTTATTTTAAAATAATTTACACTTTTTTTTTCATCTTATCCTTTTGATTCTATTGTTGAACTACTTATTTCAGTTTCAATTAATTCAATCGTTAATGTGATTTAATTCTAATAATTATGATTAAACTAAAAACAGAAATTAAAATCTTGGTAATAATTTAAGTGATAATTTTTTTAATAATTGTTATTTAATTTATTAATCAATTATAAAAAATTAAATTCTACAATAGATTATTTTAATACATATAATTCTAACATTAAATATTATTTTATAGAATGAAAATAAAATTAAAAGGTAAAAATCTAAAAAGATAAAGAAATTATTTTCAATAGTTTGCTTGGTAGGTGAAAATATAAAAAGTTAAAATTCTTTTCATGTTTGATAGAGTCGAAAATGAAAGAAAGAAAAATAATTTCTTTAAAATATATATTTTGAACTAATTTGTATTTTTTTTATCTTTTTCCTCTTTATATAAATCATTAATTTTGTTAAAATAATAAATATTTAAAATGCAATGAAAATTTACAATTATTATTGCAAACTAAACACATAATAAAGAATTTTTTATAATTATTAACCCAATAAATTAGTCACTTAAAATCGTACAATTTTTTAATTAAAAAACTAGCTAAATAAACTCAATGAACAATAAAAGGAGATAAAACTATTGGACGACAACATATAAATTATAAATCAGAGTTAAATGATTTGAGAAAATTATCCAATAATACAAATTGTGTATACAAATTCAATATAAGGGTATAAAGCATGAAATATCAACATGATAACAAATATATGTCATCTTGATCAGTCACGACGAAATCAAATTCAACTCTGAAAAAAAAGATAAATAAAAACAACGGTCAAACTATAAAAATGTGTTAAAAGATATAAAAAAAACATCATAAAAATAAGGAAAAAAATTATAAAGATATAATTATTAAAAATAAAAAAATATTATGATATAATAATATAAAAAAGAAATAAAAAATATCAACAATCAATGATCATCATACACGCTAATATCTCGCCAGTCATAAAAATAAAGGAGAAAAAAACTAATAACTAGCGTAGAATAAATTATCTTTTTATTTTAAATTAGAGCAATTTGTTTTTATACATGACAATTGATTATCATTTCACTCTTACCAAGAATACTCAATTAGGGATGGTTAAGGTAGAGTTGGATATAAAATTTAAGGGTAAAGTATATAAATAATCTCCAAACTTTTAAGATTTTTGCATTTTAATCTCGACTTTTAAAATTTGTAAAATAATCATAAAACATTCAGTTCATTTTTATTTTTGTCTCTATCGTTACCTCCGTTAATTTTTTTCTTGATGTGGTAGTTAACTTCCCATCAACTCTTTTCTTCTTTCTTCTTCTTCTTCTCGTCCTCCTCCTTCTTCTCCTCCTTAAAACCCTAACCTCCAAAAAAATCAAAGACTCAAAAATCATAACCCTATTGAAAATTATAACCTCCACAAAATCAAAAACCCAAAAATCATAACCCATTTAAAATCATAACCTCCACAAAATCAAAACACCCAAAAATCATAACCCTACAAAATATGATAAGGTTTACCGGAGAAAATCATAACATGTACTATAAAAATCGAACTGTTACCAGAGAAGTGGAAAAGAGATGGATATCGACATGTTCCCGTAGAGGAATGATTAAGGATTGGTGTTGGTGGAGCCAACCTCCATGAACGACAAACATCAACTCATACGATCTTTACCAAAAAGATAAGACGAAATCGTAGCTTAATATCACTAGGAAGATTACACCACTGTCCAAGAATTTACACCTTTTCATGATTTGTTTATCCTCAAAACACCGAACAAAGAACAACGAGGGGATTAATTGATATTTATAGGGCTCACGCGTTTAGCAAATCAACAAGCATACTCGGAGTTCAATTTAGTTTTTCTTCTTTACAAACAAAACAACAAAGATGAACAAGATAAAAAGATTCTTTACTACACTTGGATCATGTTACACGTATGAACTAAAGAAGAGCTATAATTTTGTGAGCAATCCGATGAAGTTGGGGGAGATGAGAAGCACATTCTGGCACAAGATTGTAGGAAAGTCATAGAATCGATAAGTCGATCCTTTGTTTGGTGAATGGTTGGAAGAAAATGAGTTGACCAGCCTGAGACATGAGCAACCAGCCATACTTGGAGAATCAAAAATAGGAGAATCATTTTGTGGGGTTATGATTTTTGGATTTTCATTTTTTTCGAGGTTATGATTTTTGGGTTTCTGATTTCGTGGAGCTTATGATTTTCAATGGGGTTATGATTTTCGGGATTTTGATTTTTTTGAAGTTAGGGTTTTCAAATAAGAAGAAGAATGAGAAGAAGATAGTTGGCGGGAGTTTAATTGCCACATCAGCAAAAAATTAACGGTAACGGCAGGGATATAAATGAAAATGAACTGAAAATTTGATGTATGTATTGTAAGTTTCAAAAGTTGGGTGACAAAAATACAAGTATTTTAAAAGTTCAAGGACTATTTATATACTTTACCCAAATTTTAATTCACTTAAATTTCACTTAAGTATAATTTATTTCCATTTCTGTTATCCGATTTGATATGAGTTTAGTAAACTACTAATGAATCAGAAACTTATTCGTTTTTTAGATACAAATTTATCTAACTTGACATGAAATAATATAATAAGATTTTAATTAAAAATATAAATATAGATATTATATTAATTAGTTTTTAATAAATAATATTAAAAATATTATTCTTCGGACGGATACTTATACCTTTATTATGACTTAATTTGACTTGTTTTTATTCTTAAAAATTTAGATTGAACCTTATTTAAACTTAAATTAAAAAATAATCATATAAAATTAGGTTGAATCAAAACCTATTATATTAAGATGAAATATACTCTCCTACGTTTAACATTTGTTTATTTTATTTTCTACTATTTTTTTATTTTCCACGTATTTTAGAAAAGAATAATTCCTCGTCTTATTGCTTCGATTCGTAATTATTTGTTTTCCTTTTAATAGGTGAATGGTCCCACAAGGAGGTCTACAAAAGGCACCGAGCAAGATAACGGTTAGAATATTTTATTTCGTAGCTAACAGCTTGACGGGACTGCCCTTGGCTTTTATTTCAAATTTCTGATGATGCCACGCAGTTATGGCTAAAAGGCCAGAAAGGTGTGAGAAACTCGTGACTTTTTGTAATGCAATGTACTGTTGCTGTGTTGCATTTGCCATTTGTCGCTAATGCCGATATTCTTAACCTTATTTGTAAGGGAGAAAACAAATAGTTTTATTATATTTTTTTTATATGTTTAAATATACTCTTTAATATTTAAATTAAATATATTTTAAAATTCATCAAACAACTTTAATAATTAAAGGATGTGATATTTTTTAGAAGTCATAAATTTAAATAATTATGTTTACAGAATATATATACATTATCAATTATGAAAATAATTTAATGAATAAATATTAATTTTCAATTAATTTAAAATATTAAAAAAGTTTAAGTGTTTAAAAAATATTAAAAATAAATGTAGGGTAAAGTATGGAAGATGGTAGACGACAAAAATCAACCGCTCAAACCAATCAAATCACCGAACCAAAACCGAGTGTACATGACTAAAATGACCCGGTCTTACAAACGTCCAACGGGTACAAGGACGAGCAATAGTCGGCTAAATTTGCGATGTTGGAATAGGGGTGTTTTTATTAACAAACCCCAACAAAAAAGCAAACGATTTATGTTACATTTTAATGCAGTAACAATTTATTATTACTGTTTTTTAATAATAAAAATTGATTATAAAATAATATATGTTTAATTTTTAAACATATATCTTACAAATATAATTATTTAAATTTAAATTTTATTTTAAAAATAATATATTTTTTATCACTTAACCTACTTGATTAAATTATTATTATTATCACTACTCTTTTATTTGATGTTCAGGTTGGAACAAATGAAACTCTATTGTCAAAGGCGCGCACGTGTGCTGATCCACTTGTTGGGATTACGTGTGTTTTCGTGACAAATTCCTCCCGTTTTTATACACAATTATAGAGGCACATAGTTGGATTTAAATTAGATTTGGATCGAATAAAAATCGATTCGGTTTTTTCATCAAGCCAAAAAATTGATTTATAAAAAACCCGGTTCGGATCATAACCGGTTTGGAGGGCCGGATGATGTAACTGGTGTAATCGGTTTTGGTTTGAAAAAATCTGTTTTTTTATAAAAAAAACCGTTTTTTCATCCGGTAAAAAATTCAGTCATCCAATTTTTTAAACCCCAGACCGGATTTTTTTCCGGATAAAAAACTGATTTTTTATCCGGTTTTTTTCAAACCGGTTTTTAATCTAATAAAAAATCCGGTCGTCTAATTTTTTTTCCAAACCGATTATACTATACGGTTTTAAAATATCCAATCCAATTTTTAAAAAAATCAATTTTTCTTAAAATCGATTTCAGATATTTTTTTACGTAAAATCGGATATTAATATTTTTTATGCAGCTCCATACAATGCTTTTGCAGGGTTACTTCGGTTACCCCGTTATCTCTTTGATTATGATATCTCAACTCCCATCCTCTTTTGGCTCTTTCTCCCTCGTTTTCACCCACCTTTCCCCTTCATGCCTTTTTTTCCTCCTTTATTCATTATCAAATGAAACCTTTTTCGATATCATTTGTTCTTTTTACGTTTTAAATTTTAAGATTTATAATTTTTTTTTAAAAAATTAAGACTATAATATTTAATAGTTAAAAAATATGATTTTTAAGTATCACGCATAACAATATTTAAAATTTAAATGTGATTTTTTCCCTTCAATCATCGGATTTTGGTAAGGAGTAGATAAACTAACCGTTTCATTAAACGGTTTAAAAAAGAATTGTTTGATTATTACTTTTTTTTTACTAGGTTCGTTTGTTCCAGTCTAACTTTTTACATCGATCCTATTTAGCTTTTTACCAAACCTTTTAATTGATCATTTTTAGCTTTTTACCCGGTACTAGATGACGACAGTGATGGGGAACGAGGTGGACTGCCTAAGGCAATGATTCATGGCTTCCTCGTCCATGCGTTGAAAAAAAAATTCTTATAAGGCTCTATTTAAATTATTATTTGAATTAGGGTGTTCGTTACAGTAATCTTATTGGTCGTCAAATGCTCATTGCGACAAAACCTTCTCTGTTGCAGCAACTCTTCTCTCGCTGTTGCAGCTCTATAGATCACCAAATTTCCATAGTTGTCGTGTGCTCCTAGAGACTAAGTAGTTACTATAAAAATCACCATACTTAAGCAAATAATTATTCAACTGTACTATGTGAAGATTTTTTTTTCATTACATTATTCAAACACTTTTACCAATAATAATAATCAACTTCTAATCCTATAATATATAAATATTTTTCTTCTCGTGTATTTTTTATTAATTATTTTCATAATGGGCTATAAAGTTCCAATTATGATTCACTTTCCTAGTTCCCCACTCGTGAAGGATATGAAAAAGGTAAAAAGCTATTTTGTTTCAATCAAAAGTAACAAAAGATTTGTTACTACCCCAATGAAAAAAAAAGGTGTACTCAAAAGTAGTCTACAAAATAAACATTATTCGATACATTATTAAAAAAAATTATAAATTATAATACAATTAAATTACATTAAATTTCTATATTTAATTATAAAATATATGTATTTAAAATTTTTAGTTATTAACAACAATACACACATACCCTGTAAGCTATTTGAACTTAAGACTTTAAACAAAGGAAATAACACTCCTTCTAATAAACGAAGACAATACTCTTTTTAATCGTTGAATCCACTTAATAAATTGTTTTAATTAAAATTTTAAAAATTAATAAAATATTTATATCATTTTTGCGTATTTATATATATAACATAGACCGCCCCACAAATTGGAATAAATAATGAAGTTTTCTTCATTATAAAGGTGGATCCAAGTAGGAGAGCGCAAGCAATGGATATTTTAGAAACCGCCCACAAATTGGGTGGATGCGTGTGTTATGGACCTACAAGCCTAAAGCTAAACCGGCATACCACATGTAGAAGCCATAAAGGTAGGTGAAAGACTTTCATCCCATTTTTTTAAAATTTAATTTAAATTAATTAAATCCCATTCCAATCACGTCTCACAAAAATTTCTACCGGCATTATCTTTTTTCTATAATTATTAATATTTATATTTATAATAATTATAAGATAATATTTGTTTAATTTTTTTAATCTATTAATATACACATTTAGTAGAGACAGCAAGAACTTTTAGAGAAAATAATCTTTTCTTTTATTGATGATTTTAATACTATTATTTATTATTAATTCAAATCATTGACATAACTTGAATAGCCTTATAACCAATCTCTGTAAATTTTGATAATTACTTTTTAAATTTGAACATATTAATATTATCTCATCAAATCAATTAATAGTTTAATAATAAAAGTATAAAAAATTCAGTTTGAATAAATTTTTTTTTAATTTAAATAATATGTAATACATTAATTTTATATAATTATGAATTATATTATAAAATGAATTATTTTAAAATTTTACAATAACGTATTTTCTCCTGATTGACTTATTATGTCTGTCGCGGCCTGAATCAAGCCCAGACTCAGTCTTAACTCGGCCCAGCCATGATAACTGAGCCATGTATACATTGGTTAAATCTAATCCCATCTCAGAGCGAAGGGGCTTCTAAATTTTGGTTAAATGACTTCAGAATTATTCTTGCAAATTTGTCTTCCAACTCAGTTAAACAAACGTCTAATTATGTTTTCAGTCCCTATTCTTTATATATTTTATATTTAATTATTATATATATACACAATCCACTTAAATAATGTAAACCTAATTAGTTATAATCTAGCAACACAAATTTATTCATTAACATTTTTGTAAATAAAAAAGCAAGACTTCTTTATTGTAGCCTTCTACTCTACCAATTTCACCATTGCTGTCGTTTTTCAGTGCTTTAAATGAAAGCACTTTGATTTTACCTATCGATGAAAAAGAGGAAGGAATTAGTGGGTCCCAAACTATTCTTTCAAAGTGTAAGGTAGACTAGATTCTAGAGTTTGACAATTTTCAGGGACACAGGTGATTGATACACCAGAGCACCTTTTTTCTCTTTACCATTCCTGAGATGGATATGCATCCAGGGAGCAATAAGGTATTACCTAATGAAGTTAATGTTAAGGAATTGCTGGAAAATAGTGCACTTCTATTATTTACTTCTCCCTTGCACTTCTATTTACTGTCACATAAATGAAATTGGATAAGTACAAAGAAAATTATCTGACCTTTGTATTTAACTCCATAAATTATAAAGGCTTTTTACCGAGACTTTGCTTGCACAGTTCACTGATGAAAATGGACAAAGGCAACATGTGTGGCGAACATCTTGGGCTACAGTACAAGGTTTACTGGTGGTATTATCATGATCCATGGAGATGATATGGCTTGATGCTTCGTCCGAGAATTGCACCAATACAGGTCTGTAAGAATGTTTTTTATGATGAACTGTAATAGATGGCCTGAACTTTGGTGGCATTTGTTGATTGGTCTTTTCCTGACTGAACGCAATGGTAAATATGCTGTTAATATAAAACTTGAAACTAAACTTGATGACAGATCAAAGGACGACAGGATGGAAGTTCAATTTCTGGAGATGAAGGTATCTTTACATCTAAATGTGGTAGCCATTATCGGTTATACACAAGTCTGTGTTCTTCCTCAACCAGAAAAATAGGGATCGAGAATCCCCTAGAAAGTTCATAAACCTGTTCACAATCCACAAAATGTGCATGGATGCGATCCTGATCTGTCTTTTGAACTGTTTTGGGTCCTTGTATCAGTTCATTATGCGTCATATCTTTAACTTTCATCTGCCTCAAGCTTGATTTGGGAATCCCCTAGGAAGTTCATGAAACTTGTCCACATCCCATAAAAATGTGTACGGGTGCAATCCTTCCATTTGTTGAACTGTAAGTTTTGGGCTATACCATTTCCTTTTGTGATATATCTTTTAACTTTCATCTGCCTCATTCCTCAGCTTTAGACAATAATTTTGTAGGAGTGTCTCTGAGGATTGAAATTGGGCCACGTGATGTTTCAAGTGGGAGTGTGGTCATATCTAGAAGAGATATTCCTGCGAAGCAAGGGAAAGTTTTTGGAATATCTATGGAACCTTCAATATTAGAAGCTTATGTCAAAGACAGGTTGGACGAGATCCAATCATCTCTTCTTCAGAGGGCAATATCTTTCTGGGACAGGTGTGTTTTCCTTCTCAAGCAATTATTAGGAGTTTCAGCATAAGGAGAGTTTGATTGATAACGTTTTTTTAGCTTTGATACTCATTATGGCAACCCTATAGCTGTTCGTTTCGGATCAAGATTAATAATGTACTATGTAGGCGTATATGATGAGTTTGTGAAGCTAAAGTATTCAGGCTACACCATTGAATTGGCAAACATGCTCTTTCATTTGTAACCACAGATCTTAAACTGTACAACTAGCCTCTTGTTAAACCAGCAAAATTTCTTTGAAGTGTTCCCACTCCAGATTCCTATTTCGTCCCTTCTTGAAGTTGTAATATAATAAGATCAGTCTGGAGATATTCAATTGTTGACAATGTCTCCAAGTACTATTTGAATTCATTTTGTCTTATTAGGTGTCCGTTTGATTGATTAGGTTTCACAGTCTCTAAATGGATGGATAGTGGTATATGTCTTTCTTGTAAGCTTCAATTTTCCAGAGAGCTAAATGGAGTTTTTTGAGTTGAACAGAATGCATCTATTTCCCTGCATTCTCTGGAGTTTATTGTTCTTTCTTTCTAATGCTCTCCTGGACTCTTTCTGCAGTAACATAGTGGATGTGAGCTCTTGTGATGAACTCAAGGAAGCGATATCTTTCGGCAAATGGGCGAGGGGACCTTGGTCTGCTAGGTAGACTACCCTTTCTTAGACAATGGCCATAACCGAATTATTTTACTATTTTTAATTTCACAATATTTTTACCAAAACATGTGCATTTGTGAGTCTAACAATATCTTCCTTTTGTTTCTGAAGTGATGCAGACGAGGTAAGAGTTAAAGAAGAAACGGGGGTGACGATTCGATGTTTCCCCTTTGAGCAGTTTCGGGTCACCAAAACATGCTTGATGACAGGCAACCCAGCAGAGGAAGTTGCCATTTTTGGTAAAGTTGATCTTTGAGCTCATAGACCTATCTAGTTTTGCAGTTATATCTTGAATTTTGTCCAGGTTTTTATGCCCTCTTCTTCACCTATTAAACACGTAGCTCTGGTTACATTCACCGAAACAACGAACGTAACCGTTGTGTGGTTTTAAAGCTTTTTTCATTTGGTCATATCCTGCCTCACTTTCAGGGGATCTAGGACTATGGTCTATATTCCGGGCTGATATAGCGATATTTATGTATAAAGGCGACATCGATTGATTGCATTCTGTAACCCATGATCTTCCTTTGTATAATGGAGGTTCTTCATGAAAGGTCGATATTGACATAAATCGATTGATTTATGCTACTTCTTTTGTGTTGTACTGGATGAAGACAACCCTCATGGCTCTCTGGCTGGAGAACCATTCCAACCACAAGTTTGTCGCAAGAATCCTTCCGATATGATCTTCACATACCAATGCCATGCCCTGTGCATAAAATAAGGGCAAACAATCATGATGTATTTGGATTGAAAAAATGATTAATAAGGAGGGGAACTGAGAACTATCCACCAACCAACTCAAACATAAAAATTTCAACAAATTAGGGCCACTCCCCTCACACCACACCCTCTTGTATAAGGAGTGGCGACAAGCAGTCATTAGGACATGTGGATTGTAGCATTGGAAGGCCATAGAAAACAAGTAAATACTAATTCCTAATACCAACAGTGATGAAGAGTTAATGTGAAAATTATAATTCGTATTAATCACATGGATAGGTATTTTTTGTAGGTGCATCGACCGTGGCCATCTTAAAGGGTGCGGTAGGCGGTGAGAAAATAGCGGTAGAAGCCATCATTTGTAGTTTTAGCCGGCGTTGAGTGGCAAGCACGAGCGCGCTTCAATTACGTATTCATCTCATGCTATTATAGCCGCCATGAGCACCAGCCTCCTTGTGTTGATCGCCACTGTTCTAATTTATATTTGCAAATGCCATTTCTTATCTCATTGTCCCCACATGTATCTATTTATATATCTGTTTTTTTTAGTTCTATGACATAAAATATATCTTCTAAAAATTATGAAAAGCTCCCAAAGCTTTATTTTAAGTTTATGAAAATATTTTTAATTTTTTCTTCTCAAATTTTAATTAAACTTTCAGAATTTTTTTAAATTTTTGACTTTTGAGCGTATTTTATTTCAAATCTTAATGATAGAGATGGAGAAGAGCAATATATTCTTATTTTAAGATAATTTAACAAGAAGATTGTAGATCGAAGTTATTTTTCAACGGATTTTGAGTTCAAATTAAGATGATATCACACTCTAAAACTTTTAAAATAAAAAAACAGGTATAAAATAAAGATAAGAAAAAATAAGGTGACTTCCATATCATAAAAAAGTCCCACTCAATAAAAATATATAACATCATCCTGTTTTTAAATTTAACATTTGAGTGACAATAATAAAAAATTAAAAAATTAAACGATTGAATTAAAATTTTAAAAGTTAGTAACCAAAATGGAATACGGTTGAAGTTAAGTGATGTTAAAACCGTAATTTACCCTTTAAATTTTGAGGAGTTGTACATGTAAAAGCAACTCTATGTAGCTTTGTTGTCGTGTCAGTGCTCTTCAACAAGCGAACAGTGGGAAGGGGGAGAAATAAAAAAGGTCAATTTCATTTTTTCTGCTACCGTGCTGGCATCAACTGAAAATGATTTTAATGGTGATTTGTCCATGGTTAACTGGATCATAAATAATAGCCAAAAAGAGAGCACTTACGAATGTGAACGGTTCTAAAGAAATACTTTCAGATATTACCAGAAAAACCATCAACTTCCATGGCCAAATCCACTCTCTCCTAGTCTCCAAGTGACCCAGTTTCTTCAAAAGCATTCTCCCCTTCTTCTGTGACCTTCCATGGATACTCAAGGCTTCACCTTTTAGCTCTAACTTTCCTTTCTCTCTTTACTTAGCTAAATCTTTCGTCCCTAAAATAACTTCCTCCTCAACTGTGGATCAAATGCCAACGCTTCCCTTATAATCGTGTCTTCATATCTGATTCAGTGAAACCCAGTTCGGTTTCCCTCTCGGCTGAGCGATCCGTTTCACTTACTGACAGAAACCCATCTCCGAGTTCACCCATTTTATACCGCACGGCCGAGTTTTCACCTCCGAGTCGAGCTACGAGTTCGACGTCAAGCAGAACGGAATGGACTCACTTGGTACGCCTCCATTTCTCTCGTTTATAGCTCAAAATTTCAACTTGGCTTCTGCGAAATTCGATGTTTTGGCTAATGGCTTCTTGTTACTGCGTGGGTTTTAGTGCTTACAAGACTGTGCTAAAAGAGTTTTTGCTGAGAATTGATGGTGAAGTTCTTGAAATCATGTTAGTCCTCTGGGTGATTCTGGTTTGCATTTGTAAGTGCAATTGAGGTGTTCATCTCCTAAAGGCTTTATAATCGATGATGGAGCTAAGTTAGTTACGGTAATGGAATTGAGAGTTACAAGAACTTAACATCTCAGGTTTTAGAGACTGTTCATAGGGTTAATGTTGGTGGATTGAAATTGACTCCTTTTAATGATAGTTTTTGGAGAACTTGGATCCCTGACGATGGCTTCCTCGTGTTCGAATCCGCTGCGAAAAAAGCGGTCACCACTCATGTGCCGAATTACCAGAATGGGGGCGCTAACCCGTGAAATTGCCCCGGACAATGTTTATATGACTGCCGACATGAACCGAGATAATTCGACATTGAACGGTATTTTCAATATCACTTGGGACTTTCTGTAGGTTCAGTTGCTGCTCCACACTTGGTTAGGTTGCATTTTTGTGATATTGTTAGCCCTGCCCTTAATCAACTCTACTTCAATGTGTATATCAATGATTACTGCTTAGGGATCTGGATTGTCGATGCTTACGGTTCATGTGCTTTCATCTCCTGTCTACTTAGATTTTGTTGTGGATTCGGATGATTCGGGGGTTATTCGTGTGAGTGTTGGACCTTCAGATTTGAGCACTCCTTCGAAAATTAATGCGATTCTAAATGGGGCTGAGATCATGAGGTTGGTGAATCCTATAGGTTTGCAAGCCAAGTCTAAGAAAAACATTTGGATTTTGGTGGGTTTTATGTTGGTGGCTTTGTTATCTGTTGTTTGGCTATGGCTGCAGTTCTGCTAATGTTTAAGTGCAAGAAGAAATCGAAACTGCCGAGACGTGTAGAAAGTGCTGGTTGGACACCGCTACGTGTTTATGGGGGCAGTTCGTATAGTAGAATGTCTGAAGGGACTGCTACTACGTCTCCAGGTCCTAACGTAGCTTGAAAATCCCGTTTGTCGACATACAGGCCGCAACTAACAAGTTTGACAAGAGTTGATTATCGGAATGGGGATTTGGTATGGTCTACAAAGGGGTACTTAAGGACAATACCAAGGTTGCCGTGAAGCGAGGTGTTCCGGGATCAAGGCAGGGTCTCCCTGAGTTCCAGACCGAGATAACTGTTTTCTCAAAGATTCGTCACCGGCATCTTGCTTCACTAGTCGGGTATTGTGAAGAACAGTCGGAAATGATACTGGTCTATGAGTACATGGAAAATGGACCATTGAAGAACCATTTATACGGTTTAAAACATCTTCCTTTGTCCTGGAAGTAAAGGCTCGAAGTATGCATTGGCTCAGCTAGAGGTCTTCACTACCTTCATACTGGTTCAGCACAAGGTATCATTCATCGTGACATCAAATCTACCAACATACTGCTCGATGAAAATTTCATTGCCAAGGTTGCTGACTTTGGTCTCTCACGATCCGGACCATGTCTTAATGAAACTCATGTAAGCACTGGGGTAAAAGGTAGCTTCGGGTATCTCGATCCTGAGTATTTCCGGAGACAGCAGCTGACTGATAAATCAGATGTTTATTCATTCGGGGTCGTGCTTTTCGAGGTACTTTGTGCTAGGCCTGCCGTTGATCCATGTCACTAGGGAGCAGGTGAACTTAGCAGAATGGGCAATGCAGTGGCAAAAAAAGGTATGCTAGGAAAAATCATTGATCCCAACCTCGTGGGACAAATAAAGCCTAGCTGTTTGAAGAAATACGGAGAAACAGCCGAGAAATGCTTGGCCGACTACGGTGTCGATAGACCGACTATGGGCGATGTCTTGTGGAATTTGGAGCATGCACTTCGGCTACAAGAATCAGGGCTGGAAGAACCATACGAAGACGGAAACATGAACGGAATGGATTATCCGACACCTTGTGTTACCACATCCGGGCCATCTGACAACGCTGGACAGAGAAAGATGATCCTATGGTAGTTCAGACATGACAACAGGCCAAATTTTCTCAATTGATGACAAATGAAGGCAGATAGTCGACAGAGATACAATGAAACGAGGGTCATTTCTCATTCCCAAATTTTCGTGCATGTATATTGGAAGTTTCACATTCTCCCCTTTCTTCAATATTTTCGTTCTATTTGTAGCAAAGTTGCATCTTAGCTGTCTTTCTCATATCATTCGTGTATGGTAATCAAAAGTAATTGGTTTAAAATACTTCATTTACTTTCCAGTTAACGATATAACAAGTGATGGTGGACTTTTACTTTAATTAAAAAAAGGTGGGAAATGCAGCAGAAAGATTCGGCAGGGCGGCGGAGAAACTCCACTCTCAGCATTCCACGTTCCTCTAATATATATATATATATATATATATATATATATATGTTAGCCGATCATTTCAAGTGATGAGAATAATATTTATTTTTCATTTGTTTACAGAAAAACATTATTTTTTTTAAAGGTATTACACGTGATAGATTTTTCGGATAATTTTTCTTATATTGTTATTATATAGAATTAAAATAAAATAACATATATTTTTAATACGTATTTATATGAACACAAGTTATAGAGTTATTAGTAGAGCCGAATATATAAGTTAAAGCCCGCAGGCTACCCGTATAATCTTCGGTATGTGCAGACTTCGGGCCTTAAAAAATAAAGCTCGTTTAAATTGCAGATTTATTAGCCAATATCATTAAACCGGTGAGTTTAATACGTATACCCGTGGACAGCCCGCTTAATTTAATTATTTTTTTTCAATTTATTTTATTTTTTATAAAAGACAATTCACATTTAACCTAATTCATATTTTATATAAATTTTAACCCTAACTCAATTCACGCTTTATGTACACTGAAATCTTAAATTCAATTCACGATTTAATTTGATGATGTGCAATTTTAAAGTATGAAACCAAATGCCCACAACCCCATTCACATCTCGAAACCCTCCAAGTAAACGTTCTCAATTCACACTGAAGCAAGCAACTGAAGCAAGCCCCCAAATCCAATTCACACTCTCACTCTCGGTCTCTCACGAACCAGCGGCGCAACATCGTCGATTCGAACAAGCGCTGGATCTCCTCGCCACGAACCTGAACCAGCGTCGCGACTCCTCCACACGAACCACTGTCGATGCTTGTGTCTCCTCCTTAGCCACGAACTAGCGACACTGACGTCTTCTCCTCAACCACAAACAACCTAGACATCTCCTCAACCGCGAGTCTGTCAGAACAACACCTTCCTCAACCCACATAGTGAGTTTTTGTTCTTTGTTTGTTAATTGTTATGCTTATAGTGCTTGTGTTCTGTGTTTTTTTATATTGATTTTATTTTAATTTTCTCATGGTATAATGTGATTATTTGACTGATATGTCAAATCTAGTTCTGGTTTGGTCAATTGATTGTTGTAGCTTCCACTGTGTTTGTTGAACTATGGATTTCTCTAGTGATCCCTTAGATGAAAGTGTTGGTATGGTGGATGATATTGGAATGAAAATTAATGGAGCAAGTTGCTGGATTATTTTTTAAAGGGGTAACAAGTTAAAATATTATTTTTTTATTACATTTAAAATTGTTGTTATTTAACGGGTCGTGGATAAGCCTGTTAGCCCGGGTTAAATGGTACGAAAACAACAGAGATAAAAACAAAATCGTTTCCCATTCACGACAATGACAAGTGTTATGTAATCGCTTGTTTCATGAAGAGCATAATTCTATAGTGATTCATGAACCCTTTTGCTTGATTTGATTATCCTGTTGATCTCTTTCTCCAATTCTTCAAGTCCTCCCACTTCCTCCAGGTCCTGCCCAACATCAAAACACCCATGAAAAAGAGTTTATATTTGATGCACTAATATGGTAAGAGCATGCTAGATGCTCAGCCAGAGCTTTTCATTAGGCTTGTACCAGACAAAGTCAACAAGTCCCTCTCTATCATTGACAGTGGTATTGACATGACTAAAGCAGGTAATGTTGCTTTATATTCAATCTTTTATACATAGATTTGAGGTTCGAATTTGTTGGCATGGCTTCTTAATTACTTTTTTTTATTGATATGTACAGATTTGGTGAACAACTTCGGTACAATTGCAAGGTCTGGAACCAAAGAGTTCATGGAGGCCTTGCAAGCTGGAGCTGATGTGAGCATGATTGGACAATTCGGTGTCGTTTCTACTCTGCTTACCTCGTTGCTGAGAAAGTCATTGTGACCACAAAGCACAATGATGATGAGCAGTACATTTGGGAGTCCCAAGCTGGTGGCTCCTTCACCGTCACCCGGGATGTCAATGGAGAGCAGCTTGGTAGGGGAACTAAGATTACGCTCTTCCTTAAGGAAGATCAGGTAAATATTTTGCTCGTTTTTTACAAAAGTTTTAGAATTATATCTTTATGATTTGGAAAGTTTGTTGTTTGCAAATTGTATTTTGCAGCTGGAGTACTTGGAGGAGAGGAGGATCAAGGACCTTGTGAAGAAGCACTCTGAGTTCATTAGCTACCCCATATACCTATGGACTGAGAAGACGACCGAGAAAGAGATTAGCGACGATGAAGATGATGAACCCAAGAAAGATGGAAGGAAATGTTTGGATGTTGAGGAGGAGAACAAATCTAAGAAGAAAAAGAAGATCAAGGAGGTATCTCATGAGTGGCAACTTATCAACAAGCAGAAACCAATCTGGTTGCGTAAGCCGGAGGAGATCACTAAAGAGGAGTATGCCTCTTTTACAAGAGCTTGACTAATGATTGGGAGGATCATCTTGCCGTCAAGCACTTCTCTGTTGAAGGCCAGCTCGAATTCAAGGCCATTCTCTTTGTGCCGAAGAGGCTCCTTTCAATCTCTTCGACACTAGGAAGAAGATGAACAACATCAAGTTCTATGTTAGGAGGGCGTTCATAATGGCAACTGCGAGGAGCTTATTCCCTAGTACCTTGGATTTGTGAAAGGTGTTGTTGATTCCGATGACTTGCCACTCAAATCTCTCGTGAGATGCTACAACAGAACAAGATTCTGAAGGTGATTAGGTAAAATATTGTGAAAAAGTGCATTGAGATGTTCAATGAGATTGCTGAGAACAAGGAGGACTACAACAAATTTTATGAATCTTTTTCAAAGAACCTGAAGTTGGGCATTCATGAAGATAGCCAAAACAGGGCTAAGCTAGCTGACCTTCTCCGATACCGCTCGACCAAGAGTGGTGATGAGTTGACAAGCTTGAAGGACTTCCAGAATGAAGGCCAAAAAGACATTTACTACATCACTGGCGAGAGCAAGAAGGCAGTGGAGAACTCTCCTTCTTGGAGAAACTGAGAAGAAGGGATATGAAGTTCTTTTCATGGTCGACGCCATTGAGGAGTACGCGGTTGGACAATTGAAGGATGACGGCAAGAAGCTTGTTTCAGCCACGAAGGAAGGTTTGAAGCTTGATGACGAGAGTGAGGAAGAGAAAAAGAAAAAGGAGGAGAAAAAGAAGTCTTTTGAGATCTCTGCAAGACGATCAAGGATATATTAGGAGACAAAGTGGAGAAGGTGGTTGTCTCCGACAGGATTGTCGACTTGCCTTGTTGTCTGGTCACTGGAGAGCACGGCTGGACTGCAAACATGGAAAGGATTATGAAAGCACAGGCCCTAAGGGATAACAGCAGGAGTTCTTACATGTCGAGCAAAGGAAGACTATGGAGATTAATCCCGACAATGGAATCATGGAAGAGCTGAGGAAGAGGGTTGAGGCTGACAAGAACGATAAATCGGTCAAGGATCTAGTGCTGTTGCTATTTGAGACCGCACTTTTGACCTCCGGGTTCAGCTTGGATGATCCCAACACATTGGCGGCTAGAATCCATAGAATGCTGAAGTTGGGACTGAGCGTCGACGAGGACGAAACCGGAGGTGATGATGCCAACATGCATGCTCTTGAGGAAGATGAAGCCGAGGGAAGCAAGACGGAGGAGGTGGATTAAAATCATACACAAACGTTTAGGTGAATTTATTGTGCTTGTGAGGTTTCATTGTTCTGTTGTGTGTTAAACAAGTAAAGGTATATGAACTTTATCAAATAATTTAATTTTACACAACCTTTTACTTCACAATATAGCATTAACGGCTTTCAATCTTCCTCATCTGAGTTACATGTTTGTTTGATTCATCTTCTCATCGGAATAAATATAGCAAGTCTCCCATGCCTTGTCAAGTCCATGCCAACCATTTCATCCTCGGCTGAAATCCTGAGAAGCCCAAGTTTATTAAGAAAATAAAACAAAGTACCCATTGTGGCGCTAACCCACCCAACAATGACCAAAATCTGGACAATCTGAGCGGCCAAAAGCCTCCCTCCACCTCCCATGAGCAACCCATATTGACCCGGTGATCTATCGGGATAAACCTCCCTCACATATTTTCAGAAGCAAATAAACCGGTGAAGAGAACTCCCCAAGCACCACATCCACCGTGTAATTGAGCTGCTTCCAACGGATCATCGAACTCGACTTCCTCAGCCAACTTGTTGCAACCCATCAAGACCAAAGCCGCCACAAATCCACAGATAATAGCAGCCCACGGTTCAACAACGGAGCAGCCACCAGTAATAGCAAAGCCACCTAGTAACCACTACAGACATCGGTTATATTCCAATGATGTGTTAAAATCCTTTCCCTAAAAGGATGGTCAACGCCCCCGTGCATCCGGCTAGTGTGGTAGTCACCGCCGTTCTCCCACCGCACTCCACTGCCCGTAATGGTTGCCGGAAGTGTAAAAATTCGAGATTCTGTTAAATGAACCAGGGTTGAACCCGTACCAACCGAACCAAAGTATGAAAGTTCCTAGAACAACAAGAGTTGCATTATGGCCACGTAAAGCAACAGACTTACCCGAATGGTCGAACTGGCCAATCCTTGGTCCTTCGATAAGTGCACCCCATAAACCGGCTACACCACCAATCATATGAACTACCCCAGAACCGGCAAAGTCGATGACTCCACTACCAAAGAGCAGTTTTATCGGTTCGGGAAGCACTCGCCCAACCGCCACTCGCCCAAAACCAATGAGAAGCAACGGGGTAAACAAAACCAGTAAGAAAGGTGAATATATAATACGCAACAAATTGAGTTCTTTCAGCCATGGAGCCACTGGCAACCCCAGCAGCTGAAACAGCAAAAGCCCAATGATAAAGGAAATTGCTATAATCAAAGGAAGAGGAAGGAATGGATTGTAAGCCAAAATGGTGGCGACCATGAAGCCACCGCTAGAAGGCGAACCGAAGGCAAAGGCAAATCCAAAAAGGAAATAAAACAGGCCAGCAATGGTTCCATCGAGGACGGTAATGAGCATTACGTTGATTGCGTTTTTGGCATGGACTGAACCAGCACAAAGCATGGCGAAGCCGAGTTGCATGAAGAAGTTAAGGTAGGCTGAGAAAAGAAGGTAAGTGTTGTCGACTGCGAAAGAAACATCACTGAACTTGTTGCAAATATAATCGGCTGCAGCGGAGGCCGTGGCGTTATGTCCTAGGAGCGCACCTAGGTCCGTTGAACAGGTTTCCATGGCCTAAAATGGTAAAGGAAGAAACAAATGAAATGGGAGAAAGATAATTCATCTTTATGTCAAATATGGCAGCAGTAATATCCACTAGAGTGCTTAATCATGAACTTGAACAATTGAGCATAATGGGATGTTAGTAGGATATCCATTGTTATTATTGTTACTGGCAAATCCTTAATAAAGTGATCGAATAATAATTTTCCTCATCCATTCTTTCACTATGTAATATACATGTAAAATGACATGAATTCAATTGCACGTAATATTTTCCAATCTATAAGTAATTAAAGTGTCTGAAGAATTTAAGCATCGTATCAATGTATACCACATCAACGTTCAAATCTCAATATTACGAACAGAGTAAAATTGAATAAATATTTAGCATAAGTTAGAATAATAATTGATTTGAATTAATCATTTAGAAAGTTGCTTTACATTTCAACTGACGCAACTCGACTGGACCAGATCTTCCTCTTACACGTGATTGAGAAAGCCGAGAGGAGGATGAAATCCAGAGTGTGGATTTAAATTACACTATTAGAATCACTCACGCAGTGTCCCCACTGACCAAGTCAGTAAGAAGGTTGGTTGTGTTAAACCGATGTCGTTTGACAACGGCGTATCTTCCACGAACCTCAAAGTATAGTTGCCAAAAGAGGCCGGTCTGTATAACTTGACTTAAGTTGACTTCGCCTCTATAAATTCCATAAGCTTTGGGATTTCCAAAGCAAAGGTTTTACACTGCCTTCCTCTTCCAATAATTCCATCTAATTTTCTCTTAGTTTTTTTACACAAAGTGTTCCCCAAGCTCCGAAATGAAGGTCAGATTTCCATTTCTCTTGTTATTCTTGAATTTAACATACATACATACATACATACATAGGTATATATAGGCTAAACTCTCGAGATAACGTTTTCGAATAAATTAATTCACGAGATAATGCACTCCTCAGATTAATTGCTCAAATAGGGTGAAATCTACAGTGTTGGTCGTAGGTCGCCATGCCATCCGGGCGACTTACTAGGTCGCCATGTCTTCCCGGCGAGCTATGAGAGAGATTGCATGTGTCATGCACGTTCCAACACGTTGGGCATCCGAAGGCATCCGACCGAGGGCATCCGACCGAGGCCATTCGAGCGAGCTATGCGAGGGCATCCGAGGGCAAGAGGAATCACGCGAGGAGCATAAAGAGTGCATGGCGACCTACAAGGTCGCCCGGAGTGCATGTCGACCTATGCTGGGAAGCTGCCACGCCGTAGGTCGCCCGGAAGGCATGGCGACCTACGGCCAACAGTGTGCAATTCATCCTATTTGAGCAATTAATCTTGGGAGTACGTTATATCGTTAAATAAAAAATTCGAGAACATTATCTCGAAAATTTTGCCGTATATATGTGTTCGTATTGCTTTGATCGAAACATTAACAGAAACTGTGTTTTTCTTGGGACAGAAAGTTGTGCTGAAATTGGATTTTCACGAAGAAAAATGCAGACAAAAAGTCATGAAGACAGCCTCTGGTATTTTAGGTATTGTACTAGATCTTGTCGAGTTCGAAATCGGGATCTTGAACCCAGCACGAAGCTGACTGAACTGATATATATTGCTTTTTGCAGGGGTTGAATCAGTTGCCATGGACAAGGACCAAAAACTGACGGTGACAGGAGACATTGATCCGATTGCGGCCGTGAGGAAACTGAGGAAGCTATGTCACACTGAGATCGTCTCCGTGGGGCCGGCAAAAGAGCCGGAGAAGAAGAAAGAAGAGCCGAAGAAAGACCAGCCGAAAGATGTTATAGTGACGTACCCGTACGTATATCAACCAAAGACCAGCCGAAAGATGTTATAGTGACGTACCCGTACGTATATCAACCGCCGACGTCCCAATACTACTATGCTCCGGTACCCAACTCTTACAGTTACGGTAAAAGTATCGAAGAATATCCGGCTGGTTGCGTTATCTGCTAAAACTTTGTTCTTTATCTACGATACAATTTCATATACATAATAGATGCAGTACTTAATGATGAAGAAGATGAAAAATAAATTTGGGTTACTGTTTTTTTTAATGTAATTTTCATTTTGTACAGTATGGTGGGTTTATTTAGTTTGGCATTTTGTACTTTTTTTTCGCAAAGTAATGGAAAAAAATTCCTATTAGTGTATTTTTTTAATGTTTTCTTTTTGGAAAATCTTATGATTTAGAAAATAATTGTTTTGGTTGAATTTAAACTTTAATTCCATACATCGTACAAAAGTAATTCTTTACTTTTATATTTGATATATACAATTAATATATGTCCAACCAAAATCAATTATTATAATTTAATATCAAATTATTAGTTAAAAATCATTTAAATCTAAATTATGATAAAAACAAATAAAATTCATCACATTTATAAATTCTTTATATGACTTTTTTATAACTAAAGAAATACATAATCTCCTAAACTATGTTACTCAAGTTACAGTCTTTTTCGAGCAATATATCATATAGGTCTACTGAAGTCTGAAGATATTGAAACCATGTAACATCGTGCATTACCATCCACCGTTGAATATCCAATTTTTTTAATAATACGAGAATGATTATTGATTATAAAATAATATTTATTTAATTTTTTAATTAATTAATAATATATATTTATTCTACAAATACAATAACTTAAATATGTATTTTCTATAATTTTTTTTATTATTGGGACAATTTAATAAGTGTTCTATTCTTAAAATATTCAATGATAATATAAACGGATTAAATAACTTTCGGATTTATTAAGATTAGGGATGGTAAATGGGTACAGTTTCGTGGATTCCGCACCGCATTCGCTCCAATTGGAGCGGGGATGGGTATAATTTTAGCGGGTAGTGGGCGGGTGTGGATTTATAAAGTGGTACCCGTCGTGGGTGGTGGGCGGGTAATGGGTTTGAGACATTACCCGCCCCGCATCCGCCCGCCCCAAATTCGCCCGTCCAGCTAAATATCTATTAAATTTTGGACCATTATGAATTTAGGTGTAATTTTAGAGATTATTTTATAAATTTTAATATTGTATAATATATAACATATAATTTAACCAAATATTAAGGATATTTAGTCTTTAATCTGGTCTTTAATTAGGGAAATATTCGGCTCTTTGATTAAACAAATAATCCCACTAACCACGTCACTTTCCATGTTCTTTAGCCCATACTGCCCATCCAAACACAAATTAATCGTACTATATGCATTAACATCAAAAGCATCAGTTTCCATGTTCTTTAGCCCCTCAAAACTCATATTAGGCGCACTATGAGCATTAACATCGAAAGCAACTCAACAATCCAGCTCTGCGACTACATGCTCCCTACAATTTGTCTCCATAACATTCGTAGAGCCACTCCTTTGACAAATTGAAGCATGCGTTGCTACCCAATCACGAACTGTCTGGGAATCAACTCCAACATCCCATTAGTTTGTTGTCAGGCGGATCTAGATGGGTATGTCGCTAGTGGGTAGTGGGTGTGGGGATGGATTTAAAAATGTACCCGCGTGGGCGGGTGTGGATTTAAAAATTTGTACCCATCATGGGTGGTGGGCGGATGATGGATTGAAAAATATTAGGTAGGTATGGGGATGGGGGAAGAGATATCCGCACCCGACCCGCCTGTTTGCCATCCCTAATTAAGATATGGTCTTCTTAATATCCCGAAAGCACATTGAAAGTGCTAAAAGCTAAGCGAAATACAATACGTTCTTTGACGAAAAAGATTGAAAATTACAGCTAAGACCGTCTCTCCTCTTAATTTCATCCTTATCTTCACTCATTCCTTGATGTATTACATTATTGGCTTTTTTTTATTCTTTTAAAATAATTATAAAAAAAACCACTTGTTGGACAGAATATTGTGTTATAAACCATAATCAATTTATAAAAATATTCAACCGATTATTTAAAAAATATTATTATATATTTTAAGAATAATCTGACTAATTATAAAATAATATTTATTTAAAAAGATTATTAACCATTTGACAATAAATATTTAAATATCCCTGTAAACATATCAAGCTAAAAATCTCTATAAATAAAACTTACTCTTAATAACTGAAATTGTTTAATTTGTATGATATTTTATGTTTGAATATAAATAAAAAATAACCACGTCAGCATTATTAGGAAACCAATGCTATTATATTGTCAGTCCAGATTAGAGATGGACACACAACCCGAACTCGACCTGATCGGGTTGAAGTTTTTTTAAAAAATGGGATTTGGGTCGGATCAATTTTTTTAAGTGTGATATTTAGGTTGAGTCGGGTTCGGATTTAGGGTGAAAAAATATATAAGTTTACCTTATATATTCATGTATAATTACAATAATACCCCTCTATATATAATTTTTTTTCAATTAAATCACTATTTTTATTGAATAAAAATATTTTTTTTATTATTTCAGGTCGGGTCCGATTTCTAAGTCATATATTCGAGTCGGGTTGGGTGAAACATTGTTTTTGTCGGGTCGGGTCTCGGGTGGAGTCTCCCTTGTTCTCGAGTCGAGTCGGGTGGATCAAAAACCCGACCCAACCCGACCCATGCCCATCCTTAGTCCAGATCCACTTGTGTCATTACCTAATGCAATGAAAATTAGTAAAATATGAGAATGTAGAGTAAAACAAAATCAATTAGCAAACAAATAAATAAAAATTAAACAAACCATTGCCAATTCACAACAATAATTAATTAGAACCGACTGACCAAAGTCTAACCGACCGAGTCATCCAGCAAAATATAGTAATTTACTTTAGGGATATTATCACAGCTCGTATATGTATTTTAATAAATTTTTTATTATAAAATTTTTATTTTTAAAATATTTAATATGATATTTATCCTTCGAGAAGATATATAATAAAATATTTAATGTAATATCTATACTTTATTAAATATCTAGTATGATGTCTAAACTATCATTTTGTGTATACATCCTTGTAGTGGAGTTATTATGGGTCCTATCCAATCCCTACCCTTGATGCCCCTAATCCCTAGAGTTATTTAAACAATAAATAATGTGGTCGATAATGGCGTGCTATAAGAGCACGTCAATACATCTTTTTGATATAAAGGATTTCAAACAAGTTATTTTGATGTGAACTCTATATAATTATACATTTATGTTTCAATGGTAGAGTTAATAAAAAAATTTAAATTGAAAAATTGAAAAATAAAATTTAAATATTGAAGTTAGATGAGATTAAAGTTGAGTGGTAAAATTTATAATTAATAATTTTAGAAAAGGTAAACTATATCAATAGTGGTTAATATTTGAATAAATTTTTGTTTTATTCACTGAAGTTTCAAAAGCAATAAATTGACCACTAACATTATCGATTTATAACAAATCGATCATTAACATTAACTGCCGTTAATGTGAGTGATGGTAAGCTGACTAGACATGTTAACTGCTGATTTGACACAATTTAACTATCATTTTGACTGTTCTTTCTAATCTATCTCCATACTTCTTTTATCTCTTAAAAACTACAATTTGTGGAATACCCTGTCACTAAATTCATGGAAGACACTCCCCTCTTCTGTCACCATTTTTTTTTTTCATTGTATAAATCACTGTTCATCTCATCACTTACCCATTAAAACAGTAGGAAAAAAATTCTACTGGTGCAAGTGGTGGTGGTTGCACCATGGATTGTGAGAAGACATGCACGACCTTCTGTTAGGAGGGTAATCTACTAGCCTTTTATACTAAATATTTGAGGAATAATTTTTACCTCTTGTTATCTACCCAATTCGACAGTATAAGCTTATAATTAAACTGTTAAATGGATAAATACGTAGTTCACTTAAAAAATAGATTTTGAGATATATTTGATATAGTAAGTGATCAATTATCATATTAATTTACATCGATCTTCATTTTCGGACGCATTAGATTTTCAAATACAGTAAAAACTTCACAGGAAGTGGCATTGAAAACAAGTTACAAAAGATATGTGCAACAAAACAAGGTTAGAGATATCATACACCATGTGGATGATGAGGGCATTGCATTGAATCATGCTGGGAACAAAACAAACCTGGGTAACCCATATGCTTACAATTGATTCGGGACAGAATAATCTGATTCCAATGAAGTAGAAGATCTACACAAACAAAAGAAATTTCATTAAAATAGTCAGGATAAATGGAGAGAAATATCTCTCAACTTCTGAGCAAACTTCAACTGCAGTCACGATGTTCTCAAGCCTTCAGCAGTACAAACAACATCCCTTTCTTAAGCCTTTTGTGTTTTTCCTCTAAGAGCGGTGCATGTGCAGATAGTGAAGATTGAAGAGGGAAGATTAAAGAGAAATTTTGGGTTTTGAGATGTTAAAAGAAGCATAGAGATTGAGAAAGAACGGTCAAAATGGTAGTCAAATAGTACCAAGTCAGCAGTTAACATGTCGTGTCAGTTTTTCGTCACTCACAATAATGGCGGTTAACGTCGAGGACCAATCTGTCATAAATAGATAATATTAGTGACTAATTTGTTACTTTTAAAACTTTAATAGAAAAAATAAAAATTACTTAAACATTAGTGACCATTAGTTTAATTTACTCTTTAAAATTTAATAAAGGTGAAGAAAAGAAAATATGTTAGTATCCCTTTGAAAATAGAACGTCGGTAGCAAAATTGAAAAGAAAAAAAAAGTTTCCCGCCGAGTGAGCAGTTGAGGGAAATCAAAAGAAAAAGAGAATGGGAAAGAAGAGAAATGCAAGCACAATGGACGACGTTGATCGGTTGTTCGAATGCTTCAGATGTGGCATCTCTCCTCCTCGTAAGCTCTTCTCCCTTTTCTTCGCAATCCTTTTGTTGTATCGTTGTTGTTTAGTGAATTACACTGCAAAATTACTTTGAAATCGAGTAGTCGACGATGATAACCCTGGAGCGTGATACTTCATCAAATCGTTTACGAGAGTTTCATTAAAACTTTCACTGGAATTAGAACATTATTTGTAAAAAAAAAAGTTTCAATTAGGGTAATGTATTTATGTTTTTGCAATCTTCATCATCGTTGCATATTAAATTAGTCTATTAGTTGCTACTACTGATTCTAGTCCACTTCAATTTTACGCGAATTTAATGTGTTGTACAAATTAAACAAAAAAAGATAGGGGATAATTAAGAGTCTTGATTCCCCCCCCCCCCCCAAAAAAACAGAATCTGCTGTAAGGGAAAGAAAAAGATGTAAAAGCAAGCTGAATCGAGAAAATTCTACAAGAAAGATCTCCGTGTCACCTTGTTCGCCTTCCCTATCAGAACAAAGAAAGGAAACTGCAACCAGTGCACAACTCTCTGTCGAAAAGGTATTTGATTTAAATTGCTTTTGTTTTATTTAAGTTTATAGCTTATTGGGAGTTGGGACACTATTTTGGTCGAGTACAGGGAGGAGTTAAATTCATTTCACCTGATGGATTCGCTTGAAATTTGACTTTGTTTTGAGTTAATAACAGAAGTCTATAATTTAGACTCTTTAACTTGTTTGTCACCAATTCTTTGTTTCTTGGCTACGGTACTGCAGAAATTGACTTAACTTTATGTTTCCTTTAGTCTGCTTCAACAACAGTTAAGCCTGGAAAATTTAGCCGTGGGAAACAGTTCTCACCAGTTATATTTTATGGGTCTCCACATGGCATTCCTCCAAAAAGACCATTGAGTTTGCTGCGCTTGTTACGTGAAATTCACATTGATCTTAGTGAACAAGATAAATCAAATTTAAGGTAGTTATCTGACTCCATTTCAAGACTTATCAGATTCTATTAGATAAACTGTTTTGATTCAAAAGCATTCTTTATCTCTTTTCTTACTGTCCTTTTCTTCTTGACTTGGCTCTTGTTGCTCATTTTCTAGAACAGCGGTATGGGCTACATTTCCAAGACAGGATGAAGCAGTAAAGTTTGCTAAAGGACATGCAAATGCACATGTTTTTAGTTATCAAGATCACTATAGTGGGCAGAGAAGATATCTTGCTTCTACGTATGAGGAGTTTTGGAAGAGGTCTTCACTATTATTTCTTGCTTGTTCAGATTTGATTAGTTCATGAGAAATTATCCTTTTAAACTCGTTGCTTTCTGCAATCCTGTCATTCCAGGTACAAACTTATGGAATCAAACCTTCGCCATCACTATGAAGTGATTCAGGAGGTAGAAACCTCTAGATATCTTTCTTCAATTGAATGGGCATGTGAAATATTATATATTTCAGTTTCCATTCTAGCCAATTTCTATTCATACCGCTTGTCTGTGCTTGAGTAGTAAAACTTGAAATGCCCATGAGGAGATGTTTGAATCTTCTTTTTTGTCATTGGCATCATTTTGTTTATGTGGCTGTATCGTTTCTAGGGTTTCCCATGTCACTTGTACTTTGATTTGGAGTTCAATAAGAGAGACAATTTGGGAAGGGATGGAGATGAAATGGTTGATCTCTTGATTATTGTCATTCTAGAGGCCTTGCTGCAAAAATACTCTATCAACGGAAATCAGGATTGGGTGGTGGAGCTTGATTCCTCTACTGAAGGTACAGTTCTGTTCTGGTTGTCTATAATTTGTGCCCCGTAGCATTTCTGATATCTTGTATGCTTGAGAAAAACAGCTAACATCATAGAAATGTTCAGTAAATCATTTTTTTTTCAAGATGGATGATTTGCATTTTTATGGGGATTTGTTTCTTAAAATAATTCACATTGGTATAAATACTTAAATGCAGAGAAGTTTTCTCGCCATTTGATAATGCAGATACCAAATATGGCTTTCAAGGACAACTCGCATGTGGGTGCATTTGTTGCAGAGGTATGCCTTAGACTGCTTTAATATATAATTGTGTTGCTGCCACCATCAAGGGGAAACCTGCTATAGTTAATCTTCTTTCCTTTTCTCTGTTATGCATCAAAATATCAACCATCATTGCTAGTTGATGACATTTATCAGATATGCTCACGCATAGCAAGTGCAAAGGGGAAGGATGAAAGGTTTGAAAAGTTATATGTGAAAAAAGATTCAACCTCTGCCGAATCTCCTGGTCAACTTTTTGTGGACACTGCTGTCTATTCTAGAAATCGTTGCTTTCGCCTGGCTTTATCATCTAAGGCAGGAAAGAATTCCTTCCTCTTACCTACCAAGCGTTTCAAATGTAGGGACATGGTATGGTAGCTTGAATCTTGCAACTTATATTGCAGTGACTTTAATTCATGACTTGACTCTTACAGTACTTACAGATTTATTTAATTTTTCTAAAAAAATTCTCAGCGACCATTTATATATAAGTGGTGTATGTCTTATCCTTTTATGCCGGTAGAATGGGCATAAATCATAATTGTTTGAAAGTAACAGCCGATGATGACAGGTCCCATTAGTTCACCGGGGCTTAGTTTTGTCGACTAAAAGATATCTAATTCCCGTTCTTATCCCCGCATATCTTCTTTTACCAATGTTCAATGCTAAAATCCAGATTTTTCAGAAATTTACTCCCATGGAAATGTTGAATGAACACTGGTGCTGTAGGATGACTTGCCATGAAAAATTGCTAACCAGAATACTCATGTCCTTATCAGAAACTAATTGCTAAACATTTAAGAGATAGAGCTACCTTCTGACATTGATTTTAAGTAAATATATTTCGTTGAACAACAGGGTGAGGAGGACATGTTCATGGCATCCTTGATTTGCAAAATGGACATTGATTGTGAGAAGCTTTTGGTCTGCAAAATGGAATTAGATTGTGTGAAGACACTGCACTTCGAGACAGAGGTAGTCTTGAACTTTGCCTTTGGGTTTCATCACTTAACTACATTTTTTTTTTGCATTCGTATAATTTTTTGCGCACTTCGAGACAGAGGTAGTCTTGAACTTTGCTTGGGTTCATCACTTAACTACTTTTTTTTTGCATCGTATAATTTTTGCTACAACTTACTTGCAACTTCCAATATTTTTGCTTCAAAAGGAAGCCAACCTTCAAAGCAATCAGCATTTTAAATATTGTTATTTACCGCCCAGAGGCCAGAATCTTCTAAGTTCTCTTTCTGCAGAATAGAGTCTTTTACTTTTGTATTGAGACGTCATCCATTCACCATCAGCGTTCTTCTGCTATGCAGGTAACTAGTACTTTGGAAGTATCACAAAGCTCAAGAAAAATTGGCATAGTGATGTTTCTTCAACATACCAAACAGGAAAAGTCGCCCTTCCCTTGTTTGGATGAATTTATAATCTCAATGCCTCCACCAGCAATATACCAGGTAGCAATTGAATCAAGCATGTTCCAGTACCGTTATTTTGATTCACCTTCCACATTTGAGCAAGAACCAACAGGATGATCTTGTTCTTGCTTGAGTTTTGACATATGTACTGTGGCTTGGAGCACGTAATTCCATGTCATCTCGTTAACTAGAACTAAATGCTGTAGAAATTTGTTTGTGTTTTAACTTTATTGTTTTCCTATGTTCATAAAACCAATAGTTCTATAGTATCATCCATCGTTTTATACACAGCTTTCAATGCTTAACAAAAACTGTTATTTTCTTCACAAATGAATACTGACTACTGATCAATTGCTGTGATTATAGGGAAAATACGCTGTTGGTATTGGTTCTCTGAATATGGTATCACAAAGCTCAAGAAAAATTGGCATCAGTGAGTGTTTCTTCAACATACCAAACAGGAAAGTCGCCCTTCCCTTGTTTGGATGAATTTATAATCTCAATTGCCTCCACCAGCAATATACCAGGTAGCAATTGAATCAAGCATGTTCCAGTACCGTTATTTTGATTCACCTTCCACATTTGAGCAAGAACCAACAGGATGATCTTGTTCTTGCTTGAGTTTTGACATGTACTGTGGCTTGGAGCACGTAATTCCATGTCATCTCGTTAACTAGAACAAATGCTGTAAAATTTGTTTGTTTTAACTTTATTGTTTCCTATGTTCATAAAAGCCAATAGTTCTATAGTATCATCCATCGTTTTATACACAGCTTTCATGCTTAACAAAACCTGTTATCATTTTTCTTCACAAATGAAATACTGACTACCTGATCAATTGCTGTGATTATAGGGAAAATACGCTGTTGGTATTGGTTCTCTGATATGGATTGGTTGTCTATAGCATGTCAAGAAATCGATACTGTGAAAGATTGGTAGAGAGCATAAAAGCAATCACGGTATGCTTATTTTGTTTAATCTTATGTTCTCAGTCCATAAGTCAACATTTTAACCTAACAAACATACATACAATACCTCGAGTCGAGTAGAGTGCTGTCAAATCCTCAGAATATTAAGAAGTTAATTACTAGAGTACGCTGCAATGATAAGTTTGCATCTTCCGTCGATGACAAAATTTGTCTCTATTGTATGCTTTAGTGTGTATGTTGTTGACATGAGAAGGGAATCTTATTATCAGAAGTGTTATGATCCAGATTGCAAAGGTTTGGAAAACTACTATCTTGTCATTAGTATTCCTTTCTATGCATGAATGACAATTGCAAAATCACTGATTATCACAGGTTACCATCTCCTCTGCGTCCAATCCCGACGGATTGCATCCCTGATTCTTCTTTTTTTTTCAATTCAACTCATATGGTTGATGATGATTGTCTGTTAACAAGTAACAATCTTGAATACCGATTTGTCACAACCATGAGGGTAGAGTTTTGCTCTATGGTAACGAAGGTGATTTGGACTACTATACTAAGATTCATGGTGGCATAAGCTATAAAAGTCGCAGACACTATTGAAAGTAAGCCGGAAAGATTGATGCTCGATGACATGGTTAGTTTACCTAAAACACTAATGATTATGTTGCTGATCAACCTTATGGTATTGAAGGAATGTCTTTTACTTGTTTGTCAAAAACTATTTCAAATCTAACACCAGGAAAAACATGAGTGATGAAGAAGATGATGATGGTGGATGGCAGCGGAAAGGACAGCGACGCAGGTCGAACTTACACACGTAGATTAATTAAGGATGGATCCGATTGATAAACGTTCGTATCTAACACACCTGAGTACAAAACAATATAGAATGGCTCGCTCATCTACAAGTTGATCGTAATTGTACATATTTAGATTGATGTTAAACCATCCACGCGGTCTTTCTTTTTATTATTGTACGAATGAAATTTTGTCCTGATAGAGGTGGAGTTACGAGACAAAAAGGCTTTGTTATGGTATGCTCATTACTTGGTTCAAATTAATTTGAACGTTGAAGTTCTAAATTAGCAATAACCATTTTATATTTAGGGTAAAATATACAAGAGGTCTTATAAAATGATCATTTAATTGTCTCAAGAATGATTTTTTTTAAAAAGGCCAAGTTTAAGGTCGTCTCTTTCAGTCTGGGGATTTTCCAATTTTCAACAACCATCTGTCTTCCTCTCCTCCCCAATTCCAATTCTTCCAAGCTCTCACAATGGCAGCCAGTCCTACCCCAATCTTCATTTCCTCCGACTCTCTCCACGCATCCTCACCCACACCGCCTTAATCAACCACTTCCACTCTTCGCTCCCTGCCGTCTCCGCCGCCATCACCACCCAACCCGTCAAAGCTACACCGTTTCACCCTCCGCCTCCCTCCTTCTCATGCCCTCCTGGTCTTCATCCCCTCTCTCCTTACATAGGCGTCAAGCTCGTCACTTGTTTCCCTCAAAACTCCACCCTGAACTTACCCGGTATCCAAGCCAATTCGTCCTCTTCAACTCCACCACCGGTCAACCTTTGGCATCAATGGACGAACCGTTCTGACCCTTTTTAGAACCGCTTGCGTATCAGGCTTGGCTTCCAGGATATTAGCCAGGAACGACAGCAAAGTCCTCGTGATGATCGGCGCAGGCGCATTGGCACCTCATTTGATCAAGCCCACTTAGCAGCAAACCCCACTTTGCAAAGGGTAAATCTGGAACCGTACGATCAATAAAGCCATCGATTTAGCTCAGAATCTGCAAAGAAGCAACGAACACGAAGGGGTTTGTTTCGAGACCATGATCGTTGGAAGAAATCATTCCATTGGGTGACATTATCAGCTGTGCTACGAACTCTGAAACGCCGCTCGTTAAAGGGGAGAAATTGAAACCTGGGGCCCATTTGGATTTGGTGGTTCGTATAAGCCTAACTGAAGGAATGCGATGATGAGGCGATAAAGAGGGGGAGGGTCTATGTCGATAATGCGGAGGCGCTCGTGGAGGCCGGTGAATTGGTGGGTGCTTTGGAGAGAGGGTTATTGGGAAAGATGAAATTTGTGGTGAGTTGGTGGAGTTGATCCAAGGAAAGAAGACTGGGAGGAGGGATTGTGAAGAGATTACTGTGTTTAAATCTGTTGGTTCGGGTGCTGTCGACGTTTTAGCTGCACAATTGTGTATGAAGCTCTTGTGAAGAACACGTGTTAGCAGACGTGTTACCTTTTCTTTGCTTTTCTTCTGGTTCTGTGTTCTATGGAACCTGTTCTGTTTAGAGCTCCAATAAATGAAGTTTTATTATTGAGGTTTTCTTCTATTAGTCTCAAAAATATGTCATTGATTCCAATATCAACATTTATTAATAAATTTAAAAAATATTAATACATCCTACTAGGCATAATATATTTTTCGGAAGAAAAGTGATATGCTCATGATAGTTATGTATTTTACTAAAATACATCAAAATTTAAACATGGGTCCATAGACTATTTTTAAAAAAAAAACAGAAAAGTGGTTTAAATGAAATTTGAAAGGCAAATCGGGGCTTATTCTTCTAAATGATGAATGGAATTATATGTTTCACTCCTCGTCTGAGCCTGAACCTTCAGAGCTTGAGCCTTTCCCATTATTTTGCACTTTGCCGTTAGCTGCATGACCCTGCTTTTTTGTATCCTTCTCGTCTTCGCTGTACTCACTCTCATAATCATCATCGTAGTCCTCTGTTCTCTTCTTCCTCTTCGATTCTGTCCTCCAGAAGAGGTCCTTCTTCCGATAAATGACCACCACGGGTGCCGACTCGTGTTCTTTTCAGAACTTTAACCTTCAAGTTTGTCTTTATATCGCAACCTATCCAGGAGTCACAGGCAGTAACAAGTCAAATTGTAGTTCCCTTCCGTCGGGGGGGCGGGGAATTTTCCCCATCACCAATCGGGAGCCACCTTGAACCTTCTCTTTAGTTCTTTTAACAGATTCCCTCATCTCCTTAGCACTTGCTCCTGAAACCTCCATCGTCTCCTGAATTGCTTTCGAGGCGGCGGTTATTGCTGCTTCATCCATGAAGCTCACCTTCTGGGAGAAACCACACATTGTTTGAGACAGCATCTGCAAGCAAAAACCAGAAATTCTCTTCCTTGTGGAACGGGAAATAAGGGGCATGGGGAAGAGCACCGATCAGGCCATTGCCACGCTCAAGTTTTATCCAAGCTTGAACTGTCACAACGTCCCCCTCCTGTATACCTTCTTCACCCTCGGTCTCACATGTAACGTCGATTGTTAGGGAAGGCATCATTTCCTACCATCTCAAAATCTTGTACTTCGGCAGAGAAAACCCAGCAATTTGTGTTAGAAGTTGAGCACGATCCTCCATAGTCATGTCTCGAAGGTCTTGAAACGTTCTCACCTTCTGCAAACAGAGAATAAATAACTCTTAACCGTGGAGATAGGTTTCCCTAAGCAATCCAACTTATACAAAACATGTAAGAATCGTTTCTTTGTAGTTTGTACCATAAATCAGAGACAGATCCGAGGAATATGTGGCATATGGAAAATCTTGAGCACAAATTATATTGAAGTTTTGGGTATATTACCCGATTCCAATTTCAACATCTACAATATCTCAACTATAGAGAAAAGATTGCACCAAAGCTTATTACATTAAATTTCAACATAAAATATTATGGAGATCTAGCTCCTCCATTGACAGCTAGAAGGTGAAATATTAAACAGTGCACTCTTGCAAAAACTTTCTCACTAACCTTGCGAGCGATCTTTTTACAACAGCCTCTTAAAATGTGGCAGCTGCAAGAAAGATGCAATGCCTTCAGAGGATCCCCCTGTTGCCTTTCTTGCACTGGCGGACAGCCTATGTTGCATCAATCAAATAAATAACACTGAACATTAATATGGACCAAAAAAAAAGGAATTGCAGCTTATTGACTTCTATCACCCAGAAGATGGGAAAGGGGAAAAGGCCAATCAAAGATTAAAAAGATTTTGGATTTATTTACTATGATCTTATTTAATAACTTCAGCAAGCATGTATATTAGAAACCTTAGAAGGTACAATATTATAAGCCTTACATCGAGAAAATCAAGAGAATAGAGGATAAGGGAAAAAGCAGAGGGCAAACATAGACCAACCTTTAATTATTTCATAAGTTGTTTAAGTCTACAATCTTTATTGCATTGGGAATTTTAACAGATGAAAGTTAACAACTGGCTTATGCATGACTCGAAATATAGAAACGATAAAAGACAAGAAGCTGAAAATTTTCTAAAAATAAGCACCTGAATAATACACTGAGAAAGCTCCACAACTCCAACTGCTGGCCTCAGCCATCCATGACCCTGGGCAGTACGAGGTATAAGTGCCATCTGCAACAGAGAATACATAATTAATAACAGAAATCCCACATGAAAGCTACTTAAATTAAGATCCATAAGAAGAACGAAAAGGGCATAAGGATACAAGAACACAAGCTAGCAGGCTAAAGCATGGCAATCTAGTACCATGATTTAGCATGCCCATTCTCATCTTTCAGACAAACTCATACTTGAATTTTATTTCTTGTAATACTAATTTTTTGCAGCAGTTTTTCAGATTGCTTCTTATACATTTGTACATCCATTGCTCCAGAATCTGGTCACTCATCTGACTCTCTACTTCGGTTAACTTTCTCAATTCTAATCATAGGTCCTAAATATCTAAAACCCCTAGACAGTGCAAGGATCGGTTTGACCTTTCAAATAACACTGCCATGCGCATAACCAACATGCTTTCAACTTGATTAATTTCTTACGTATTTGAAAATTATTTAACTGAACAGACAGTAGTTTCTATAAGCCAAATACTACTAGTAGTAATCTTACGTAGTAATCAGATGAAGCACAAATTGCTTCATTATAGTTGCACTTGCGAATTGGGTTAGCAGAAATTACTCAAGTATAGAGGTTTGATAATGTATCATGATCGGTCCTAGAAGTCTACTCAGACAGAAATGATAGGCAGGTGTAATCTGACCTTCAGTAATTCTTCCAGCAATCGCGGTGCAAGTTCTAGCATGCGCTTGTAATCACCAAGCAGAGCCGGAGATAAGGTAGCTGATTCACCGGTTAATTGTGCCTGAATCAACAACTCAGTCTGCATAGAAAATGGCACAAAAGCAATCATAAGAAACTCTGTAAGGAATCAGAATAAATAAGTATATTTTCTCATTACAAATAAATCTCAGCAGACAGCATATAAGTACACCTTCACTATAGCCGGATGCTGCTTCCAAAATTTAGCTTGCTCTTGCTTAATATTCTTAAGGTCAAGATTCAACTCACTCCTAACTGACATAAAAAGCTTCTGGAGAGGTTCATCATCAGTCCTACGAAGAATCTCCATGTATTCAGCAGCCTTAGTGAAGACTTCCATGACTTTGCTGTAAAGCAGGTACCGCAACAAATCAAATCATTTTGCAAAAAATTATACAAACAACTCCACAAATCCATACAGTGAGGGGATTAAAAAGGCTAAAAACAAAAGGTATGAGATTCAAAAGAAATATAAAATCAAGGAATTCTGCAATCTAGGGTGATGGCACCTGAATACATAACTTCATATGCTCAAGGTACAACATGATTATAACCAAAGCTTCAGTAAAGCACGTGTACATTTAACTAGACATCAAAGAAAGAGGAAGGGACATCATTATTCACTAATTATAGCCCCCGCCCTCAAAAAAAGGGGGGAAGAAGTACTTGCTACATGGTTAACATTAACTGCACTCTTTGGTAGCCACTCATCTGATACTCATTGATTCACAATAGAGTTTGTAGTTAATAATCATAATTGTTTAATTGAGACGAGTACCTTGGGGCCAAAGAAGGTTTCATGAAATAATAAGCGGATAGCGTTTGATGCATGACATAGTTTCCGCTATACTTTGATGACCTTGATAGATATATGACAGCAATCACCAATGGCAGGAGAATACAAACACCAACAATCCAGAGTAAGAGAATGCCACCGATGCTCCATCAATGTTCAGCAAGACTGAGGAAGAGCAATGCCCATTTGAAAACCCTGCACCAAAAAAGATATGGTATTGTCTTAACTCTTAAAGAAGGTTAATTATCTTAATAATTAGAAATTTGGAATTAAAATGACCTGCTTGTTCTAAAACATAAGAGATTAATTACTTGTCTTCCATCTGGATGCCCATATTTCTCAAAATTTTCACGGATATTAGGTCTGTGAGAGCTTGATAAGCCTTGGCTATGTACTCACACAATACTTGTGAGCCTCTGAAAATTAATATAATAAAATTGTTAATAAACAAGTGTGATCAATCATATGCTTTTTTCCATACTAAGGCTACAGAAATTCATACAACTATACAATTAAATCAGCCAACCTGGATCTGGATTTTTATCTGGATGGTACTGAACAGAAAGTCTCCTATATGCTTTCTTTATTTCCGAATCCGAAGCTCCAGGTTCCAACCCAAGTATACTGAAAGGCTCAAAAAACTTGAATCTGAATTTAAAAAAAGAAAAAGAAAAACAGAGAAGTTCACTTAGTGCGACTCAAATATAGATCTAGAACATAGGCATCACAAGAATTTAATCTGAATGATGACAGTAGCAGAATAGAAAAACAGGAACTCTACTAATTCGATTTACCTCTTGGCTAACGCTTTTAATGTAATAAACCAAGAATATCATAATAACAAAGAACCACCAGAGTCAGATTACTAAAGTTAAGACATTCGAGACCTGCAAGAACAAAAGCAACTCGTTCCAAATATGAGCATAGACCATAATGCCAACTAAAAGGCTTATCCGCCTAAATAGGGGGGGGGGGGGAACTAACAAATAATTAATGGGACAACAAAAGGCTTACCCGCCTAAATACGGATTTGCGGTACTTGCCTGAGCGAGAGCATTTTGCACACTGGCAATGAATTACCTTTGCTTTCTTGGACGCTGCTCGGCACAGCTTGACAATTGTATAGGGCACCAGAGGCAGAGCCATTATTGTTAAAATGAAAATCGGAAACAATGCACTATTCTCTTCTGAAGCAGCCATTCGACCTTCTACCTTATATAAATTCAAATCAGTTACAGCACAAGTAAAAGCAGCAATTCTATGGTAATCCACATTTCCTTCTACTATAATTAATATTAATGAAAATATTGAGAAAATTCAATTCACATAATATTTGGGGAAAACTATAAAACTCTGATTACCAACTGATGAATCTGGTAGTTAAAAGAAATTAAACCTAAAGATTAAAACTGCTAGCACCACCAATGTCGACTAACAGCTATTAACTCAAACCAATTGTAATATCAGGTTAAAAAATAAACAGAAAACAGTAGAAAATCCTAACATCTGGAATTGGAACAAAAATTTGAAGGAATTATAACACAATTCGGATAAAAAAACTGCCTGTTATTTGAATAATCATTTGTGATTGTTAAAATTTAAACAAAAATCAACATATTTGCATAAAATCAAAAGAAAATGAATACAACCTGTGAAAATTGAATTTCAGATCGGGATCTGCTTCAGAGACGACTTTGTGTACGATGGCGCCAATCTGTGTAAAAAAAAAGGGGGAATAAATATATATGAATAGTAACGCTGCGCTCTTGGGTTTTGTAATTTATTTTCTTTCTAAATCCCGAAACGTAAAGGCAGAGTTTTGGTGTAGTTTTCCCAATTTAACCTTTGAGATATGTAATATCTAAGGTTATGATGGTCATACGAGGGTAAATTATATATTTTATCACTCACTTTTCTTTTCACTTTTATTTTGGTAGTTAAAGTTTAAAATAGTTCAATTTATCCACTACACTTTTGATTCGTTCTCATTTTGACCATTATATTGTTAAGTCATGACTAGATATTTTTCTTTTGAAAATAAATGAAATTATCTCAAAACTTTTTTTTGTGAATTTTTTTATTTCATGTTCTTTTTCATTTATGGACAATGAAACACTTTCTTTCAAAATCTCAATAGTAAGGAGGTAAAAAATTAAGAAACGAGTTATATATCTTGATTTAATTGATTAAATGTTGGATATTGTGTATTAAAGTGATCTATGGTTTTATAAGTTTTGGATTTTAAGTTTGAATTTCATAAATTTGAAGAGAAAAAAAATCTAAATTAATAGAGCGATAGAAGACAATGAGACGAGTTCATTAATATATTGAGTGACTAAAAAAGATGTTGGATAATGATGATTTCGGTCATAAATAATTTCAAGTGACTGGAAAAAAACTTTCATCTTTAGAAAAACAACGTAAATGACAAGTGGATACCATATCAATAAAAATTAGTCCATATCAATAATTTTATCTAAAAATATAAAACTATCAGCCTAAGTTAATTCAATTAATTGAATATTCTTTAAAATTTTAACAATAAATAAAGTTTAAGTTTTATACATTCTTTCAAACAAAGGAAGTTTCATACAGAATATCATTTGACTTGTAATAATAACAATAATTTAAAATGCAAAGATTCCAACTAAACAAAGCATCGCATTAAGCAAAAAATAAAAAGTACCAACAAAATTTTAAACGGTCCAAGATCTCTCAATAAAAGAAGGTTACACAAAAGGCAAGCAATTTAGGTACAGTTCCATTAAAATTTCCTCTCTTTTTTTCTTCTTTATTTCTGTAGGGGGGCTCATCACAATCGGAACATGCCACGTGAGGTTTGATCGTACGATCATGATTGGCCTACCGTCCCCCGGGAGAAAGAGGTGAACCAGTCGCACGAATTAGGATGATTTGTAGCGTGCAGGACAACTTTTGCACTGAATTCCCATTTTTCGAATCAGGAGGGGACGTATAAGGTAATGCATAATTAATATACGGTTAAAAAAATATTATCGAAAATATTAATATTTTTGATAAAAATTATATAAAAGATTATTTTATATTAAAAATATTAATATTAAATGCTATCTAAAATGTTATTTTTTATTAGTTTTTCTATCGAAAATTAGATAGTAAAATTAATATTTTTGGTAGAATAAATAATATTTTTAGTTAGTGTTTTATAAAAAAATTAAAAAATATTAACATTTCTTATAATATATTTTTTTAACTGTATATTAGGATGGCGTACAACGTAACTATCAGGGCGTGATTAGTCGGTAGATCCGCTTCTAAAATTCTTAGTTTTTGCACGCGCCGTTAGGAGAGTGGCCTGCACGACTATTGCTTAAGAAGCAAAAACGAAGCAATTTTTGCAGCTCGGACTCCAAGTTTGAGAACTGCACTGTAAAACTGGCGGTACACGTACATCATCTGCCTATTCATTTGTTTCCCTCGTGTTCGGTTGCGGCGTGTATTCGATTCTGTTCTTAAAATACATATTTTTCCAGTGTTTTTAGATATATTATTTACTTAATACCTTATTAATTTTTATATTTATATTTTAATTAAGTAGTTATTTTTTATTCTAATATTTCATCATAATATATATTTTTAATATTATTTTTCTCTTTCCTAATAACAGCACAAGTATCATTTTTAAATAATTTTATTTCTTTCTCTTTATAAAGATGTGAAACATATCATTATTTTATAAAAAAGAATAAATCAAGAAGAAAAATAAACACGAAACTTGAACCAACATCTAATTAACATAAGATTTATTTACTTCTTATTATTTAATTTACATGATAAATGAATTCATAAAATGATTTTAATATCTAAAGAATTTAGGTTCAAATATTTGTATCTACAAGATATGTATATATTATTAATAATTTAAAAATATACTGAATAAATATTATATTATAATTAGTCTAAACTATTAAAAAAAATACGAGAAAAATATGTGATGAACAAAAATGCATGATTTATGAGCCATTTAATGAATTGCACGCATGCTCTATATAGGGATGGCAAAAAAAACTTGAACCCCGACGGGGAAAATCGAAAATTGAATTAAGCGGGGACAGAGAAAAACCGTTTATGCTAAATGGGGATGGGGATGGGGACGAGGAAAAATCGTTTATGTTAAACGGGACGGGGACGGGACGGGTTTAGTAATCCCCGCCCGGATTATCTGGCCTGATACCCGGCCCGATAAATATTAAAAAAATTTATTTTTTATATATATATATATATATAATATTAATAAATTTAATTTAAATATATATATATATAATATTTATATATTTAATTTAAATATATATACCCAGCCCGATACCCGGCCCGAAACCCGTTTAAATAACCGTTTATGCTAAACGGGGATATCCGTTTCCCCGCGGTTTTCCCCGATTACCTGATGGAGATCCCCGTTTAAATCCCCGTAGTTTTTTAAGCGGAGACGGGTACGAGTTTTTTAAACGGGGACGGAACGGGGGACCAATACCCGACCCGAACCCGACCCTTTGCCATCCCTAGCTCTATATACCACTAGGCAATAGGCTACCCTATTTTAAGCTAAGAATTATAGGAACAACTCGTTGAAATATTTCTTAGAACTTTAATGTAGAGGCTGCCACCATTGTCTGGGTTGCTAAAATGGATTGAATCTAAATGCACAGTAACAAGGGGGACAGCACCTACCATTATGCGTCTAAATTTCCTGAAATTCTGTTATTAAATGCATAATTTCAATATTTACCAAATTGTTTTAACCATTATGGAAAATCAAATTAAATATTGTTTTCTTGCATTAATATGAGTTTCCGTTTATGTAATTTAAAAAAAAAATCAACGGACACAGTAATTTGCAACCTCGATTGAAGCAACAATTTGAGGTGCCTCTTAGGGAAAACATGGGTTAAGCTAATTGTATTGAGGAAGGTGTCATGCCAAAAACAATTGGTTTCAATTGTTTTAGTTTCTCTTAATTTTAAAATTAGATAAACTAAATACTATCTTTAAAATTTTAAATTTATTTCCTTTTTAGGTCTTTTAATTTTGATATCAGGTTAATTAGATTGCAGCTCTCTGTTTTTTTAGTATAATCATTTTTTAGGTCTCTTTTAATTTTAGAACTAGATAAATTAACATTTAGTCGATCAATTTTGTTGGTTCGATTACTTTTAATTCTTTTTGATTATAGCACGAACCAATTTTCTCGGTAGTTAAAGGAATTATTGTTGCTCATAGAGGTCATGAGCTCGAGTACCAGCGACTGTAAGGGTGATTAAACATTCATTGTCAAATGGTTGAGAGTATTTAGAACATATATTACTTTGTAATCACCTTAGTTTATAATAGTTGTTGCATTTTTATAATTGGTAATTAAAAGTTTTATTCAATTAAATTAAGCTTTTAGTTCATTAAATATATATATTTAAATTAACAAGGAGAATCACAAAGAATAGTTAATTACATTTGAAAGAAAAAAAATGATAAATCCGAACTAATTCAAACTTCAATTTAGATTAAAACTTTTCGTTTATTAAATAAAGAATTATTATTATATTATTGCCTAATATTTGAACGTGAAAGGCATCGACCCCTTTGTTGAATGGGCCAATTCCATGTTTAGTCCCCTTAAGCTTAAACTTTTCAGTTCAACCCCTTTTAACTATTTATTAGATAGAAAAATTTCCAACTTTGGCATCTTCTAAACATTGATAATTTTTTAACCTATTTTAACACGTAATTTATAATTTTAACTCACATTTTAAACTTTATGCTAAACTCCAAAATATTTTTTTTTTACTTCATCCCTACCGATGAAGAGTTGTAACCGGGGACAAAGGTTTATGGAAAGTGGGAAAGATTTTCGTTTTTTATATTAAAAATTTGGTTTCATGGTATTCTAAGTTCTTAGCTTATTAAATTTAAATAAATTAGATTTTTCATTCAACTTTTTAAATTAAATATTTAATAAATATTTTATTATTTTAAATTTAAATAATTACACTCTGAATATTTGATCACCTAATTTAAATAAGCAAATTGGAAGCATCGTCGTTACAATTGCCCAATTGTTCTGCTCCGTTGACAAATTCACGAAGTCAAAGAAAAAGCTAAAGTGGAAATTAAAACTCATAAAGAAAAAAAATCAACTATTTTTTCTCAGTAGAATTTAGTCCCTTTTGTTTTAATTTATTAAAATTTAGTATTTATATGCTGAAAATTATTATGTTGTTCTAAATAGGTGATAATTAATCGGCAATCCAACATTTTACAAGTAAAGAATCAATGAAAAACAGTAGTTCATCAATTTTATATCCAACAAAGTAGCAATGATCATCCGTTCAAGATCAAAGAATTGAATTATGATAAATTAAAATAGAGGGATTAAACTTCTCATTTTGTATATTAGAAGGATACAATTCAGATTTAGACCGAAAATTTTCTTTCCCTTTCATGAAATGAATGGAGTACGCATTTGACATTTCTATTTAATTTTGTCCTGTATAAATATTAACAATGACCAAGTCAGTGCACCGCCGATCCTCTCTCTGTTTCACACCAAAAAACGAAAGTCAACGCTGTTCTTTCTGCGTCGCCTCCTTACTTTTCTTCCCATTTGCGTATAAGGAAAACGCATCTGAGATTTCGGAGTTCGAAATTTCATCAAAAAAGATGGCCGAGGATTGGGATCTCTATGCCGTTGTAAGGAGTTGCACGCGGCCGCCGCCAATACCAGTAGATATGCCGCCGTTGAAAGCAGCAGCAGCAACAACAACAACAATCAAAATTGCGGTAGTTCAAGGGAAGATCCTTTGGCTTGCTTAGCCTCGTTGACGTTCGAGGAAGAAGACGACCCTTTACATTTAAAAGCGGTTTCCCTGCATGATTCTTACATGTCCTTTTTGCCGAAAATCGACCCCACCACTATAATCACCACTAAGCAAGGCATGGATCCATGTTCTTCGAGTTCTGCCCACGGAGGTTTTAGTGGCCAACTTCATCATCATCACCGTCAAAGGCTGCAAGAACAGTCCACAACCACCGCCGTTGGGGTTGGCTCCCCGTTGACCTCCAACCTCCTCTCCTATTTCACTTTCGGCGGCTTTGGGAATCAACAGCAGCAGCAAAAACCACAGTCGCAGGAGGTTCAACAACGAGTTCAACCACAGGCTCAGACACCAAGATCAAGAAAGAGGTAAACGCCACTTGTTTTCCAAAATATCGATGCTGTTTTCCAGTATTTTCTCAGCTGAAATCCTTTGTTTTTACAGAAAGAATCAGCTGAAGAACCGTATGCCATGTAATTGCAGATAATTTGTTATCGGATCCTTGGGCATGGCGTAAATACGGACAGAAACCCATCAAAGGCTCTCCGTATCCAAGGTAAAGTGACTCAATGAAGGTTTCAATTAGATTCTGTTTTAGTGATAAATTCTTATAATTTTACTTTTCTTCTTTATTCAATGAATGTGTAATTAAAGATGAATTTTGGTTTTTTCAGGAACTACTACAGGTGCAGTAGCTCGAAAGGGTGTTCGGCGAGGAAACAATTGGAGCGTAGCAATACGGATCCCAACATCTTTATCGTTACCTACACCGGCGAACACACGCACCCCAAGCCGACTCACCGGAACTCTCTCGCCGGAAGTACTCGGACAAGGTTTCAACTGTTCAAAATGCCGCTGCCACCACCACACTGCTTCTTGCTCCTCTCCTCAATCCGCCACGAGCCTCTCTCCCATCTCTCCCACGACCCCACTTTCGGCGCCTGAAGACGCCACTGTCGCCGTGCAAAACGCCGGTGAGGATGAAAGAGTAGGCATGGCTCTTGAAAGTGAAAGCGATGAATACGACGACGATCTTTTGATCCCCAACGTGCATGTAGATGAAGATCTCTTTGAGGGTTTGGGAGAACTCGTTGGAAGTGCTGGTAGTGGAGTAGGACGAAGCCTGATCTTTGGTGATAACTTCTCGTCTTGGAGCACGGATAACTCTACTGCCACCGGCGCCGCCTCCAGCGGTGGATACTAGACTTATTTTTATTATCGTCGTTTTTTAGTTCACTACATTTTTTGGGGGTTGGATCCGTTGGGTATAGAGAGATTAAGAATACCTAGAGTTTATGTAATTTGATTTTCATTTAATAATTTCTCGCTAGCAAGATAAAAAAGGAAAATAAAGCATATTTTGTAAGTACAATCATAAAATCTATTTTATGTACTAATAAATCATATAAAATAGAAACAATTTATGAATAAGAAAATATTTATGGTTTTGATTATTTTTATTAAATAATAAAAAAGAGGATAAATATATAAAACTATATATATTCATACGTTTAATATAGTTAAAAATGAATTAATATGATTATATAAATCACTAAAATTAATATGATTTTTAATTTTATGTATGTTAAAACTCATTGAGTGATATTAGTGATAAAAGAAATTATTTAGTAATATAAGAAAATGTTGATATCCCTAAAAGATTCGGATTAAAATAATTATATTTAAAGAATGTACGTGCATTGTCATATTTTCTTTAAAAGCCTAACAACGAATTTTATATTTAATATATGGGTAAACTACATAAATAGTCATTAATTTTTAGGATATTTTCACTTTGGTCATTACAATTTTAAAAGTCACACTATCATATTAAACTTTTATTACACTCTTTGTTGTTAGTTGTTGTTAGGAAAAATTGATCTAACATGCTAAAAAACCTAACAATACCTTAAACTTCTTCTAAATTGGCCGTTACCGCTCGTATGACATGCAACTACATAGTCGATGTTTTTTCAATACCTATCCACAACCGCAATTGTCTATAACAATAACAGTAAACAACACCAAAACAGAAAAATAATAATGATATAAGAGAAAAATAATATTATCCGATTCGACCTTAAAGAGTTGTCAATAAATGAAGCATGTGTCGATCAATCCTAAAGATGGGAATGTTTTGTTTTGCGAGAAATTAACATATTTTGGTTTAAAGCTATATGACGGTAGACAATAATGAGTTAGAAAATTTTGGCTTTCAGTGTTGATTGAGATTTGAGGAGATTAAAGGGTTTTTTCCGTTAACTTGAATCAAATAAAATAAAGAAACTAACAATAGGAGTAATTCGATGATCATTTCGATCAAATAAATCATTAAATGACGACAAAAATGATGATAAAAAGATCGATGATTGTCCATTTGGAAGAATAAGATTATATTTTTTTAACTTACCACATCATTTTTTTAACAACAAATGGGATTGAGTCCCATGGAGGGCATTTCATAATTTAGGTCTCCTACGGAAGCTGCTCTCACCTAGTGGGGCAGTCTACTATCTTACCTCCCCCTTACCCCATATAAACAAGGGACATCCATTTTTTAAAGACAATGCTTGTTATAAAAGCACAATAAAAATTAAATGCTTGTAATATAAATTTTAAAAGTTCAATGACCAAAATATAAATGTCCTTAAAAATCATTGGCCATCAATATATTATACCTTTAATATATTATCATTACCACATAATTTTTTATATTAAGATTATCAGTAAATCTTATAAGAAAATATAAAATCTTAAATATTTTAAAAAATATAGTTACTCATCATGAGATATTAATTAATTCATTATTAATAATATATATGTGAATAAAAATGTTTGAACGAATCAACTAACATCAAAGACTTGCTACAACAATAATTGAAACAATAAAATTAGCACCTGGCAGACCTCCTTGACTAAACATATAATTAACAAAAAGATATGAAAATTTAAAAATTATGAATATTGTAATTTATGAAACTATAATTACAATCTTAAGATATTTATATAATTATATCTACAAATAATTGACATAATATATAATTAAAATTACGATTTTTTGTAAAAATTAATTACGATAATAATCAATATATTTATATAATTATCGCTGAATTAATTATTATAAAAGATAAACCACAAACTGATAAGAATCTGTCCAGTAAGGTTGAAACATGATAAGAGCTGGAATTGCGAGTTCAGACCGTGTCCGGTTCGGTCGGGGTGGGAAAAGGACGACCTTTATCAAGGGACAAAAGCCAAGATTCCTTTCCTCTCAGTTCACAAAGGGTGGATTTTGGTAATAAGTGGCTTCCAAGGTCAAATATTATTTTAATAAATAATTTTAAGAGTTAGTCAAACTTGTTTTATTTGGATTAACTCTAAAATTATTTTAATAATACAAAAAGAAAAGGGAGAACTGAGGCCGATATGGAGGGTCGAGATTTGTATTTTAAAATATATTTGTATAACTACAATCATAACTAATAACTAATAATATATAAATTAAATTATAATTTTAATCAATAATATATAAATAATTCAATTAATAATTAGAATATATATAGATATGAGTAGTACATAATAATATTTAAATTAGAATTGAAATTTAAATATACTTGATAATATTCAAGTTTAAACAAACACGTCGATGATCTCGAACCTTTACCGACAAAACTAAATCTCATTCCATTCGTCACGGACAAAGTTATTATTATTCCAATTCTATTTTGAGCTTTAAGCTTCAAAGAATGTTGAGTGCAATAAATTATGAAATACTCTAAAAAGAATGTGTATGATGAACGAATGTGACCTAAGGGCATCCTTTGCGATTCTTATCTTAGTAAAGTTACCTAATGGCCAAATGTGACCTAAGGGCATCCTTTGCGATTCTTATCTTAGTAAAGTTACCTAATGGCTGAATGTGACCTAAGGGCATCCTTTGCGTTTCTTTGTGCAATAAACAAAGTGAATTCGAGGTAAAGTTGTATACGTAAAAGTTACAAAACTTTAAAAGTTTCAAAATTATGCTAAAATAATTGCTTCGGTCACTAAACTTTTAAAAGTTACAAAATTAAACATATCAAACTGTTATAAAATGGAAATTATGATGCTATATTTAATTGTAAAAGTTCAATAAATTTAATGATTATTTCATAACAGTTTGACAACTTTAAGACCATTTTGTAATTATCTGATAAATTTAGACTAAAATGATCATTTTAGCATAGTACAGACACTATTGATGTACTTTTCCCAATTTATTAGTACTTGAACCAAGTTTTAATAGTTTAATAAATTTAATAACCATTAATCTAAATTAAATATTACAAAAACCATGATGAACTTATTTATTTTCTTTTTTCATCATTATGGGCTAGTCATGGCCCAAGAGAGTCTTCAAAAACAAAAGCCTACAAAAGACCCGTCATCTTCGACCCACAAGATAACGGCCGAGATTCGTTCTTCCTATGAATTCGCCACACAGGATTCAACGACCACCCAACTCAATTACATTCTCTTAATCTCCGAGCTCGGTTCTCTGTTAATCGCAACAGAAGAAAAAAACGTCTGAGGCCAGAGAAGTAATACAGTGCGCCGCCAGAGTCCGAAGGTGAAATAGACAAAGCTGAAAAATGTTCCTGCGATTGGTTGCGCGGCCGTTGTTGGCGAAGGTGAAAGAGACAACGGGGATCGTTGGGTTATACGTTGTCCCCAACGCCAGGGAAGTCTTGATCGGGCTCTACAACAAGACCCTTAAGGAGATCCAGGCAGTACCCGAAGACGAGGGCTACCGTAAGGCCGTGGAGAGCTTCACGCGCCACCGTCTGAAGGCCTGCCAAGAGGAAGAAGACTGGGAAATGATCGAGAAGCGTCTAGGATGTGGCCAGGTGGAGGAGCTCATTGAGGAAGCGCGCGACGAGCTCACTCTTATCGGGAAGATGATCGGTTCGTACCCATTCCATCTCTTTCTTTTTTTCCCCTTATTTAAAATTTTGTTTTAATTATTATGTCATTTTAGGGTTCGTCCTTTGTTCAGGGTTGGTTTAGTCTTCCTTCATGCAAATTTGGTTAAATTAGAGCTGGTTATTGCTTTGTTCAACTACGGCTGCCAATGAGAAATGATAAATTTTGTCAATAAGAAGGTATTAGAATTGCTTAATCATAATCGAAAATGTGCATAGAATTTTGAATGAATTTGACGGTGAAAGTATTATAGAAATCTACTTTGTATCGACTGAGAATAATAGGTTGGTGGGTAAAATCGAAATGGTTGCCGGCTTTTGGAAAGGGATATATTATACTTGCATATTTGCATTGACATTGAGACCAATATTCATCTTTTTTCTATAAGGTTAACTAATCTAAATTAGTTAATCATTTTTATGTATGCGGTGGCCAGTGAAATGAGAATGTTTACTGATTACCTCAATCTTCGAAACTTGCTTTATTTAAATGACATTGAGACTGATGTTAATGCGTGTTGTTCTTCTGGTCTAGCATCACTTATCCTTCACCTTTGAAGGCCCGGTAGTTGTTTTAGTTGTCCCGAGCATATAGGTAGTTAACTGGTAACTCGTATTTGTAATTTATCGATGCATTTATTTTTAGTTGCAGACGTCAATGTTTCTGGTCTACTCTGTGGCAGTTTTTTTTTTGTTAATGTTATTATGTTGGTTGGCACTCTCACAGCTGTTTGATGAGCTTTAATCTGTTCTCTAGAGTCTAGTAAAGTCTTCCTCTGCTGCTAGCTGCAAGTCTTTATATGAAGTAAAATTGCTAGAAAACTTCTGATGCTTTGCATTTTCCGAATTATGACATGCCATTCTATATCATGTTGGTTGCAGAGTGGGATCCTTGGGGTGTTCCCGATGACTATGAATGCGAGGTTATCGAAAATGATGCTCCAGTTCCCAAGCATGTTCCACTGCACCGTCCCGGTCCTCTCCCGGAGGAGTTCTACAAGACGCTCGAAGCCCTTTCTAAAAAGGATGATCCTAAAATCACCTCGGGGGAGCCACAGACAAAGGAGTAAGCATGCTGAAGGCATTTTGGCTATGGACACTTATGTTTTCAAAGTCGAAGATTGCATTTTTCTAATCACCCTTTGTTTTTGTTTTTTTCAATCTCGTATTGTGCCTGTTCTTTGATGGAACATAACTTAAACCCTAAAGACAAAAGCTAGAACCATTCAGCTGCTAATAATATTAATGCTTGGGTCCTCTCAGCTATTTTTCTCCATCCTTAAGAAATTTATACAAATTTATCATTTATTATTCGTTAGCTAGACGTTATTCGATGATTTAAACACGACCTTGATCGAATCTATTTTCTTATAAATTTCATTTGTCTGAGGATGTGATCTTTCCCCTGCAACAAAGAGGTGAACTTCGTTCCTAATCTCCACCCAGCTCTGGCTAGGATTCTTTCCTCGATTGTTTTTCTCTCATCACCTTGAGTGTCCTCTCCACTAGGTCACGTTAACTGGAGTCCTCATACAAGTTTACTAGCAGTATATAGAATGCTCGACCTGATGGGTTGAGTTGCCTCGTTTTGCCATATCTTCGACTAGAGGTATATTTCTATGCGCTTTGCAGGCGTGCAATAATGTCTTGTAGATCAAAGGATAACCTGCAATCAAAGAGGTCGACAAGATAAGATTTGGTAAGCTTATTCTTCTAAATACTCTCAACGCATCATCGGCTTTATCGAAGCATTTGACATACATGTTGACAAGAGCATTTCCAACCGAACCATCATCCTCCAAATCAGCCACTGTGCCACCTTTGAGTGAACCTGTTACCCAAGTTCTAATCTTCAAGACATGAAGAGATCATCATTGTCCAAGAAACAGTATTACAATTTCCCATATCAATAAACAAGTTAGAAGCTTCACTTATTCAATCAATTTTGGAGTAAAAATCAATCAAACCGCTGACCATAACCAGGTTCTGATCCATCCCTTGCTTAATCATATAACCTTGAATGAAAGTCCCATCCTCAAAGTCGAACGTGAACGCAACACACTGGACGTTGTAAACTCATTCGGGCATTGCCAAGATATTAGCATCCCAGTCCAAGACACGACGTCTTTTTTGTGGCATTTCGTTGAAGAAAGTGGCGTGCGTTGTCCACTCTAGTCTCCAAAGTATTTGGCATAAGTGGTGTGGAAGACCCAGTTTTATTATAGGAATTTGAATGTATATATACCTTCTTTGAAAGAGTTGGAATTGCAAAATGACTTGAACATGTTAGTTCCAAAAGTGTTGTTGCTTCGTTTCTGTTAATGACCCTGTTGGCCGTCTTGCAAAACACGAACACCAATAGCATGGAAAGTAATTCCTTGCAAAATCGAATCAGCTGCTTATTCAAAACAGGAGCTTTCTTGTTTATGAGATAATAAAAGATTCGATGAAGCAACTGGCTTAATTGCTTGAAATCAACAATTCCCTTCGAATGGTAGCTTTCTTGTGTATGAAAAGTATTTCTTTTCTTAAAAGATGTATATATGATTTTTAGAAATTATCTACATTAACAAAATAAACAATCATGAAAGAACTACCGTACTATAAAGTATTAAAATTGGATACCAAAAATCATACTTTTTATTTTTATTGCTCAATGAACTTTACGGTGCGGAGCAAAGGTACATAGGGTGTTGATGTTGGAAAATTGAAGATTGCTTTACCGATGGAGGAGTTGGAAATTGAGTTGGTGTGCTCGACTGAGGTGGAGAAACGAGTCAAGGAATTGATGGAGTCGAAAAAAGGTGACTCCGGTTAGGGAGCGGATTATAGATATGAAAAATGCAGCAGCCTGGTGGCGGTGAGTGAGGGAGGTTCCTTTTGGATTGCTGTGGCCAAGCTTTTTGAGTCATGGAAGCAGGCAGAAATGAAGGCATGAAAAATACAGTACATGGTTACATTACAAATTAACTGTAACGGTTCAGTTCATTTCTGCAGATCGCCTCCGGCCGTTCACCTTCCTCCGTTTCCCCAAAGACATCAAATGCACCTTACCTTCCATCTTCGACCGAGCGGTAAATGTAAAATCTTCGGACCTGAGGTTGCTTCTGAAATTTGTATCATTTCTTACATTGATCAAGTTCAGTACTGCATTTATATTTTTGTTGTTAATCCCCCGACTCTTGTCATTGTGAGCAAAGCCAACCCAACTTGTTTGCCCCTGTGTAGGCGAAACGAACACTGGTTTTTGTGTTTCCATATCTGAAGTAGCCAAAATTCGGGTTCTAGACGGTCTTTTGAGCAACTAATCTCATGTTGAACAAAGGTTCAGAGAGGTACTACAGTTGACTCTCGATCACAACCGAGCGCATTCGAAACTTTGGATGTCTGGAGGTGAATAGCAGTGCTGATAAAACTAAAATCAGTACAATAATGACCATAAGAGCTGCAAGTATAGCAAGATTCTTTCCATTGAGCTCGAATGATCATTTCGAGGTCGAATCTTTCGATTCTTGAGGTTGCTCCTCGAGGTCTGATGACTGTTTGGATGTTCCAGACCGGAATTATAGTGTTAACGGTCATGCATACGAACAACCCGAAGTTCCATGTTCGATCAGGATCATTTGTCGATGACGCCTTTATTGTTGGGACCGAAGTTTCCCCTTCGTTTGTTTGACCTGAGAATGAACACGCGATTCTTGGTGAGGAACACGAATTTCGGTGACTTCAAGTGAGAAGTTAGTAACGTGACGTTTGCATATAGGGGGACAAGGATGGGGAGACCGGATCAAGAAAGGTCGAGCCAGGATTAGGTCAACAAGAAAGAGATTTTTATAACGGGAAACGAATGGGAGGCCAGAGAATAAATAACCGAAGCAAGAAATTAGCAAGTCCCTCATTTTTCGTTACACTCGTAAGACCTTAGCTTCGGATCACCATTCCCCCTCCGGAACCTACAAATTTAAACTCCTCGGTTTACGCCTTCCTATCCTTTGAAACCAACCGCACATTGCATCCAATGGCGGAGCTCATCGAGTCGAAGATGGAGGAGATCGCCGATAAGATCTCCGAGAAGATCCACCGCAAGTCCTCTTCCACCTCATCTTCCTCCGATTCCGACGACGACAAGCGTTCTCACGGCCACAAACTCCCTTTCAAGTCCAAGGTTTATCGCCTCTTCGGCAGAGAGAAGCCCCTTCATCAAGTCTTAGGCGCTGGAAAACGTAAAACTATTTCATATGATTTATCGTTTATATGTGTATGTTGATTCTGCGAATTAATTTTTATTAAATCAGTATTATATGGCATGCTCTGTTTTACTAATTGATTTCGTAATTTGATATTTAAATCAAAGAATTACTAATCATAATCCTGCTTCCCCTCTCTCTTTTGATTGAGTCCAGATACGAAATCTTTCAAATTCACGATTTCAATACTACTGCCTTCATTTTAATGCATTTTTTCCTGTTTATGTAATTCGTGAGTTGTGAATGCTAATGTAATTTATTTCGGTTAGACTTAGATCCAGAATCTTGCTTCGTTCTTCTGTTTGATTGAGTCCAGTTACGAAAGTAAGGATTTCAACTTAATCGCCTTCATTTTGATGCAACTTTTTTAAAAAAATTGAGAGTTGTGAATGATATTATGAGTAGAAGAATCATGTGACATTACTCAATTAAAGCATTGATTATTATTTTTCTATCGTTTGATATCGTCTTTTATGGTCATTCAATGATGATCTGCAGCTGCTGATATTCTTCTGTGGAGGAACAAGAGAGTTTCTGGAGCCGTGCTTGGTGGCGTAACAGCGTTTTGGTTTCTCTTTGAAGTTATTGATTACCATTTAATCACTCTGGTTTGCCACATATTGATACTCTCTTTATCAGTCCTTTTCCTATGGTCCAATGCTTCACATTTCATCAACAAGTAAGGTTCTTCAACCATTCTCTTTATATGATTGTGTGAATGAAATCTTAATAGTAACTTTATCAACCTTGTTCATTCGAAGTTCCCCACCGACCATTCCAGAAGCTGTGATCTCTGAGAAGTGTCTCCTTAAAGCTGCATCTTGTCTATTATCTGAAATTAACCGAGCTGTGATGTTGTGCGGACCATTGCAACCGGCAAAGATTTGAAGACGTTTATCGGTGTATGTTAACATTAATGCCCCTCCTTACTTTCTTCTAGTTAACTACTTATATTAAACGACGGCGACGGGCATGTTAATCATTACATTTTTTGTTAAAACAAATAAAGAAAAATCCATCTATAGCACGAATTTGATTACGATCTTTTAACTCTTCATTTCTCATAAAATAACTGTTTTCCGTGCATATTTGAATATGAATAATATATTATGATTCTTAAATAATATAGAACTAGAATATATTAAGCATGTTCATGTTAGATTTATACCTATACCCACACTCACTTTGAATCCAACTTGTGCTATGTTTTCAACTCACTAGGTACTTTGCTTAGCTGCTATGTTTTTCTAGGCTATTGCTAAAAACCCAAGGGATAGAGTAACTCTAGTCTTTGAATTTGTTTTTTCTTTTCAATTTGGTCCTTAAACCTACTTTGGTCCATATTAGCCCTAAATTTGGTTTTTTTTGTCAGTTTGATGACATGACATTTCTATATTGTATTATTGTAACGATATTAGAATATCACCTTATCAAAAGGACTAAAAATGAGAAAAATATAAAATTCAGGAACAAAATTGAAGTTTAGAGATTAAAAACTGCTTTATCCTAAAAACCAAAGAAAAACCCCATCTCTTGGATGAAGTTGATTAATGTCGATTTTGCCTCAACTCTTCTTTTCTTGTAAAGAATTCGTATTCAGCACATATTTTGCTAGGTTTTCGACTCACTATATATGTATTTTGCTTTGCTGCTCTAGGCCGTTGCTGGATTATGGTTTGTGTCAGTTCTGGGGAGCTGTTTTAACTTCTTGACATTGGTCTACGTCGGTAAGGAATTTGGTTTTCTTTTTCCAACACTCGAAATACATCTGGATTTGATGAGACTTACATGACACAGTGTTTCTTCTGCTATACACCGTGCCGGTGTTGTACGAGAAATACGAGGACAAGGTGGATGCACATGCTGAGAAAGCAATGATCGAGATCAAGAAGCAGTATGTAATATTAGAGAAGAAGGTTATGGCTAATATAAATAAAGGGAAGAAAAGAGATTAGACGATATAAGAGGATTTTCTTTTCTTTTTGCTGAAAGCAAATTTTCTGTTCTTTTTATTGTGACCGATCATCATCTTTGAGTCTCCCGGTTTCAACTTTTATGTTTTAGTTGCTGATATACTCATTGAATATGGTTTTCAAAGGATGTTTTAACAATACTCGAGCTCGACTCGTTTACCCCTACTTGTGAATCATAACATATCTAAATACTACGATTCATTTTCATTTTGGGGTTTTATTGCTCACCCCTACCCTCATGTGAGCCAATCCTAAAAGGTCAGCCCTAATTTGATCTTTTAACCGATACAAAAAATGCAAATAAACTAAATAAATATGATAAATTGATACCTCGAATCGAACCGAATCAAAATCAAACCGATTATGTTAAAATGAAAATAAACAAGCCAAACCAAATGGAAGAATATTGATTTCTAACGGTTCGTCTAAACCCAAGATCACAATCATTTTTATTAGATAAAATTTATTGTGTGTGACTATGACCTAAACAAAATGATATTTACATAGAGTTACCTTCTCCAGTAGAAGCAGATCAATTATATGGGGGGTAGAAGGATCAAGGAAACTGCTCATTTCTATACACCATCTTCGTTTACAAAAAGATTCCACAGAACTACTTGTAAACAATAGGTGTTTTCTCAATTCTACGTATGTCTCTCGGATACGCCCATAATCTGGAAACGAGCTCTTCGTCTGACTCGCTATCACTATCCGACGAAGACATCTCCGACATATATCCATCCGTTACATAGGCGACAACCTGAAACGTGTGCGACTCTTTAGAGCACATGAAATGAGAGCCTAAAAGCAGCAACTGACATTACAAATACCTCATAGGGTGAAATAGGCTTAATCCGCGGGCTTTCGTTTTTCAGCTCACATCGGCCATTAGAGCATTTTAAATTCTTGAGCCAAACTATTGTGTCGCAATGCCCGCAATATCCCCTACCGGACATAAATTTCTTTGAATGAGTGCCTGGCATTTCAAACAACGGTAAGACGAAAAAGATGGTGTGCAAGTGTATAACATTTATAACGCATATGGCGTGGCGCATTAAAAAGGCGTTTAGGGATAAAAGGAGATATCCCCTATAATGCGAACCTTTATATGCTCTTTTAAAGGTCTCTTTCCAATCAATACTGGCCCTCGAAATCACACTCTCCTCCGGATATGTATGATCCTCGTTTACTAACCTGCTAAAGAATATTGTATAATGCAATTCCCATATATGGTTATCATTTGCCGCAAAATTCCATGACCTTCATAGAGCAATCAAAAGTCAGTAACATAAGCAACAAAAGATTCAAGGGAATCAGGGGCGGATGCAAACTGCTAACTATTACATCTTTAATCTATTAATTAGAAGATAATCGCTGCAACACGATCATTGAAAAGGGAGGAAAACTTACCAACAGACTAGTCCTGCAGAGATTAAAGATTGCAAATCTAGTAAACGGAATATGTGAACGAGAACATCTTGAGGCAATTGTGCCGGACCTGGAATACATAAGGAGATAATATATGATAAGTAACTAGACAAAAACAGATATTTGATTAACTGTATGATTAGTTTCAAATTCAATTTGGCTAAGGGCCAAAGATTTCGAAGGGGACCTATTTCGAAAGTTTACCTTTGTCTTCCTTGTGTGCTTTACCGCGCCTTTTATGAGCAACCTTTGCCTGCTTAAACTCCGCAACAACCAAGCTCTTCTTCTGTTTTGGAAAGGCAGCTTCTGCACTCTGAAGTAGGAGATGAGCTGCTGAAGCAGCGCTACCAGTCTGCATTCTACATTTAAAATAACATTCATGATAAAGTCTGAACCGTGTATGAATGGTGAGAGGTAATAATCAACCAAAACATAAAAGTTCCTGTTCAATCAAATGACATTTTGAAGCGGTCTCATCTATCATTTAATTGTGCACCCAATACCAACAAAAATGAATTCTTAACATGATGAACCATTATGCATGCATGGATGTAGTAATCAACCCAAGGCCAATATTCCGATCTAATCAACTATGATTCAAAGCAGTCGTTTATAATCAATGTCTCCGCTTCTCCCCACTTTTGATTACTAAAAAACAGATTAAATCTGAAATCGATAGAAATCAAACCGTAACAAAAAATTATGCCAATGAAGCATGTATGTATGTGTTACCCTGATATTTGGTGCCAACATATAACAATCTTACCACTCGAACCATGGCTGCCGGCTACGCTAATGAAGCATGCATATCATGCTTTACGGATATTGGAGTGTGCCGATCAATGGAACCGACATTAATTAGGTTAAGCTCAATCATTTTGAAGCCCTTTTTCCTCCTCCAAAACACCTTCCATTAACGGTCTATGAATGATAAATAAGTGTTCAACTTGATTCAATCACAGGAGATTCGCTTTAATTTTGAACTTGATTAGTTACACCCAGAATCCAATTCCAAAAAAGAAAAATTCATATAAATCAAGTTTCCAACTTTAATCAAACTACACCCAAAACCCAGAATTGACTAGGGGTAACGAATTGAAAAGGAAATTAAAAACGAAGAGCTTACTCGGGAAGAAACCGAATGGCGGCAAGGGTATGCTGAAAGATGAGGGATTGAAGCTGCTTGGGGAGTTTAGCATAAGCGCCTCTGAGAATAAAGCTGAGCTCTTCGCAGGCAATTGGGTATCGATAGATTATTGGGAGTGATTCTCCGATGCAAAGTTTTTGGTATCTCTCTGTTGAATTTGACATTTCCCCCCCCCCTCAAATTTTCATGGATTTTGCAACCGATGATTATTACAACGTTCTACGCAGGCAGGTTGGGCGAGACGAGAACAAGCTCTTCCTGGGCGTGTTTATAGGTTTGAGTTGATTCAATCTAAAAGTTTTATTTCTTTCAAATTTTATAATCGTTCAATTTAAAGTAATTTTTAATTATTTTTTTATATTTTCAAGTAAAATTTATTTTTTTATATATTTATATAAAATAATAATGTTAAACTACTGACATTTTCATTACATAAAAATATGAAGTATAGGAAGCAGGTTCAAAGAAGAAAGAGATCTTAGAGTTCAAAAATAAATAAAATCGACTTTGACTCGTGATAAATACTTCATGAAATTAAATTAAAAATTTTCACATTTTAAAAAGATGATATAATAATCTCACATTATAAAAAATAAAGATTCCGAGATTTAAAAATAGCAACTTTATAATTAGTTGACATACCCCTTTTCATTTAAGTTGTGAATTCAATATCTATTAGAAGTAAAATTTTATTTTTACACTCTCCTTAAATAGAAATTATTCTAAAAAATTATTAATCGGATACATTTTACCCTACATATTTTTCTTTAAAAATATAAAAAATAATAATCCTATAACAAAGTATTAATGAACAGTTGATACACGTGAAATCGTAATATAAATGCTAGAGGAGATTCATAATATAATCACAAACTTTTTAACTAAACAATCTCCAAACAATCCAATAATATATATTAAATAAAACTTCTTTAGAACATTGAAACCCTTAGGCATTTCCCAGTACCACACATCCACATAAAACACTACTAACCATACCCAAAATATTGACGCCAAATGGTTCATGTAATGTGGACTAACATTTTCTCCAAAAACCCTTCTAAGAATTATATACCCGTATATATGTTGGAAAAATTATTGAATGAATTGATGCTATTTACAACTAATTAATAATAAATCATTCTCTTCATGTTTCCTCTTTTAAATTTAGCCGGATCTTATGTTTCTGTCTATATGCAGAGATTCTTTCGCAGGGATTATTATGCAGGAATTAATTCCCGTTACAGACGCACATATGGTTTTAATGACTGCATATGAATACTGTTTAGCTATGTATTTATGTATTTATTTATACATGCATTGCATTTTATCTAAATTTTTAATTTTTCTGACTGCCGGAGGTCTTCCACGGAAGCTACTCTCAACCTGGCGTTGGGGGTAGCCTACTACCCTACCTCCCCCTTACCCCATACATATGGGAATTGGGTTTTGTTGTTGTTGTTGTTGTTGTTTAAAGTTACACTCATTCAATCATACCTATTCAACAATTATCTTCATGAAAAGATTAGATCATTTCAAGAAAAATGTTAAGCCCTTTCATCAAAAGGATACGTCCTTTAATCGAAAGGTTAAGTCATTTCATCGAAAGGTCTTAACCCTTCAATCCATTTCATCCTCTATAAATAGGCTAGTTAAGGCACAAATTCTATAGACAACTTTGAGACACAAGTTACACAAGTTTAGAACTTTGGAATAGGAAAAACACTTAGAAAATTCCTTCTAAATTTGTTCTTTCCTGTGATAGAGAAAGACAATATTGTGTTCGATTGATCACTACGGTTGTGCTTACTATTGTGATCGTTTGTTATTGTATCCTGAGAGACCGACATCCAACGTTATTCAAAGTACCGAGGAGAGGATGAATTTATCTTAAGGAAACTGTTCATACATGCCTCAACAATCCTTTTTTGGTTTATCTTATTCTACTCATCTGATTCTGTGTCTACATACGAGTAAACCAATTTTGTTCCTCTATTTTAATTGATTATTTATTTGTTTCATTTGATTCAATAATAATATATGTTTATTATTTTTATTTTTATCTCGGATTAACATCTTATCTAACAATCTTAAGATAGATTCCTTTTATTTTTAATACGAGATATAATGTCACACCCTCAGAACCTTCAAGCCCAAACTGTCTCAATATCAGAGTTAAGGTCTGACGGGTCGCGCGGCCTTAGACGTTTCTTGACACTTCTGAGTGACGCTTCTTGACACTTATGAGTCTTCTCTGCGACTAAGTAAGCCTTACCCAAGCCTAGTGAGCATGCAAACTCACCAAGGTTAGAACCAAGCCCTTAAGGCTTATAGGATGCGGAAGCTTTAACACCAACGTGGCTACTCCAAGCCACCAAGGTTGAACTATGGTGTGGAAGTGCAAACATAAATATGGCTACTCCAAGCCACCAAGAGAATAAAGAACAAAGAACAAAAAAACTAGAGTAAATGCCTCATAGCTTTATTACTCTCCAAAGAGAATGAATGGAATTAGATAATACGAATGAGGAGAAAAGACTCTATATTTATAGTTGAACTCCCTCTCAATCAATGACCTAGATCGATTTACATCAACGGTTAAGATATGCTCAATTAATACAAGATCCCCTAAATCAAGGAAACCCAACCCAAACCTATCTAATTACATCCATTAGTAGGATTCTTTCATTGGATAGGTGTTCACACTAGATATGGTAAGATTCTCCCACAATATCTTTTTAATTTGTTGTCTCTTACCACATTTATCGAGCTATTTTTTTAAGTTCAATCCTACCCACATACAAACCAAGCAGGTTACCAAAGCATACGAAGGATAATCGAAGATATGAAAGCATGTTGGAACTTATGGTGCACGTCAAGGTGAAACCAAACATAAACCAAGAAACATTCAAATATTGAATTTCAAAGGATCAATGATCGAACAAGTTTTATTGCACACCAAGCCTCGTCCTTTGTGGTATGCGCACCAAGCCATTGGTTGGCGTGATTTAATGATGACGATCAATAATTCAATATTAATTTGGGAGTTAGAGTGCAGTTTGCCTCGTTCTACGCGTGAATTTACAATGATCTGTTGACATTCTTTTCTCTTGTCCATATTTTTATATTAATTCTATGATCAAAGTTGATTAACCTTCATGATAGTTCAAATTGGGATTCTAATCTTTCACTGAGAGCACTTATCAAATGGTTCAAAGTTCTGCAGTTTGTTGTTTTTCCTTATTAAGGGATTCATATTTTCATCTGCTAAAGGATTTTGTTAATTTTATCCGGCATCCCGATAAGTTGAGATCGACATCGCACGTAAGATTTTAGATTATTACTATTTTTAATATTTAATGGTTATGGTTTTGGCACCATAGATGTGTTGTGAAAGTGAAAAGCCTTTTGTACTTCTGTTTCGGGTTTTAGTTTACTAAATTCCCGTCGTGCAACAGAAGCTAGTTTTGTTTCGATGTTTAGTTTATTAAATTCTCGCCGTTCAAGGAAATTGTTCTGTTTCGGGTTTTAATCCCATTGTCCAACAGAAGTTGATTTTGTTTCTGATTTTAGTTTGACTAAATCCTGACACTTAACGGATTCAACAAAATAATGTTAATTGTGAATTTCTATTTTGGGTGTTAGTTTTACTAAATTCATGTTGTTTAACATAAATTGTTTAATTGTTGAATTGTCTGTTTCAAGATTTACTCTTGTCGATTCAAAAAATTTACTTGATTTGAATAAATATGTTTTAGGATTTTAACTCCTGGCGTTTAACAGATTTTAATAATTTTCTCTGAATAATTCTGTTTCAGGAATTTTAATCTTGTCGTCCAAGAAAATTTATTTGATTTACTATTTAATAGAAATTGTTTGAAATTTTGAGTACTACTCAGACTTCAATTAAATTCAATTGTGTCGGTGGTCGAGAGCAACAACGAGAAGTCTGTGAAATTCTATGAATAGAATTTCAAGACATAACAACATAAGATGTTGTTATATTTTATCATGTTAAATATGATCAAATATAGGACGATACTCCTATTATTAGAGAGGATGTGATAGATGTTATTATCACATTTAGTGTTATCAAAGCTTGGAAGCATTCTGAATTTTTCATATCAGAATTACATCTTGAATGGATTGTCAGATACATCATATGAAGTGTATAGTATCTATAAGATTGCTAAAGAATTATGAATGACATTTGGTCATGTTCTGAGTTGTCACAGAACAAGTGGGGGAAGCTATTTTATCATCAAATTACCTAAATAAGGTAACCCACAAGAAAATAGGCAAGTGAGTTATGGAATGGTATAAAACCTTCCTACAACTACATAAAAGTATTGGGGTGTCTAATGACAAGTCAAGACACACGACTCATCGACAAAATACCATTAAACAACTGATCTCAATTAGACTTATCTATATTGGCTTTGTAAGATCAAAAGATAACACTGCGGATTCGCTAACCAATGAATTGAATCGGAATCATGTTGATAAACATAAAAAGGAATATGACTAAAACCCATTAATATTTAAGGCTCTATGTGAAGGAAAACTTAACCTAGTTGACTGGAGATCCCGATATTTAGGTTCAATGAGACAACCTACTGTGAGAGTTCCTATCGTAAGTCCATCCCTATGATGAAGTCACTGTTAAATATGTATGATTGAATGGATGCAACTTTAAACAAAAAATTAAGTCTATTCACCAAGTGACATGACTTATTATTAATTAGTTATAAATAGTATCAATTCATTCAATAATTTTTCCAACAATCCCCAATATGAATTAGCTTAATGGTTAAGACGCTGACCTGATATGGTGATAGAGTTTACATTCGATATTTGCATAAGATAGGTAGGCGTCCCTTTTTGAATCTTCCCTTGTTGATGACTCATGTGTCTTGACTTGTCATTAAACAGCCCAACACTTTTATGTAGAAAAGGTTAAGCAATGTTTTTAATGACCACTATATGTTCCGGTGAGCCGAACAACATAAGTCACTTATGTGAGAATGAAGTGGAGCCGCTTCAAAGAGACTATCGGGGCATAGTTCTCTAAACTCTTGCAAAATCAGAAGATGTCCACGGCTATATGGATATAACCATGAGAACCAAATTCTTGTCAGTGAAATATTTGTGTGAGGTATGTTATTGTTTACACCAACGATAAAACAGTTCAAAGACATCACGTCTACTGGACAACTAATAAGGTAAACATATTTTCGCAAGGGAAGATTCAAAAAGGAATGCCTACCTATCTTATGCAAATATCAAATGTAGACTCTATCACCATATCAGGTCAGTGTCTTAACCATTAAGTTCATTCATATTGGTGATTGTTGGAAAAATTATTGAATGAATTGATGCTATTTATAACTAATTAATAATAAGTCATATCACTTGGTGAATAGACTTAATTTTTGGTTTAAAGTTGCATCCATTCAATCATATCTATTTAACAATTCTAATCATGAAAATATTAAATCCTTTCAAGAAAAAGTAAAGTCATTTCATCAAAAGAAAAAGTCCTTTAATCGAAAGGTTCAGTCTTTTCATCGAAAGATCTTAACCCTTCAATCTATTTTTTTTCTATAAATAGGCTAGTTAAGGCACAAATCCTAGAGACATCTTTGAGACACATGTTACACAAGTTTAAAACTTTGGAATAGGAAAAACACTTAGAAAATTCATTCCAATTTCGTTCTTTCCAGTGATAGAAAAATGCAAGATTGTGTCGATTGATCATTATGGTTGTGTTTACTGTTGTGATCGTTTATTGTTTTATCTTGGGAGATCGATGTCCAACGTTACTCAAAGCACCGAGAAGAGGACGAATATGTCTTAAGGAAACTGTTGATGCAAGGGGATCCGAGACAGATGATGTTGAGCTGTCAGATTACACATTGATGGCACTGAGATACCATGAGTGTGATATGTTACTCATTGGGGCCGTTTTGAGTGCTTTTCAGTCTTTTGGCCATAACTTTGGCTACGGGTGTCGGAATTGCGCATAAGACCCCAATTCGGAAAGCCCCTTTCGACGCGCACGCTGTCCACATTGAGCATGACTCCATGTGGTCTTTTTTTTGACCTCAAATTTTACGGTTTTTCCATCCGAATCACTAGTTTTATTTATTTTTTACTATTTATGGTAATATTTCGCTTGTCAGTTAGGAAGTCATTTTAAATCCGATTTGAGCCGGATTTTTTGTAGATTGCTTAATTTATTTCGAATTTCAATTTAGAGTGATTTCTGAGATTTTGCTATTTTTGGAAAAATTCGGATAAAGACGAATTTTGGCTATAACAGTCCGACTTGTGGACTGATTTTCGCATTGTTTGATTATATATTATTCTATTAAACCCTAGAGACTTTTTCTCTGGTTTTTTGGACGAATTTTCTCCTTTGAATCATCTGTTGGAACTAGACCGCAGGATAATCGCTATTCTGTCCGGCGTCAACTGTTCATACAGGCCTCAACAATCCTTCTTCGGTTTATCTTATTTTACTCATCCGATTCTGTATCTACATATGAGTAAATCAATTCTGTTCCTCTATTTTAATTATTTATTTATTTGTTTTGTTCGATTCAATAATAATTAATGTTTATTATTATTATTTTTATCTCGAATTAACATCTTATCTAACAATATATATGTAATTCACACACCCTAGCAAGAGCTCTGCTGTTGTATTGTTCGGCATTTCGGATCCGGGCCGGAGCTTTCCGTCTTCAATGCTACCCCCATCCCATGTAAGACTGGTGAGTATTGTTGAACACTTATATTTTTATTGCAGGGCTTTTGGCATCACCGAATTTTTTTTTCTCTTTCATGGAGAACTCTGTTGATGAGGATTTGAGATGCCTTGTTTTACAATCTAAAGGAAGTAAGTTAACTGCTCCTTCTTCCTCGAACCTCCTTCGCCGTATAAATCGTTCCATTGCTTTAGCTCTGCCATTATCGATCCTTCGGAAGCAAAGCTAGCAGCAACCTACATGCATTTAAAATGACATTTGATATTGAATTGCACTTGGATAACAAAAGGATATGCATTTCTGATTTATATACGACTAATCGATGACGGCTTTCAAATATCACATCCGATATTAATGGCAAAACACTAACTCCGCCGATGGGAGACGTTGCAGCGTTTCAGGCAAAAGGTTTATAACCAGAATTTACCTGATTCTTTGCTTGTCTCATATCTTCCATGTTTAAAGGTCTCAAAGAGATTACTAGTTCCTCGTTCTCGTCTTTCATCTCTGATACATCTTCCAAGCTCTTGCCTCGCCCATTCTTCTCCTATAGGAAAGTTATTGAAATCGGAAATAGATAAGATACATCGTCACTGGATTCGAGTAACACGAAGACAATGTAAAAGAACAAAGAGATTGTGTAGTTCACCTGATCCTTCAACCTCTCCTGCTTTAACAACTCCCTAACAGGTCGATAAGCCGCCGTCACACACAAGTTCTGTTCACGGTAACATTTTTTTAGGCCATTAGTCGTTAATAGTTCGATATAAATCAATGATAAATGTTGTGAGATAAAAAATACAAACCTTGAGATCACTTCCACTGTATCCTTCTGTCATGGTTGCAAGCTCCTTATAATCGAGATCTTCGACTTTCTCTTTTACCAATAAAGTTCTCAAAATTATTTCCCGACTATCAACGGACGGAAGGCTGACCATAATTCTGGTCAGAATGGAAAGCACACGAGTAAGATAAGATGCTCGATCATATCGAGCTGTAAGCAAGTCGGTCCATGAATTGAACTTACCTGCGCTCGAAACGTCTAATTATTGCTTCATCAAGGTCAAATGGCCTGTTGGTTGCAGCAAGGACAAGAATCCGCTGACCAGCTTTAGTCAATAGACCATCCCAATGTGTCATGAACTCGTTCTTAATTTTCCGCATAGCCTCATGCTCCCCGACTCTAGTCCTTTGCCCCAGCATGCTATCGACTTCGTCTACGAAAATAATGGTCGGCGCAACCTTCGCTGCTAATGTAAATAAGGCTCTCACGTTCTTTTCATCTTCGCCGAACCATTTCGACGTGATGGTGGACATTGAGACATTAATGAAACTTGCTCCTGCTTCATTTGCAATGGCCTTTGCCAGCATTGTTTTCCCGGTACCAGGAGGCCCGAAGAGTAATATTCCTCTGCATGGCTTGAGAAGCCCCCCTTTGAAGAGATCCGGCCTTCGAAGAGGGAGCATAACCAGCTCTTGAAGCGATTCTTTGATATCATCCATGGCACAGATATCGGCAAACGTCACTCCAATATCATTAGCAGGGATAACCTCTGACCTTATTCTTTTCTCGAACTCATTATCGGGAGGAACTTCCTGCATGTACGTTGTATCTGTAGTAAGAAAAATACAATGAAAGGACTGAAGGAAAAAGACACCTGAGAAAAGGGGTAGTGGACATAAACTTACAGGCTCTTTTGCCGGCGGCGGCTTCTCTCTGTCCTCCTTCGCACCAGAAAGGGTCTTCTCGGACTCATTTTTGCTTTCAGATGCAGTGGTGTCCGATTTCGGTTCCGTTTTTGTACTTACAACCTCCTCACCTTCATTTTCCTAAGGTTAACAGAGAGGGGTAAACAGTTAATCCAGAAGTATAAAGTTACCAAGATCCTTATTGCTTGATTTCTACTGAACACAAACTAGCATTAGAGCAAAACCTTGGCAGGTTCGGCTTTTGTCTCCAATTTTAAGGTATCCTTCCCACAACTTTTTCCTTGGAATATGTTCAATCCATGGGACAAGCTCTTGGATGATATAACAAGCTTTCCATTTCGGTATTCCGGATGCTTATTGTTCATCAAGTGATAAGAGATTGCCGATACCACGATTTCTTCGATATAATTACCTAAGACCATGGTGTCCGCATGACAGATAGAACTCAAATCATCGCATTCGAGGTCATTTGCAGCAAGTACCTCAACAATGTGGTTTCTGTTATCTTGAACTTGAAGCACCTTCATATCCTCCTCGAGTTTGGTTTTCCAGCTATCAAGATGATTTTCATCTTCGGGTGGTTTTATCTCGATATTGTACGAGAATAATACCGAGAGCCTCTCGTCAACCTCCCTGTATTTGTCTTCTGTGTCCAACATCCTGGAACCGAGTATCAACACGGAATGTGGAAGTTCGTTCAACAACTTTTGAAACAGATTATATAACTGTTCCGATTGAAGAAGGAGCTTATCGACATCCCTCAGGTATAAGATGATGGAAGTGGTTCCCGATACCGAAACCAGCACCTGCAAGAAAACAACAGCACACATATAGTATGGTGTTGATATGGAACGTATGTAAAACATATAAAGGCATGTGTACCTCATCATCTAGAAATATCATTCATGATTCATCTCCAAAAGGACTACTTCGAATTTACGGCATACCTTGTAAAGTGACTGCAGAAATAGTTTTGGATCAAAGCACCAACTGCTACTGCGCTTGTGCACTGATCAAACAAACAAAAATGACCGGATATCGTATTTTTAACCTTTCGACTGTAATAATTGATAATACCATACATATCATTAGGCTTTCCGGAAAGAACTAAAGAAGGTATTTGAAGTGTAACCTGGATTTGTGACAGCCGAAGTTGAAGAGATGCTACTCATGTCAGATGATGTAGGGACATTTCTTTTGAGTTTCGGAAGAATGCTCGAACCTCCCGTAGCCCTGCAAATGATTGAACAAGAAGGATATATGGGACACTCCGATCCAGCAATAACAACGGGCCACTAATTACGATAACCACTTGGTGCTCTTGTACCATAAAATGGGATAAACTAAAGGATAAAAGTGATTACCTGGAGTTTATATCAGTAGTACTACCATGTCGACGAAATGTACCTGTAAGAAGAATCTTGATTAAAACTACACTGAAATAAAGGTGAGAAATGGAGAACCACCAACAAGAAATGAAAAGATTAAGATGACAAGAGAAAAGTAAAACCGAGCATGTTTCATAACATAATCATGACAACGAATCAAAAACAAAACCACAAGAGCATGACTAGCTAAGCAGGCTTCATTAGAGAATCAAAATGCAGAAAAATGAAGCTTAAAGAGGCAATTTTCTTCGGTTAACAAGTTGACAGAATACCTTTTGTTTCTTCTCTTTGCGGAAGGAGTGAAAAAGAACAAAACAAGCTATTCATTCGATCAAAAGTCACCTCCGAGATGGACCTTTTCAAAGCCTGCAAAAGATGCAACTAAATTAGAGAATGTGATATGCCATGGTAAATAACATATCGACCACGAATTAATAAGATTGAATTAACTCAAGAAAGGCACATCAAAGGGATATATTGTTGAACCACATCATTCAATTTCAGACTCGAGCACAACCATGTCCGATGTGTGCATACAGTCACATTGATAAAAAACCAAAACCGAAAATACAACTTACGAGTTCTTTCTTGGTACAACCATATTTGCTCTGCATCTGTGACAGAATAATCATAGAACAAATAAGTAGGATTCTACGACAGTTGAAGCTCGATGATTATTAAAATTGTGCCTATTTACCTTGAGAGAAAAATCAGTAATGTCCAAAAGCAGTAGCTTGGATTCAAAGTGATGCGCCAAAGCCTTGGCAAGCTTTTGCTGGTATAGCTCTTCACAAGAATCAAAAAGGCAGAACACTAGGTTAATAATGAACTCGGACAGGCGAATATCTTAATGTAGAATTACCAAAACAATTCCAGATACATACCAGCAGGTCCTGAGAGCAAAATAGCTTTGCTGACAGGGGAAAGGTTCCGCGTGTGCCTAGAAACTTCGCTGTGTTTTAATTGGACATATGCAGTACTCGTCAATAATGCCCGAGTTCTTTCGCTGTATTAAACACCATTAAAAGGAGTAAATTTGTGAAACTATTATAACTTCAAAAAAGATCAGAATGAATGCCTTAAACTTCTAGTAATGCATGTTTTTGAATAAAATGTAAAATTTCCGACTTCAATGGATAAATAAACTCAATTGATGAGGAAATAGAACTAAAAGGCCTGACAGCCACCAAGGGGCAGAATCCCTCAAAATTGTACCTAAAGGGAAGAAATCCCTCAAAATTAAAATAAAGGAACATTCAAAGCCAGAGCAAAACCTGCAGCTTTCATGGAGTTCAAGATCTAAGATTGTCCAAAAATAGTCTATATCCTAACCTGAAATCATTTTATGAATATTGATATGTTCAAACACTATGCAACAGGCACTATCATGTTGAAGAATCAATATATATCTCAGTCTGCTTAACTTTCATGACAAAAATGGAAACAGATTCCATGGCCCATATATGATCCAAAATCATATATCTCTGAAGAACAAATCCATCTAGGAACTTCAACCCAGGAAAAAAGAGAGGGTTAATTGATATAATCAAAATACATCCAAAAATCAAAAGGAAATGTAACAAAATAAAAAGATCACGGATGTTAATGGCTTTTAGTAGCATGTGCAAAGAATATCTCCATGGCAGAGCATGCCACCATGGCACATGGAGCCCTGATACATACCAAAACCAACAACTTTTTTGTTTTCCTCTTTCTATAACTGATTGGAGACCAATATCAAACACAAGAAAAACATGATAGCAGTATGTCACAAAAAACAATCATTTTATCTTCCTTTTAACAAGTATATGGATGTGAAAACAAAATCTTAATGCAAAAACACCAGAACCAAAGGAAAAGGACCCATCATTGGCTTTACCTAAGGTAATAAGGAAAGTCATCAAAGGTGACCTTGCTGAGTTTCCCAAGTTTAACTCGTATCATAAGTTCCTGCTCAATCTGCTCCCCTGTAAGGCCATCATCTGCAATGGTGTTGCCAGTCCATTTGCTCACAGTTTGCCCAGAGGCCAATCCAAGGCCAACCCCAACACTTAAAGCTGAGAAGAACATCCCCTTTTGTTCCATTTTCTCTGTCTAACAACACAAAAGGAACGTCATTTTCCTTCTCAAATGAAACAAAAGCTTCACCTTTTTCTGTTCTTCTCCCTTCTTCTTCCTCCTTTGTTCTATCTTGGCATATAAAAGTATGATTCTTTTAACAACATCCAAATATTCATATAAAAACACAGCCCAGGAGAGAAGATTCAAGAGAAAGGAAAATGGAAAGGGAGGCTTCAGAGATGAAAAATAAATAATGGATTGTTGAGAATCGAAGAGAGAATGAATTTAGCTATATGTATTAGGCCGAAAAAACGTTGAGGTAAAGGGTGTTTTGACAGGTAAAGGACTAAAGCCATTAGCTTGCATTCTTCAACTATTTATAGCATGCTATACAAATACTATAGGGAGGAAATTGCTATACAAATATTATTTTACCGGGAAAAAAACAAACGTGAAAGTTTTTACTTGGCATTTTGCCTTTGTTTTCTTTTTTACTTTACCGGTGACCAGCTTCTCTCCTTGTTTATTTGTTTTCTTTTTATTAGGTTTTTCTTTTATTTATTTATTTCATTAATCATAGTTTAAGAAAAAAAATTCTTTTAGTTGTTATAAATGAAAGTTTTTTTTAACGGTAAATGAAGCCAAAGGCTGGATTAATAGTGTCTTATACGAGTGTAAGGAGGTCTAGAAATGTCTTTCGTCCTTTAGATTCATCAGTTGAGGCGGAGGGGTTTTCCAGAAGTTTGAGTGAACCATCAGGGAGGGAGGTGCTTTTGGAGAAGAGATCAGCCGAAGCATTTGCTTCCCTTTTAGTAAGAAGGAATTCAATTGCCCAAGCTCTGCGGTAGAGATAGTCAATGGCACTCACAATAGAGAAAGGGCCGTTTTGGAGGTTGTCTTAAGGTCATCTCCAGTACATCATTAGATAGAGAAAATTTCCATTTTAGAGATGAATTTCAATTCTAGTCCATCTCTATTTTCAACGTTATATTTTCAACGTTAGAGTAGAAAACAACTACAGTGATACTCTACATCTAGAGTTGTATTGCACTACGTATTATTTTTTGTTATTTTTATATTTTTTTGTTTTTTTATTTTCTTTTGTTATTTTCTTTTGTTATTTTCTTTTTCTTTGTTATATTATTTTCTCTTTTATATTTTTTATTGTAATTTCTACACAATAAAATAAAAATTAAACATAATATAATAAATTTAAGTAGATTAAATTACAAAATAAATAAAAATACATTGAAATTAGACAAATAAACATACTAATAGTTAAATATTGTGAATAAAGTAGAGTTGGTGATAATATAGAGATAGTGATGAAGATGAATTATTGTTTCATCTTTAGAGTAGAGATAGAGATGTTGTAGAGTAGAGATGAGGGCTGGATATATTTAGTTATTTTTTTATATATCTCTATTTTATAAAATAATTTATTATAGAACTATATTTGAGGTAGCCTTTTCAATTTATATCGATTTAGTTTTTTTTATATATATTTCTATTTTATATTCTCAAATATAAAAAATAAATTTCGATTGAGTTATGATAAAATCAATTTATCAACATATATTAATATTAACAGTATTTTTTTAATTGATAACTATATTTGTTTATATCTATTAATTTTTAATTATTTAGTCAGTTAATATATTTTTTTGTGTGATTTTATTTTATTTTATTTAGATCAACTCTAATTATATATATATATATATATTAAAATTTTGACCAAAAACGATTGTCGTATAATTTGAGGTGGACCATCGTAGGGACCAACAGGAACTTTGTTTTCTATCAATTACTTTTTTAATATTAATTTAATATTAAAAAATTAAAATTTTGAGAAATAAGTAAAATAAGTTTTACTAGACCCCCAATTGAAAAACAGTAGGTACTACTTGTGCGTACATTAATTCTTATATATTTTGGGGTCTCTTTATTTTATTTTGATCTCCTTTAATAAATTTTTAGTTTTGTCCCAGTGTAAGAATTGAGGAAGTTGATTATAGACATTGGCCTACCATGGGAATCAATTGTAGAACTTGCCAGTTGCCATTAGGGACACATTGAAGAAATATCGTTCTTTCATTTCATTGGATTCTTCTTCCCTTCCAAATTCAACAGTTCTCCCTACTGGTTGAGTGGGGAGAAGTAACAATCGTGAATTTGTTTTTGTTTAGAAATAGTTTTGTTTCCCTTTTGGCAAGATTCGAATAGGCGATTACAATACGATATTTTAAGGTAATATTTGATAATGAATATTCAAATATCCCTATAAACGTCGTGCTAGAACTCAAAATCTTTGGAGATAATAATTATCTTTTAACCATTAAAATCTTTTGATTCGTGCTACTTTTAGCCTCTTACAAAATGGCAGAAGGGAAGGTTGTTGAAGATGTGAAGGGGAATGAAAAGGGTGAGAGCTCTTATCATTTATCAAGATATCAAAATTCAAGGGGGGTATCTTTTGGACAATGCTTTTGGGGTTTGGGGTCTGTTGAAGAAGAAGAAGACGAAGAAAGAAAGAAAATGTGAGATTCCAATACTCATCTGACTCTGTCTCTTTGCCTTCCCACATCAGCATCACATGCAATGGGTTAAAAATCCTTTTATTGGCCAGCATTTCTATTTGTGGGTTACACGTCATGCCGTATTGTCAGTAGGGTGTATTCGATTAAGATAAAATCTTTACATTTGGGGTATATGCCTTTACTTTTGGAATGAATCAACGGACGAATTAGGCATTTTCTTTTCATTTCTTATGAATATGATTGAAATATCTTCTTCTTCTTTTTTGTTAAAGGGGTTGCAAGTGAGGTTTCATATGACTTTATATTTGTTCATTTGTAGAACATGTAAGCTCACAGTGCCCCCATTGGCTTCTGCTATGATTCATTAATGGTCCTCTGTTGTTAGATCGCAAGTTGGCTTTTCCAAACACAAATTGCATGCAAGTGCATTATTGAATATAGAATCAGAGGTGGGGCTCAATAGATACCCAATTATATTTCATCAATGCATGTATTAGCCCAACCATACACCATACTTTAATTCAATTTTGTGCTATTGCGACAGCCTAACAGATGGTTCGTTTTTTTAGGATATATATATATATATATATATATATATATATATATATATATATATGAGACGATCACAAACAACTTTTTAAGGTAAACACAATTAGTGAAATAAATAATTAATCAAAAAAAAAATAAATTTCAAGATATGCACATATTCGTCCTGAAAATAAGTTGTATTTGTCAGGGACGAAGCTATATTATAACCGAAAGACACTATAATCCTTAATTTTGATAATTTAATTATAATTTAGATCACTGATAATGTTAAAATTATTAGGGTTAAAACTCGATCCATTTAAATAATTGTATTGTTTCCTTATGCAAAAGGTATAACCTAATAACCAATAGAAATATATAACTATGAGCTTATGTGTGTGCCATTAATGGACCATTAAACTCTAGCCGTTCATTGTGATTTATTAGTGCCACAAAGTATAAGGAGAAAACCAGAATAAAAAATTAAAAAGACATGCTTTAAAATGAGCACTTAGGACGTAAAATAACACATTTATTTATTTATATTGTTTTGGAAAAATAATGGTCAAAAAGGTGTTTGCGTTTAGTAAGTATGAATTTAGAACTTCATAATATATATCGGTAAACTATAACGTCAGTTACTAAACTTTAAAATATTTCAATGTAAGCACTAAATTTTGATTTGAGTTTAATTAAAATATTAGGCTATTAAATTCGAAACGGTATTATGACATGATAATTTCGGTACTAACATGAAAGTAAAAAAAAAACACTCTCATTAAAATTATGTTTTTTTATTATTCATTTTCAATTCTGGTTGAAAGTCGTCATTCTTGGACATCTTTTGTGACAATCCTAAATAACGATGAATTTGTCTCATAATCTTCTACCACTTTGTTGGTTTAGATTATTTCTAAAATCTCTTTAAAACCCACAAAATTAAACATAAGTTGATCGTGAAAATATTCTTTTAAGAAGACAAATACATAACTTGAAGCTAGTTTCATCAAACATAAGTTGGACGAGACCAGAACATTAGCACGTTGAACTTTTATATTGATTTTCATCGATTTTGAGAGAGTTTTACGGAAAACCAATTTGAGGATGAGAAAGATGAGTGAAATATGAATGTTTTGCTATCAATCTTACTACGAATGATGAACGGTAATGGACAACGATTGAGCGATAGAGACAATTGGAAGAGATGATAATTTTCTTTAAATCCGAGACAGAAATAATCATCTCGTCACATCTTTAATGATTTAACAACACAATACCCTAATTGAACCAAAAATCAAAGTTCAATACTTACATTTTAAAATTAACTACTAATATCGATATAAAACTTAAACTTCAGTGACTAACGGTATAATTTTCCCCATATAAATTGTTTCAAATAGTTGACGAAAATGTGTAAAGGGAATATTAAACAATGGAACTCGTCCAACTTTCGAATGATTATCTCTCTCCTTTCTCTCTCATATATATATATATATATATAACACTATTCACTTTATGAAAACAGAGTCCCCTTCCATCAATTTTGTATATTAATCAAACCCTAAAAGTTGCAGAAAAGACGTGTGAAAACCCACTTGTCCACTTGTCTTTCGTTTTCATCTCTGCTGTTAATTTCCAAGGGAGATACCAACTATTTTGTTCCCACGTTTATAAATTTAACCCTTTGATTTCGATTCATCAATGTTTTTAAATTGTCAAACTTCGTATATTAATTTATATAATAAGCCCTATTATTATTTTAATCCGCAAACTGGTCCCTGTTTGGTAAAAATCCTTGGAGTGATTGGGCAATGGGCACACTGTGTGTGCAGTGAACCCCAATAATGAAGACAAGTCGTGGTCACCACCAGTGGTTTTCTCGGAAAAGAGTTTTGATTGAGCCCAGGGATTTGCCAGATTTTGCTTCTTCACCAAAGCTTACTCTTCTCGGGAAATTAGGTTGCCTTGTCCCACTTGTTCTTCGTCTTTATGATATCTCAAAGTCAAATACACTCAGCTCTATCACTAAAATTTCAAACTAAGAGTATGTTTGTTTACTTCTGAATGATTAAACGTTGAATGATTTAGAGGCTCTGTATGAATTAGCTCTGAATGTGACATACTGTTTGATAATTGCTCTGAATCATTCAGAATGTATTTTGATGCTGAATCATTCAACACTGTTTTGCTGAATCAGTCAGTACTGAATCATTCAGAGGTGCGAAACAAACACGCTGAATGTTGAACGGTTCAACATTCAGCGTTGAATGGTTCGATTCAGAGCCAAACAAACAACCCCTAATACTTCTTCAAGAACTCAAACATCAATTTTAGTGTTAAAAATAACATTGTTCTTTTTAGATAATTTAAATTCAAATTGCTTCGTATCTAAGTTTACGTAAATTTATCTAGATTTTTACAATAAATTTTTAGATAATTATATATTTTTACAATATATTCACGCAGTGAAAATCTAAATTGTCAATCACTTTGTGAACAAATGCCAAAAGCCCAATATGGATAATTCCACTTGTAAGGCTTGACCATCTACTACCAGCTATTGTTAGGCCTAAAATTTCAGAATCCTTGTATCTTATCTGCTTTGGGGGCTTATATAATGGGTTTAGGGTCCATTATAGGGAGTTCATATTATTTCGATGATTGTTCTTACATATGAAAAAGACCATGTTGTTGAAGCAATATAATAAAGTGATGGTCGAATCCGATTGTTTGGAAGTGATTATTTGTGCAAACTTGTCATTTCCTCCGATTAAAACGCTTGAATTTAGTTTGATTAATAATGATTATCGAAGACTAAACACAATACTTCAGCATGTGTTATTTTAGTGGATTTGTTGATACACTAATAAAATCATATTATCTAACATAAATAACCTTATTACAAACAAATTGATTTACATGAGTTCTTTTTTTTTTCCTTTCAAAATGTAGATAATAGGACCTTCATTATTGATGTCAATATTTGGGGACAAACACTCAAAATTTAATGTCTTGTTAGCCAGTTACGGTCACTTAATACATATAGCAATTTATCGTTGCTATAGGTATTAAGTAATCATAGTTGTGACAAACTAGGATTCTCTCCCCACACACTATAGCAACTTGGGGGAACCCTAGTTTAAGTAAATTGTACCGTATTAATTTGACTTCTCAATTTGTTTATTCATTAAATGGATAACACTACAAATATTTTGGGTAGGATCATAACGAAATTAGAGTCACAAACTCTAATAAGATAGATCCAGTAAAGATCAATGTTAGCAAGAGCTTGGCAACTTCTACTTGCACCATTTGTCCATGTCTCCCTATCCTTACTGGTTGGCATGTGAAGAAGTTTCTCATTTCATGTCCATCATTTTGCCAGTTCAATGGCTTAAGGGGACCAGAGTTTTTGTTTTCAGAGATCACATTATCCTCTCATTTGAATAAACCCCAATTGTTTTTCATCCTATAATCCCATTATCAGTTGAACCAAGAACCCATTTGTTTTCAGAGCTTCCTTGCCTTGCTTTTGGGGTTCATGATGATTTCCAACATAAATTTAGCTACTAATCTAAGCATTTAGAGACAAATGATTTGGTTTTATTAAATGAGGCAGTGCCACCTAAACAATCACATCATGCATGCATGAAAATCGTATCCTACAAAACTGCTGCAGATATATGGGCATCGAAAGTGCCCTAAACATGATTGTGTTCTGAAATAAAAAATAATAATTAATTTATTATCGGTATGTCTAACGGGATAAATCATTAGGTATTTTAAATAAAGTTAAGAGTTTGAATTTTAATAATGTGAATGGAAAAATTGAGTTAGAATGATCATCTTTATGATATTCGATTTGAATTAATTTATCAATAGTTATAAAAGAAATTTAAAATTCTAAATATAGATGGATAGTCAAGTAGGGTTACTTTGGACGAGTCCTACACAGGGTTTCAAATAGCAGCCCGCTACCGCGATAGCGTCCGCGATTTCGCGGTATCGCTGCCTTCCGCTACACCCGCGACCACCGCGATCACGATAAAAACGAAATGACCGAAAACGCGACCGCGATTTAAAACCCTGGCCCTACATAATCCATGCAACATGTTCCAATAAATTATTATAACTTAACCATGTTCTAATTTTTTGGGTTATTTTAAAAGGAATGATAACTATACATTATGGTACTTGAATTTCACTTTAAAAATCAATTTAGTACCTAAATTATTTGTGTTCTAATTGTGAATTTAAATTTAATTTCTTGATTCAAATTGGTACTTGAACTTAGTCCCAAAGTTTAAATTGTTGTCTAAATTTCTTTGTTCTAATTAGGTATTTTAAAATCCATAGTTTGAATCATATAACATATGAGTTCTCTATATTTTCATTGTGATTTCAGTTTTATAATGTATGACTTATTTTTTTCAAATATATTTTGTTTATAAATTCGATGGAATAAGATACATATGTATATAGTTCGGACGTGTTAAATGATTAATTCAAGAATTACATAAAAAGGTTATGAAGATGTCAATCGAATTTCAAAGTGCTAAAAGTTTCTTTTACATAATTACAGTACAAATGTACATTGTCAATGTCAGAACACAAGAACAAAAAACAAGTGGCCACATGATTTTCTTTGAGACAACCTGTTTTCTCTCTCAAATGGATCCTGCTTTCAGTTTCCTGGAAAATGAAACAGGAAAATAATATCAGCACCAGAGCTTGATGTTTCCCAATTGTAGAAGAAATAGAGCAATATCAAACAAGCAAACCAAGTGTACCGATTGATTTTTTGCAATGAAGAACCGCCTCGTAAATCGAGCTTTCGGAATCACACGACGTTCGCCACTCGTCGGCGGAGTACGCGACGCTAATTCGAGGGGATGTTGCGGTCGGATATAGCCAGTTCTTCCTCACCTGACCTCTTGGGTCGACACCTTCGGCTCTACCACTCGATATGTTTCCTCGCAACATGGTTCGATACAAAGGCCGAAGAAAATTCAAGTACTTTGAAAACATCCGCTTGGACAACCTTCGACGCCTTCTCCAAGAGGGATGATTCGATTTTCGTGGCGGAACCGCGAGGTCTGTCGCACGTGAAGCTGTATTAGGCAGGGTCGAAGTCAGATCGGAGACTTGGTACGCCTCAATCTTTGAAGTGTTAACGAAGAAAGGCATGACCCGGCCTTGCGAAAAGAGCTCATCGGCATGAACAAGGGTGAGGGGAGTTTGTGAATTGTGGAAATCAAACTTGAAATCTTGAGAGTTCCTAAAGAATCTCCTCGAAGGCGGCATCCTCGGGTCCATCTCGATGAACGAAGCTTCGTCGTACGTATCGATCGAAGCTCGGAGGGAGCCGTCTAGACCATCTAAAGAAGGCTTTAAGTTCACTAACCAACTATATGAAAAGCTTTCAATGGAAAGAGGCTGTGAAGTTTCCATGTCTGCCACTGGTATTGCAGGGAAAACGGAAGAGGAAGAGCATATTTATATATGATCATTTGGCAAGAGACAATGAATTTTAATAATTGAAAAGGGAAAATGGAGAAGAAGACACAGAAACATGAACCCCACAGTAGCACTCATTCACTGTGTCTTGTTCCATCAACAACACTTTACCCCACACCTTCCTTCCAACATTGCAAAAACAAGCGACCTATAACAAACTTCAAAACTTATTCGATATATTTAAATGATCTTAAACTCTAAATTATAAATTTAGAATATATATTTGATATCTGTCCTTTAAAGGATTTTAGGTTTATATTTATATTCGAATATGTGTCCAACACAAGTGAAGATACACGTTAGAAATGATGCTCATTGTCACACGTTTCTGCAGTTTGGTCCCTGAATCAGTTGAACATATATCTTAGAAATGATTGTTATTTTCATTTGCCGACAATGTACAGAAACAAAATGAGAAGACAAGGGTTGCCCTTTAGTTTTGTCGGAGAATGAAAAGACAGTGACCTAGGTTTCAGGGCCAAAAGCCAAGGACGGGAAGTGATAAGAAACCAACTGGTCCCTACGGTGTATCCTACTGCAGGACGACAAGCAATGGGAACAGAATTTTCAAGCATTCATGAAGCAGTTTAAGTAAAGGAATTAAAAGAATGTTTTTTTCCTTTTTATTTCAGGCTGTCTTGATTTTTGAAACTTATCTAACATCCTAACGTATAAAATAAAAGGAAAATTACTTGTTTGTATGCATGGATGACAATATGCAATGAAATCGAACATGAATACTTTTAAAAATAAACAAACGAGCACGAACATAATCTTATTCGTTCAAGCTCAATTTATTTACACCCTTTTACAAGAATCTTTACTTATGTCATACACATTGTTTTATACCTTTTAACTTAGATATTGATATGTTTTTTTTAAAATAATATTTATAATTTGTAATATTTTATAATTAGTTACAATTTAAAAATTACATATGTAACTCTTTTAATCTTTAATTAGTTAATATTTTAATAATATAATTAAAAATTATATGTTTACAATTAATATTTTAGTAAACTAATTCAAAATTAATTTTATAATTAATATTTTAACAATTTAAATAAAAAAAATATTTTTTTACAATTTATATTTTAATAATCTAATTAAAGTAAATTTTTATGAAATTAAAATTGAAAGAGTGATATACGTAATTAGTTGTTAACTGTAAAATTAATTTTTAATTAGATATTAATTGTAAAAATAATAATTTTTTAATTTTATTGTTAAAATATTAATCTAATTAAAAGCAAATTTTTATGAAATTAAAAATTAAAATAATTATATATGTATTTAGTTCTTATGAAATTAAAAGGTATAAACCAATGTGTACAACATAAGTAAAGATTCTTGTAAAATAATACCAACATAACATGTTCTAGTGGTAAAGCGTTAAGCCTTAATCCATAAGGCCTAGGTTTAATACCTTGTAATTGCAAATTTTGATTTCCTTCCAATTCTTAAACCAGTCATACGATGACACTTAATTAAAAATAATGACGTGTAACTTGTGTATAAGTTTTTGTTGACTAGACGTTTTTTTTTGATGACATGGAACAATGATATAGATATGTCACATCAATATTTTATCCAAGTGTACATGCTGAGTCAGCTTAATGTATTGGACGTTTGTTCATTGACAATTTTTAGAGAAAATAATTTTAGTGACTGAAAATGTCTTATAATATACTATTTTAATCAATTTTTTTTGAATTTACGAAAATAACCAATAAATTCGCAACGCGAACTTCAAATTCGTAACGCGATTACTCAAATTCGCGACGCTAACTCCGAATTCACGACGCAATTACCCAAATTCGCAACTCGATTCTCCAAATTTGCGTCGAATTCGCGACGCTAATTCTGAATTCGTGACGCGAACTCTAATTCGCAACGAGGTTCTCTAAATTTGTAACGCGATTTCCCCAAATTTGCAACGCGAACTCTAAATTCGCGACGCGATTTTCCAATTCGCGACGCTAATTCCGAATTCGCGCCCTTAACAACCGATTTATACCTGACATCCTTTTCTTTCCTATAAACTAGCATCAGCCAGAGTAATGCTTTTATGCTAAAATATATATATATATATATATATATATATAGTTTTCATCTTTAACCCAACCGTAAGTAAAAAAGGGTTAAAATATAATTTTATTATTTTAAATTTAAAAATATTAAGAGAATTAATTTTGATTATTTTTATTTTATCATGTTTTGCTTTATCCCTTTTGGATAACTTTTGAAATCTCTGTACATAGCAGGATTCGCGTCGCGAATTCGAAAATCGCGTTGCGAATTTGGAAACTGTGTTGCGAATTTGGAAACTGTGTTGCGAATTTGTTTGTTATTTTCGCAAATCAAAAAAAATTGATTAAAATCGTATATTATAAGACATTTTCGGTCACTGAAGTTATTTTCTCCAATTTTTAACCATGTAAAAGAGTCTTTTTGTATCAAAATAAAATGTTAAGGGTCAAAATTTTCTAAAAAATGAATAGGAATCAAAATGACCATATAATCAAACGTTAGGTACTATTTTTGTCATTATGGTTTTTATATGAAATACGAAATCATTTATTTTTATATGTTTTAGCTTTCTTTAGTTTTTTTTTTAATTTCTTAATCTAAGAGAGCAATATCAAACATATAATAATTCAAATTTTCGCGACAACATATGAGAGTTAATCTAATATTATTATAGCTCAATTTGAGAATATGATTAAATTTATTAAATAAAATATTGCTCTAAATTTATTAAAGAAGGATTTTGAGTTAATACTAAAAAAATAATTATATCATAAAAAATCATAATTGTTTTCTCTTAATTTCTTGTCTTACAATGAAGAAGAAGAAATTGAGTAGCTCATTCATCATTTCACTTCTCTCCCAATTTTTCTCCAATATAAAATTTTTAATCTAAGAGATTTTTTTTCCAATTTGATCAACCACTTAAAAAATACATAAATAAAATGATTGAGATTCAAGAATTTGAGTTTCTAAAGTCAAGATTAAATCCTACTACCGTCATTCTTGGTGGACAATCTGTAAATTTACATATAAGTATACCCTGACCCTAGATTTAGAGAGCCACCCTATCCTAAATTTTTTTCGATGCACAAAAAAAAGATACATATTTTTTAAGGGACCAAATTTAATAATTTAATATTATATATATATACAAATAAATATATTTAATTTTTGGGTAAACTACACATGTAGTGTTTAAATTATTACTTTTATTCTATTTTAATACTTAAACTCTATTGTTTTTTAAAATTATATCTAATATTTAGTGTAGACAGTCGTTTTTGTCCGGATCTAAAAAATATAAATATTATATTATTAATATTATTAATTTATATTATAATTATTTTGTAGGTCCCATGTTGAGCCTCACGTAAACCAACTGTTTCCCTTTGTGGGAAATGGGTTGTTCACCCATTATCTCCTCAACTCACGTTCTTGCTGGGAAGGGGGGACCTGCACAAACGGTGCCAATAAAAAGGGGAGAGGAGCTGAGGCAAGGGGGACTCTGAGGCTTGGACACATGCATGGATCAAAAGCAGGCCCTGCAAGGCGCAAGCAAAACAACAATGGCGTCTTTAGTACCCTTCAAAACACGAGAAACTCCATTAGCTTCTCTTCCCAATTGAAGTCCTCAATCACCACCAAGAATTCTTTAGCTCACAACAGCAAAATAAAGTTTTTTTTTCTCTCAAAAATCCATTAAACTCAGCCCTCTATGCTCGGTATCCGATAACACCAAAAGCAACAGCCCTACAAGGACTTATCGTCCCCATGGTGCCACCACTCACCGCCAAACCGCCAAAAATCTGCCTAACCATCGTAAATTCAACACTGAAAACCGAGGTGGAAACCACCCATCTCTTGAAAACCCGACATTTCAGAGTATTTATGTGGATTTGATCAAGTTACGCAAGGAAGCGACAATGGCAATAACAAAGTTCCGAAGGAAAGCTTTGAATCATGGCTCACTCTCGTTTCAACACTAGCTAAAGGAGGCACCGACATGGACCTTACAGTACACGAGGCTTCCAAGATGCTCCACTCCGGCATTAAACCAAATGACTACTCTCTAGTTCACTTGGTTCGGGTCTCCACTGATCTGGACGAATCGATGTGAAGCGGATAAGCTGTTTGTTGAAATGCCTCAACGGAGTGTCATTTCTTGGAACTCTATAATTTCCGTGCATGTTCAAACTGGGAAGTTCCGTAAAGCTTCGGGTTTGTTTCTTGAGCTTCCGTAGGACCTCGTGGTATCTTCTGTGGACATGAGCATTTTTTTATGATTGAATATATTGTACGCATGTACATATTCAATACTTTTATTTTATTTTCAGCTATATTGGCTCAATCTTTGTGGTCATTCTTGTTGGTGATTTGATGAATGTTATAGCTAAAATAACATGATTTAGCCATAGTGGGTTTTAGTTGAGCAGGCTATCCTCTATTATAAACAAGCTATTGCATGTGATCAAAGACTTTTGGAGATTTACAATAATTTGGTTGGTTTCCCCAATTTCGTCAGATTGTAAAAATTATAGTTTGCTTCTATGCCTTTTCTTTTTAAAGTATAATCTTTTGTGCTAAAGAATCATCAATCCCATCAGTAATGCAAACACGATCGTCCACATTAACTCCAATAACTACCAGAGTTTCCTCTTGGGCCTGACTTCTTGCAGAGCATCATCACAACATCCCTCATCAATGGCCAGTCCGTCGAGTTCCAACTGCTGCATAGTAACGTAGTTCTAAGCATTTGCACCATTCTTCCCCTCACCGATGCACCAACATTTTTACCCAAAATGTCGGTAATCCTGTTTTTGCTCTTGATTTTAGACCTCACCCAGTCCACAATGTTGTTCCCATTGCCGAATTCCAAATCACCGATCTTTTTTCACTTAAAATCTCCATTAACACCACCCGAAGCTATAGACATTCTTGTAAAATAATTCAAGGTTAAAACACAGAGTATTCACGCACAACAATAATACGCCATCCATGCAACAAGTTCACGATACCATGCGATGCCTAAAAGTCCATTTGTTTAAGTTCATGGTGTCAAGTGGAAAGCTAACAATGTATTTTTTCCCCAAATCAAGTTTAAAAACACCTTTTTTTTTTATTCTTGAAATTGTAAAAACATGTGTACAGTAAATAGCAAAGGGAAAGCAAATCATGGGAAGATATCAACAAAAGAAAAATGAAATTAATGCTTTTCTTTTGCACCCAAAAGAGGAATAATAGTAATGTAACCCCACTCAACAATATGACAAGTGTGTCAATGTCAAGTTTAATTCCAATATTCCAACTAATGAGATCACTTAGCCACGTTGAATTGTCAAGGATAAATTCTTATTCTTTTTTTTTATACGATAGATGTTTATTATTAGACGATCTTTCTAATTTAGTTTATTTTATTTATAACATTAGAAATTAAAAGAATCTAATATCTAATCTTGCTAAATCAACTCATTATTGGTATAATTCTTATTTTTTATACATTTTAGGCTAAACAAATCGACCTTATTCCACGTTTTTACTGGACATTCAAGCATAAAAGAAATCTACCAAAGTAACAAACAAATTTCATATATGGGATCTCGTTTATTAATTAAAGCGCACCAAATATAAAGCGCATGACAGCAATAATTAATAGTCCTAGACTTAAATAAACAAAGTTAAAGAACGCACCTGGAGCAATGTAGCCATAGGAGTCAGCCGACAATGAAAGGCATGGACTCATCAGTCATCACTCTGGATCAACTGGGTAACTCTAAAGTCCGCAACTCTGGTCTCCATCTCTTTGTCCAATAAAATATTATTTGGCTTGAGATCGCGGTGGACAATAACCGGACCACTGTCGAGGTGAAGATAACAACTGCCTTGAGCAAATGCCAAAGGTAATTTTGTACCTTGTCACCCAATCGGCCACCAAGTTCTCCCCTTTGTTCTTGCCATGCAATCGTACACTCCCTGTTGCTGCAACAACCTAACAATCTAACTATGTTACGGTGCCTGACGTTCCCCAGCACGTCAACCTCTGCCAACGCACCTTTCCGCGTCAGATGATCTCTTTATTCTTACCGCACAACTTCTTCATCGCTATGATCTCGCCTCCTGGCATTTCCGCTTTGTATACTCGGTGATCCATCCCTATGATCTTATCAGTCATCGACAGGCACTCTAGTACATCATCAGCGGTGAAATTCAAACGCTAGAAGGCGATCAATTTACATGGTCTGATCTCACGATCATCACTGAATCTACAACTGTAATTCGCATGGAAAAAATGGGGTACGAATCCCAAAAGCGGCTGCCATAATCCAAATGATAAGTCATTTTCTTTGGCTGCTGCAGCTATTTACGTACTTCCATGTCACCTATGGCCATCGCCTCAACGGGGCATGGTCTCGCTAAAATTCTGCATCAAAAGCCACTGTTACCGCAAAATAATGAAGGGTGTAAGTTGGGAAATATCAGACCAGACGATGGGATTGGACCGGTTAGCAAGTTATAGGATACGTCAAAATTTTCCAAAGTGCTACAGTTTTCGAAGTTTGAAGGGATAGTTCTGGTGAGCAAATTATGCGAAATATCAACAACATTTATTGAAGGAAGCGTCGATATCTCCATGGAATTATTCCAGTAAACAAATTTCTGCTTAAATTCAAAGATAAGCTTTTCACAATGATCAATGTACCAGCAGATGCTTCCGTTTAGAGAATTACCTTGGAGCTCGATTTTGTACACGTTTTTACCACCGATGAAATCAGGGATTTCCCCAGTTAGCTTGGCTAAACTAGCTAACATGAAAAGCTTGACAACGCTGCATTAAAAGAGTTCTCGAAGGTGTTAAGTAACTTTAACATCAGTGCATAGGAAATCTCGCCGGTAAAGTCATTCTTATGTTAACAAACGTCAGGTTTTTAACCGTCCGAAACAGTAAGATATAATACCGTTGAGAAGATTGTTTTGGATTCGGAATCTTGAAAGTGAAGTGCAGTTTACAAAGCTTCCAGGTACATGTTAAACAATATGAGTTTGAATGGCTTGTTCCCAAAGCAAAGATTTGGAGGGATTGGACCCGTAAGAGAATTCGACGAGACATCAAGTGATAGCAAGTTATTTGAACCCAGTTTTTGTGGGAGAATGTCGCTAAGATTGTTGTTCCAAAGAAGTAAAGTGTTGAGATTTGGTAACTCACTGATTCCTTCCGGAATTGTACCAAAAAAGTTGTTACCGATCAAGCTTAACCACGTTAGATCTGTTTTTTTTGGGTGCTCAGCACGTTAGCTCTGTTAAAGAAGATATACCTTCTAGAATTGCACTACTGGGCTAGTTATTGGATAAATCAAGAACCCTGAGAGCTTTCAAGTTCGTGTAACTCACCCTGATTTCACCCGTGAAGCTATTCTTGAAAAAGCAAAAAGCTTTCAAATTGCCGAGTTCTTTCGGGAGTGGGCATGAAAGAGTATAATTTGAAATGTCCAAGTACTTGAGATTCGATAACAATGCAAACTCTACTACTATGGTGCCTGTAAAAGCATTGTTTCCAATCTCTATCCGTTCAAGCTGAGTCAAGAATCCGAGTTGACACGGTAAAGTGCCTTCAAGTACATTTCCAGCCAGGTCAAGCAACATCAACCTGGCAAACCTTCCATAAATAGCTTCTATGTCACCTTCAAATAACTTCTCCCGAGATTGAGCTGCTCCAAGAACCGTAACCATACGAACTCTATCGATAATGGACCCTCAAAACCATTGCTATATCCATTGAAGATTCTCAAGAACCTAAGCTTGGAAACCTCAAGCGGGAACGTTGAACAAAAAGGGCTCATTGGAGAGGACAATCGAAGTAATTCCCACTCAAATTCAAGTTCACCAAACTCCTCAAATATCTGATTTTCGGTGGAATAAATGTGAGAGATCCAGAGATGTGACTTGAGTTGTTTTAGGATAGCCCTTGACACCAGATCATGAACACCGAAACAGGTTCTTCAAAACCAGGCTTGGAAAATGCAGGAGTAGGGTCCCAGTCTCTGAAACTGAAAACATGGTCTTTGAGGGAAGATTTTAACGAAAAAAGAGAAATCAAAGGGAGAGGCAGTGAAGAAGCAGATAACACTAAAAAAGATGATACCCAGAAAAATGTGATCAGAGAAAGAAGAAATGGAGGTTTCATCATGGTTATATGAAGAAAACTGGCTGGTTTATAGAAACTCGATCTAATCTTTCTCGAAAAGCTTTATAAGTATGCCTTTTCCTTAAAATTCTATGCTCTTTCTCTAGTTACAACATCCTAAGATCATCAATCGATTCTGAATATCTGCAAAATATAAAAAGTTAACATGGAATCAAACTGCAAACATATGTTAGGGTATTTTCAAAGTGAAACATCAAAAATTAACAACCCCATACCGATTGCCCGTATACATGTCTCTGATTCAATCTCTTCAATTTGGCATCTAGTTTGTCGGTTGTACTTCCATCTATGTCTTCTAAGCATCAATTTCACTCTCAGGACAAATTACAGAAGCCTTTCTTCAACACGTTCATTATTCTTCAATCAAATGCAACAGCCCTTCCCCTGTTGTAATCTTCGACAAGAACTTGTCTCTCAGCTCTACCCTGAGAATACAGAAAATGTTAGTGCTACACATAAGCCTGCAGCAATAGCTTTTTAACAGCAAGCATGAAAAATATTCATGGACCAAGCTCATTGCCTCCTGCCAAACTAACCAACCAGTAACCACTGCATTGGATTATGATAAAAGAAAAGAAATAGGCAGAGAGAGTAATTAAAAAAATAAATTTCCTAATAACAGGATTTAGATTAGAAATTCATGAGGAAAACATGAAATTACCACATCTACCAAAACATTGAAAATAGTAGGATTATCAGAATGTAAAAGTGATTGAGCAGTTGTGTAGTTCGTCTGGGGGAGTGAGTGATCTGGAATAATCAACCTATAAAGAAAGCAGAACCAAATATCAAAGAAATTGTACTGAAACATCAGTACTATGAAAAGAGGCTTTTTAAGAAAATTAGAATTCTCATCCTTTCACCTTGGTCTTGAAAACCTATGTATAACAATCGGAAAGTAATTATATCTTGCCTCCATTGCGCATTTTCTAAGAGCACTAGCATCCTGAGAATTTGTCACAATGAATGTATTTAACAACATTCTAATAGCTTGTTCAATAGCAGGAGCCCGTGTATCACCATTGACTGGTGTCTGCATCACAATAACCACAAAACTAGCAACAATTGCCAGAAAGTCGTCAAGAATTACTTAATATGGAAACAGTGATACCTATGGTTGTACTTACAGAAAAAACCAAAAATAGAGAAACTTTCATAGGAAACAGACTCTAGAATCAGAAGAGATCTATGCGCAGACTAAAAACAATTTCTAAGTGATTTTTTCAACAAAAAAAAAAAGAAGCTTCAATACAACTCGTGCGAGCAAAAGTTCTTATACTATAAAATTCCCTAAATTGCCTATACCATTAACAGAGAGATCTAGAGAAAGGAAAATATGAAAAGCATTCAGCATTCCGTAAATGAACAAGCCGATCTTATATCAACAAATAAACATTTAGTTGTTTAGTTCTTAGGCGTAAGAAGTGTGCTCAAAATTTTCTGTAGCAATTTCCATCACTCATTACATCAGAACAAATTGGACCAATAGGTGGCACGTTAAATGCTCGGCGATGCCTTTCAATTTAACGTAGAACACGTAGCACTCCATCCCCACCAAAAGTTGTAACCAGTCCAAGAAAAGAAAATCAAGTTCAAAGCTGTCCTTAAAATGTTTTGGGGAATAAAAAAGCACAGCATCCTCATGTCTTTCATGTAAAACAAATAAATGAAAAAGAAAACAAGAGTTGTCTTTCTATCAAAAAAAAAAAAAACAAGAGTTGCCCAGACCCTGTTGGCTTGATGTAGACAAAGCTCACGAATTTAATGATCAATCTCACGATGCTTTGTTTCATGGTATTTAAAATATAAAAAGGAAAATGGATCAATGATGTAAAGGTCTTCAAGACAAAATTATTTCTATAAGCTAAGAGAAATAAATTCTGAAATTACAAGAACTTAATCTACAAAGAAAAACAGCAATAAAACCAATTTACATATGTCAAAACTACTATCCACACAAATTGCACATGCAAAAGAATTTGTTTTGTTTGTTTTTTTATTAAAAAAACACCATTCAGAAGTAATCAGACAAAATAATATCTTGAATCAATAATTTAACCTGAGAATGTCCCATAATCTTGGAATGTTATGATGCACCTTTTATCTCCCATGATCACTTATCCTCTAAAACCTTTTAACATCTGCAAAGAAAAGCAACAATAAAGTCAATTTACATATGTCAAAACTACTCTCCACAAAAATTGCACATGAAAAAAATTTTGTTTGTTTTTTGTTATAAAAAAACACGTCATTCAGAAGTAATCAGATAGACCGTTGGACATTAAAGCAAATTCGGAAGAAGATGATTCAAGCCATGACAATCTTTCAAAACAGGGGAGCTAGTAGAGTCAATAATCCTGCGTTCTATAATAATGGTATCACCGAAATTATCTGGCTTAAATGAATCAACTCCTTCATTTTTAATATCCACTTGAACAATAGCATAATGAGAATTAAGATAGATATCAGATATATCAAACAGATTACCCGTCACTAAACCAAACAATTAAAAGAAAAAGAATAATAAGAAGAATAAACCTGCAACCAGTTTTTATAAATTCCTTCAACTCCGAAGCCCTTTGAGTTTCTCTAGCGCGGCTGCCAAACGTTATAAATAAAGCAGTTAGTATCGCGCTCTTCCCTCGTAAGGACACAAAAAACCAAACAAATAAACATGTCGCTCGTATCATATTCCAAGAAAATTATTAACATGAATCAAATACACAATATATAGAGAGAGAGAGAGAAAGAGAGAAGATGTACTTCCGTTTTGAACAGTAATGATATTAACCCACTCGCCAAGTTCGATTTCAAGATAACCGTTGGATACTTTATTTTTAAGTCGGTTTAATTGAAGTGGGCCTGCAATTGAGCTCTAGTTTTTTTTTTAACGATAATGAGCTTAAATTAGGACACAAATAAAGCGACGTTGGGAATAAAATAATTATTATAATTATTTGAGATCTTAGATGTGAATACCATAAATATTAAGGATGTGAACGTTTAATGTTAACATATTTAGAATTATTCTTGAATATATATTACATTTATTTATTTCAGATTAATTAAAAACAAAAATGAACTCAGATTAACTGGAAAGAAAAATAAACATGAAACCTTTCTCTCTTTTTTACGTATACAAATAAAATAAATAATTACAAAAATAATACTTAATGTTTGACTATATGGTTATTTTGTCCTCTAACATTTTATTTTGAGACAAAAAAATTCTACATAGATAAAAACTCCTAATCAATAAACAGTCAATACATGAAGCTGATTGCATGTACATGTGGACAAAATACTGACGTTGGATATTCATATCATCGTGCCACGTTATTAAAAAATATCATGTTAACAAATATTCATACACATGATAACATACCATTTCGACACGTGCAACACGCCACATCACCACACCACATCAATATTTTTAAATTTAATTTAATTTTATATGATTATTTTTAATTACATTAATTAGGACTAATCAAACGATAACAAATGTCATCATATGATGGGTTTAAGAATAAAAAGGGAGGAAACCATAATTTGCAAATTACAAAGTATTGAACTTGAGTCTTGTCTATAGGGTCTAAAAGAACATAGGGTTTAGTGAATTGTTTGTATAACGTTTGTTTATGTTTGAATATAAATATTAAGGATATGAACGTTTAATGTCAACAGGTTTAGAATTATCCTTTAATATATATTATATTGTATTTACCTCAGATTAATTAAAAACAAAAATGGACTCTGATCAACTGGAAAGAAAAATAAACATAAAAACTTTCTCTCTTATTTACATATACAAATAAAATAAATAAATTTTCATATCTAAATTTAAAATTTTGTATCGATAAAGATATATTTTTTTACTTTTTTTAGGCATAATGACAAAATAATACTTAATGCTTGACTATATAGTTATTTTGTCCTCTAATATTTCATTTTGAGACAAAAAAAATTCTACATTGATGGAAACCCCTAATCAATAAACGATCAATACATGAAGCTGATTGTATGTACAAGTGGACAAAATAATGACGTGGGATATCCATATCAACATGCCACGTCATTAAAAAATATCATGTCAACAAATATTCATACACATGATAACATATCATTTCGACACATGTGCAACACACTACATCACAACACCACATTAATTAGGACTAATTAAACGATAACAAATGTCATCGTATGATGGGTTTAAGAATAAAAAGGGAGGAAACCAAAATTTGCAAATTACAAAGTATTGAACTTGAGTCTTGTAGATAGGGTCTAAAAGAAAATAGGATTTAGTGAATTGTTTGTATAATGTTCGTTTATGTTTGATTATTAAGTTAAGTAAACAAGTACGAACAACATTTTTATGTTAGTTTAATAATCAAATGAACACGAACAGGGGTGTATTCGATTAGTTTATGATCACAAACAAGGTCGTTTATAGGTTCATGAGCAAGCTCGTTCATAAGTTCATGAACAAGCTCGTTTAATTTTTTATATTTTAAATGATAGTGAAGGTACATACTAAATTGAATACATTATAAAATTTAGAGTTTAAACTATGAATAAGCTCGTGTAATTTACCAATTTTCATAATTATAACACAAAAACCCTTTTCCTTATCCTATATTTTCTCTTTCCAGCCGTTCATATCTTTCGAGCTTCATTCCTTCCTTTTTTACGAGATTTATCAAACCCTAAACGTTTTAAGATTTTTATCAAATCCTAAGCTTTCGTTAATCTCTTTATAAGAGTTCTCATTGTTGGGTTGGTAAGATTTTTCTCTGATTGTAAGAGTTCTCATTGTTGGGTTGGTAAGATTTTTCTCTGATTGTAAGAGTTCTCATATAAATGGCTGTCCCTTTTTCTCATATGTATGAGGTAAGGGGAAGGTAAGATAGTAGGCTACCCCTAACACCAGGTTGAGAGCAGCTTCCGTAAGAGACCTCCAAATTATGAAATGCCCTCCGTGAAACTCGATCCCACGACCTCAAGGTTAAAAATCTTGTGCTCTACCAACTGAGCTGGATGGTCATTTCCTTATTTTATTTATACTTGTCTCATTTTTCTCTTTTTCTTTTGGTAAGATCTTCGTTACTAGAATTTTAGTTGACTTTATCAGTACTTTCTTTGACTTCTGCAACTCCCTCTCCTTCATTTTTTTCTTAAAAAATTGAAAATGTATTTCTAATTTACACCCCTAGGGGTGGTGGTGGCCATCAACCTTAAATGGTTAAAATTTATATTTAGTCCTTTAAGAAATCTATGTTATAAAGTTAAACTAATGGTAAATTATCTTTTAACCCTTGAAATGAGGATTTTTTTTATTCCATTAAAAATTACTTACAAACTGGTACAAATCATAGAATTGTATTTTATCCTTTTAAAATCCATAATTTAACACCTATCAAACATAAATAGATCGGTTGCTCATATTGTCGAGTAGAGCACTTCTCAGTTGATTTGTTGCATTAGTGCTCGAGTGTTAACAACCGTATAAAATATCCGTTAAATGATACGTGTCACGTTCTGGTAATTTTAATTTTTTTATTTAAAATAAAATATATATTAAAAAACATCTTCAAATTTAAAAAAAAAAACTCAAAATTTTTGAAACTTTAAATTTAATCTTGTTGCCCCTGTCGGCCATCACCAACGTCGTTAATTGGTCAAACACCCAACGACGTGTGACTGATCAACTAACCACGATCAAAACTTCATACTTTCGCAACTGATCGAACACCCAAAAGCGATGTAGATAAAAGATTTCATTTTAGGGTTTTGAAACCCTTATGTTTAGGAATTTATAGATTTATGGGGATTTGGTGTTCGATCGGTTGCGAAAGTATGAGGATTTTTGTCATGGATGGTTGGCCGGTCACAATTCATTGGGCATAAATTAATATTTTTTTTATTTTTAATTTTAAATAAAAAAATTCAAAATCACTATAACGTGACACGTGTCACTTAAAGAAGATTTTTAACGGTGGTTAACATCCGGACACCTAAAATTATACTGAATAAAACGTTAGATACCTATTTTTAACGAAAAATCTTTAGACACTAAAACATTTTTTGAAATATAATTTAGTTATTTTTGTATTGAGGGAAGCCCATTAAATCAAGAAATCACACTTCCTACGTGTGGTGAATAACTGTGATACAAAAGTAATTTGACATCACTATATGATAATATGATTTTATTACATAAAATGTTCCAATATATGAGTACATTTTAAATTAGTCTATAAATCTTAAAACATTCTATATCAATCTTCAAATTTTAATCTTATTTTAAATTGATCCTTAAACCTTAAAACATTCAATATCAATCCTCAAACTATTAGTATCATTCCATTTTGATAATTTCGCTAATGTATAGTTAATTCTACTGTTTAAAAGTTTTTAATATGTTTTTGAAGATCATGAGAATTGAACATGTGACCTTCTAAAAATTTTCATGATCTTTAAAAATAAATTAATTTTTTTAACCATTAAAGTTAATGACGCATTAGTGGAAGGATCAAAATAAAATAAAATTGATAGTTTAAGGATTGATATAGAATGTTTTAAAATTTAAAGACCAAAATTAATTTTTTTTCTCTAATAATATTAACGTCTAAGCAATATAACTTTTTCTAAATCCATCCCTCCTTAATTCACAATCCGATAAGACCTAACTCCCAGTGAAGTTCTACAGTGCGACAGACTTAAAACGACTAAAATAAAGTGTTACCGGTTTTGTTATCGTTTAAATAATAAAACCGATAAAATTACCTAAAATTTTCTTATAATTACCAAAAATATTATATTAATCCGGTCATTTTTAAGTCTAAAAATATTTCATGTAATTTTTACCAATTTTATTATTTAACACAATAACAAAACGGATAACAAAACTGGTAAGTACAAATTCATATAATCTGCAGCCGCAACAATGCGGAAGGTCTGAATAGAGCTTCGAGTTACGTGTCAATGGCCTTCTTCCCTCTCGGTTGCTCACACCCTGGGCCGTAAAACCACAAACGTATCAACACGTGCCATAGTGTCCGGTTCTATCAGCAGCCGACCATTTTGGTTGCAAACATTTTTCGAAGTTTTAGCTCACCAAACTCTGCTTATAGTTATTGATCTTTCAAACTTCAGTGTCCCCACAATGGGTTATTTTCGTCTTCTGTCATTACGGGCATGCAACTGATATAAAAGATAGCTCGTTTTCAGTTTGAGTCTCTTGATTCTTGAACTGTATACTCCATGGCTAATAGCTCTTCTCGTTGTGCTTGGGTGTTGTTTTGGTTGGTTCTGGTTGGATTCTCCGGCTGCATTGCCGGCCAAATCAGTTTAGGCTCGAGATTGCTGGCTAGTGAGCAAGGACGACCTTGGGTTTCTGATAATGGAACCTTTGCTTTTGGTTTCACCCCATCGGATACTCGTGACCGTTTTCTGCTCGGGATTTGGTTCGCTGAGCTTCCGGGAGAGAGAACCTTAGTCTGGTCAGCCAATAGGTATGTTTTGCTTTATTGTTTCCTTAATGGGTTAATTCTACCACATATCCCGTAACTATTGTAACATTCTAAATTGATCCTAAACTTGAAACATCCACCAAGTATTATGTTGTATCAATTAGATTTTTTATGAGCTTAGTTATCGATTCAATTTTGACGTGAAGTATATTTAAAATATAAAAATTTGTTTGTATATATATATGTAAAGTATTTGATTAATTGATTGATTATTTCAATCATATACTATTGTAAAATTCTTTTGTAGAGATAACCTCAATCAATTTATTGATTTTGTTTAATAAATCTAATGTATCATCTCGCTATACCAACTAATAATTGGTGAATAGACTAATATTTTAAATTTTTAATGAACACCTCTTATGATAGGATCCGAGTAGTTAAAGAAATTTTTAAAGAAATCATAATTAATATGAAAAAAGAACCATTTCTCCATCTTTAGTCATTACAAAAGCTCTTGCAAGTAGGGGTGTTCATTCGGTTAAAACGGTGGCCGATCGAACCGAATTAATCATAACCGAATTAATCAAACTTTTTTTTTTCTTTAACCGTTAACCGAACCAAATTTTTTTTTCGAACATATTAACCAAACCGAATAAATTTCGGTTAATTCGGTTAATTTTGAATTAACCGATTTTTTTTTAAAATTTTCTAATTTATATAAAAATTAAATATTTTTTAATTCAAAAAAAGTTTATAATTAATTTAAATAACATATAATTATAAAATAAAAATTTTAGATAAATTTTTTAATTAATTAATATTGATTTAAGTTTAAAAATTATTGGATCTTAAAATTATTAATTGGGTTTTAAATGGTTTGGGCTTAGCCCATATGTTATATATAATATATTTAATATTTTTTAATTAAAAAACAGTTTACAAATAATTTAAATAATATATAATTATAAAATAAAAAATTTATATAATTTTTTAATTAATTAATATTGATTTAAGTTTAAAAGTTATTGGATCTTAAATTATTAATTGGGTTTTAAATGATTTGGGTTGAGCCCATATGTTATATATAATATATTTAATATTTAAAATTTAATTTCGGTTAATTCGGTTAATTAACCGAATTCAAACCGAATTAATCGTTAACTGATTTCTAAAAAAAATTTTAATCGTTAACCGACCGAACTAATTCGATAACCGAACCGAATTAACCGAACTAATTCGATTCGATCGATTAACCGAATTAGTTCGGTTATTTGAACACCCCTACTTGCAAGTGTAATATGATGATGACTGTTTTAAGCCAATATTTATTTTTCGATCATCTAAAATAGAAACTCTCTGGTCACCAAAGATGCAATCCTGGAACTTGAAACAACCGGAAATCTCGTACTCATGGACGGGGACGACACCGTTTGGACGTCAAATACATCGGGAAGCCTAGCCGAGTTCGCGGTCATGTCGGAATCCGGGAATTTCATCCTTTATACCGCCGACAACCTTCCCGTGTGGCAGAGTTTTGCACATCCGACAGATACACTATTCCCTAACCAACCCTTGACGGTGTCACTCGAATTAACGTCATCGAAATCGGTCCCCCATGGCAGCTACTATGCTCTCAAGATGCTTCAACAGCCTACATCATTAACTCTTGCCTTAACATACAACTTACCCGACTCATTTGATCATTCCCCTGAAGGTTATACGAATTACTCCTATTGGGCTTCACCCGACATATCGAACGTTACAGGCAATGTCGTTGCAGTTTTAGATGAAGCTGGAAGCTTTGGAGTCGTCTATGGCCAGTCGTGGAACGGTGCGATTTATGTGTATAAGAATGATGGAGAGACTATGATGGCTTATCTTCGGCTACGAATAAATCGAATGTACGATTATCGGTGCTTCGGAGATTGATCATCGAGACTAATGGCAATCTACGTTTGTATAGATGGGATAACGATGTTAATGGTTCACGCCAATGGGTACCTGAATGGGCAGCGGTGTCGAACCCCTGTGATTTTGCTGGTATATGCGGCAAGGGGATATGTAGAAGCAAGACGAATGCTTCTTGTACATGCTTACCTGGTACTTCCAAGGTAAGCGGTCCGGCCGGCGGAACGTATTGCTTGTTGAACTCATCGACGACCGGAAAATGCGATTATCGGAAAAGAAATCGGACTTCAGACTTCAAGATTGCAACAGTACAACAAACCAACTACTATTTCTCTTATTTTTCAGTGTTGGCTAATTACAGTGATATTCCCACGGTCTCGAGGTGTGGGGATGCTTGTTTATCGGATTGCGACTGTGTTGCATCGGTTTACGGATTGGACGATGAGAAGCCGTACTGTTGGATTCTGAAGAGCTTGGACTACGGGGGATTCGAGGACCCTGGTTCGACACTGTTTGTGAAGGTCAGGTCTAACGTCTCTTTGGAACCAGGTGGTGATAGGTCCGGGCCTGGTTCTGGTTCTGGTCATGACAAGATTTAGGTGCTTCCAATTGTACTAAGCACGGGTGTCATTATTGGCCTACTTTGTCTATTGTTGTATTACAATGATCATAGAAGGAGATATTTAAAGAGATCAATTGAAAGCTCTTTGATCTTGGAAGGGGCACCGTTGAATTTCGGCTACCGTAATCTGCAGCTCCGTACAGACAATTTTTCTCAGCTGCTCGGAACAGGTAAAACGTATACATATTCTTCAGAATCTCAGAGTTTCATATATGCACTTCTAATTGATATGATCATTTGCAGGAGGATTTGGAAGTGTATACAAGGGAAGCCTTTCGGATGGAACATTGATTGCTGTGAAGAAACTCGACCGTGTTTTTCCACACGGCGAAAAGGAGTTCATAACTGAAGTGAACACAATCGGCTCCATGCATCACATGAACTTGGTTCGCCTATGCGTATACTGCTCCGAGGGTTCACACCGGTAAGGAATCCGAATTACTAATCGTTCTCTGTTCAATTTGTTTTCTAAAATGACTTCTTCAAAAGAGCAATCTGTATGTTTTTGTTGGTAGTCTTCTGGTTTATGAGTTAATGAAAAATGGATCCCTGGACAAGTGGATATTTCCTTCCTATCAGTGCCAGGATCGGATGCTGTTTTGGCCGATTCGTTTCAATATCGCCATTGCGATCGCACGAGGGATTGCGTACTTTCACGAGCAATGCAGAAACAGGATAATACACTGTGACATCAAGCCGGAAAATATCCTCTTGGACGAGAACTTTTGCCCCAAAGTATCCGATTTTGGACTAGCCAAGTTGATGGGAAGAGAGCACTCGCATGTTGTCACCATAGTAAGAGGAACTAGAGGGTATTTAGCACCGGAATGGGTTAGCAACCGTCCGATAACCGTAAAGGCCGATGTTTACAGTTACGGAATGCTACGTTTGGAGATTCTAGGTGGCCGAAGAAACCTCGACATGTCTTACGACGCCGAGGACTTCTTCTACCCCGGATGGGCCTATAAGGTCTACTCTGTACTCTTTAGTCCCTAATGATCCATCCTCGATATAACATCAAAAAGAAATCGTATCATACTTAATCGTATTAGCAATGGTATGTGCAGGAAATGACAAACGGAACGCCGATGAAAGTCGCGTATAGACGACTAGGAGGTGCGATCGACGAAGAAGAGCTGACTCGAGCATTGAAAGTTGCTTTTTGGTGCATACAAGATGAGGTCGTCGTGAGACCTTCGATGGGGGAAGTGGTGAAAATGCTCGAAGGGTCGATGGATATCGACGCACCACCTATGCCTCAAACGGTGTTGGAACTGGTCGAGGAAGGCTTGGAACAGGTGTACAAGGCAATGAAAAGGGATTTCAGTCAGTCAAGCTCATTTACCATGACTACACACCCATCATCTCTGGCTACCTGCAGTTATTCAACAATGTCACCCAGATGATCTATGATCTATAAGATGGAAAACCAGAACGAAACTTTGTGCAGTTTATTCGATCAATGCCTTTAGATACTTAAAGCTGTTGTCTAAGGGTGGGTCCTTGGTTAATAACTCAATGTTCTAGTTTTGTTTATTAATCGTCATCGTCTTCTTCGTTGCGTTGCGGCGTAATTTAATATTATGACGTCATCAGCACATGGTTTGCAACATCACGGCACCACGTTTCATGTGTTCTTTCCTCGTTGACCATCTACAAATATTTCCTTTTCTCACATGGTTCTTAGTCTTCGCCATTATTTTCCCAGAAAGAAACCCATGAAGAAAACAACACGAACAAAAGTCAAAAAGGAGTAATATTAATACACACTGATGATTTACTTTCTGCAGAAAAAAAAAACGCGCTCGAAGAAAATGCTAGGAAACCGAAGAAAACGCGCTCACATTATCTATATAAGTTCATGTTGCTTTTACGTTATCATCAAGCACTGCTACTACTACTACCATTAACCATGGCTGAGCGTACAGCCGATAAACAAAAGAGAAAAATGCAGTTCTATGAGAAGCAAACGCGGCTGTTAACGATTGCTTACCTTGTATTCCAAGCCATAGCTTTGGTTTCAATCATCAAACAAGCTTATTCATCCGGTCAATGCCAGAACTTGGTTTGGTTGCCCTTCATTTTGTCCATGTTATCGTCTTTGATCTACTTTCTGGCTTTGATGGATATTCTGTCGAGTTTCTTCTGGGCTCGGTATCAGCTGGAGTTGAGTTTCACAGAGCAGGGAACTGTGAATAAGAAAGTACGTGAAGTCTGATGACGAGGTTTCAGGTTTATACTATTAAAGCCATAAATTTGCATGTATAAGCATATGATAATAAGTAGGATCTAAAATCAGATAATCGTTCAAGTTTTAGTCGGATACTGTCAGGTCAAGTCAAATCAGATACTGATTGTGTCAGGTCAATTTCATGGTTAAACTTGGATCAGGTTGGGTTCAGGTTAAATCAGTTCGGGTTATTTTCAGGTTGATTTGAAATCAGATTCAGTTCGGGTTCGAGTCGGGTTAATTTCAATTCGGATCGATGTTAGTTCAGGTCAAAACGGTTCAAGTCCGAATCAGTTAAATGCCAAGTTAATTCAGGTTCGGATGGACTTCAGATCGGATCTCGTTCAGATCGAGTCACATCATTAGCAAACAAAATTCAGGTCAGATCTTACCAGTTACGGATTGACTTCAAGTCGGGTCATTTTTGGGTTATTTACTTTTTCATCTTTCATGAACGTCGAATTTTAATTTGTAATTATATATGATTTATAGTAAATTACAAAAAATATAATTAAGGACTAAATTGAACAACATGAAATTATAAATAAAAATTTAAATAAATTAAACAACAGTACAACACGCATGGATGAGTGATCAAATTAAAATAATTATAAAATGTGAAGTTGAATTAATATAAAAACGGACTGGATTGCATCCATTTAAAAAGTTGGTAAACAAAAGTTTATAGGGTTTGGAGATTATGATATAATCTAATAATTTATAGAATTTGAAGTGAAGTTTATTATGTGATTTATATTTTATAGGGTGTGAAGTAAATTACAAAAATATAAATAAGTATGGGTCAATTTCATATACAAATATTATTTTAAGGACTAAATTGAATAAATATAAAATTAAAAATTTAAATTTAAATAAATTAAAAAAGACACATGGATCAAATAAAATAATTATAAAATATGAAACTAAAATTAATATAAAAATGGACTGAATTTAATTCATTTCAAAAGTTGAGGAAAAATTGAAACAATTATAATATATATATATATATAAAGTATTAAAGTATAATATTAATATATATATAAAGTATAAGTATACAATAATATATATATAAGTATAAAGTATATATGCATAGGATTAAATTAAATAAATACAAAATTTCAAGCTGAAATTAAAAGCAATTAGAATAAACTAAATGAATAAATTGAATTAATTTAAACTTAAGAGACAAGGCTACTATCTCCATAGAAGTGCGATCCTAGAAGCCCGAATTAAAAAGTAATATAATTTTTTTTTTCATATTCAATTCTATTGTTTTAATTTTCTGATTTCTCTCTCTCTAATTCTTTCTCTCGAAAAATTATCTCCCCTCTTTCTAGAAAAACAATTTTTTTCAGAATTCAAAATTTTTTTTAGATCAAACCCATAAAACTCATCTTCGTGTTCTTCATATGTTCTTCCAAAAAAAAAGTTTATCCGGTCCAAAAAAAATCATTATTTTTTATGTTTTTTTGGATCAAAACACAAATTTCTTTATCAGTTCTTCATTATTTTCTTTCTTCGATAAGAAAACATAAAAAATCGTTCATTTCTTATTTTTAAATTCACACCCAGACAATTCTTTTTATTTTCATCCTAAAAAAATATTTGATCAAAAAATATTAATATTCATTCTTTTTCTTTTTTCTGTCAAAACAAAATCCTTAAAAATTTCTTTATCATTTTCTCTCTTCGATCAAACCAAGAAAATAACCACTCTTCATCTAAAAAAAATCTATGGAATCCTCCATCTTCTCTTATGAACTCTTCATCTTCTTGACTCCTCTTTCCAGGTAAAAATCATGTTTTTTTTCTTTTTGCTTTTTATGCTCTGTATTTTAGGGTTCTAACAAACAAATAATTATCTTTTTTTTCATGCAGGAGACCTACAAAGAAATCAAAATGATCAACAAGCAGAAAGAGGTAAAAAAAACCAAGGTTATTTATTTTCTTTATTTGGTTTTTATTTTTAATTTTTTATATTTTTATATTTTATATTTTCTGTTTCTTATTTTTATTTTTGTTTTATGTTATGTTATGTTATTTTTTATTTTATTTTATGTTATTTATTATTTGTTTTGTATTATTAATTTGTATATTTAACGAGTATATGAATATTGAACTCTTTGATATAATATTCTAAGTTGGAATTTTTGTAATATTATATAAAATTTTAAAAAAATACCTCGTAATTTATTATATTAAAATGTAATAGCGATGACATAACAATATTTGTAATCAAAATATCTTTTTGTATATAAAATTTTATTATTTTTATTGTAATTATATCATTTATCGATTAAATTTATTATCAATACAAAATTTAACTATCGCTCAAAATATTTTAAAAAACTATTCAACACAAATAATAAATCAAAACAACTAAAAACAATCGAAAATTATTAAAAATTATACCACGTGAATTTTAGAGGAAGTAAATCATTTTGGGTTTAGTCAACCAATATGGTCATCAATTTATTATATATGTTGAAATTATGTGTACTTATATGGACTATTAATCAGTTACCTTTTCTTTGGTTACAATCAATTACCTTTTTTTATTGAGCTCATAAATTAAATAATTAAATTCTATAAAAAAAAGTTAAACCATTAAATGTATATGCTTTAAAAAAATACTAATATGTTAGTTAAAATTTCTCATATATCTTGACAATGCTTCTGCAAATGATAAAATGATTAAAAGACTTAGAGATGATTTGCATGTTATTTCTCCTCTTCCATGCAATGATAAATATTTTCATATAAGGTGTGATGCCCACATTTTGAACTTAATAGTTCAAAAAGGTTTGAAGGCAATTGATTCTTCTGTTATTAAGTTGCGATAAATTCTTAAGTTTATTGATTCTACTGATTCTCGACTTTGTGCTTTAGAATTAGCTGTTAAAAATTGTGAATCTTCTTTTCGTAGTAAATTATTACTAGATGTTCATACTCGATGGAATTCTACTTATTTAATGATTTATAGGGCACTTGATGCTAAATTAGCCATTAATTTGTTTGTGAATAGGGAAAATGATTTAGATGTGATTACTGAATATGAGTGGGAAACTATTCAAACAATTTGTGATTTTCTTGAGCCATTTTATGAAATTATTACTTTGTTCTCTAGATCTAAGTATCCCACCTCTAACTTGTATTTGACTAATGTTGTTGCAAATGAAAAAATGTTGTGTGATGCTCACAATGATCTTTGTCAAGGCATTTCTGCAATGGCAGGACCCATGCTTGAATTATATGAGAAATATTGGTCTGATCACTCATTGATTCTGTCTATTGTTGTTTTACTTGATCATCGATATAAATTACAACTCTTGAAGGAGTTGTACAATGTTCTTTATGTAGGGGACGAGGTTCAACGAATGGTAAGTGTCATATATAATGAGTTTGTTAATTTATATATATATTGTTCAAAATCTGCACTTTCTAGTTCTTTTTTTTTCTGTCCAAAGTAACACATCTCTAGAGATAAGTAAGTCAAGTTCTTTCAATCAGCCTCGAACATTTAAAAAATATGATCTATTTCAGGTCGATTTTATAATCTTAATTATTTTAATTTGATTATTATTTTTTTCACAATTCTAATAATTTTATTTTATTTGTATTTTCAGAATTTTGATGTTAATTTAGCTGCTTCAAGGACTGTAAAATCAGATGTTGATTTCTACATTAATTTGCCCCTTGTTCCCCGTAGTAAAGATGTTGAGTTTGTAGTAAAGATGTTGAGTTTGACATTTTGGGGTATTAGAAATCACAAAACGCTTCTTATTCGATACTCTCTCGCATAGCGAGAGATATATTGGTCATTCCAATTACTTCAGTTACTTCTGAATATTTCTTTAGCATGAGAGGGTTGGATTCTGAACAAGTTGAGAGTCAAACTTTTACCTAAAAATGTTGAGATTTTTGTAATGACTCGAAATTGGTTGTATGATTTTGAATCGGATGAAAGGGATGAAGAATATCTTATTGTAGCTAATGATTCTTCCCTTTAAAAGTAAATATTTGATTTGCTTTATTTTTCTTATGTTTATTTCATTTAAATTGTTTATTAATATTTGATTTTTGCTTTTGTAGGATGCTACTGCTTTTACATTTACAGCAAACACATTTGAATGAATTTGTGAATAATTTTTTCTTTATTCTTCCCTTTTATGGTAATTTCATTATTGTGTTTACTTCATAATTTTCATTAATACTTGAAATGATTTATTAATGATTTTTTTAACTTTTGTAGGGTTTCTTACAGCAAGCATATAAACGAATGTTTTACCAATGTAGGATTGGTAAAGTCTGAAATGTTTGACATTATTGACCATCGTATTCCCTTTGGCTTTACCATTGATTGGATTGGTATGAATGCCGACTGGACTTGGTCTGAATGTTGATTAGTTTTGGTCTAAATGATGAATTGATCTTTGTTGGTTGATTGTTGCCTTGTAAATTGTTGGTGTTGGTTTGACAGAACTGAACTATTGTAAATTTTTATCTAATTAGTTACCCATGGTTAAATTATGTCGGTGGTAATTTGGCTTTTAAAGCTGAAAAGATGCCAATAATTTAATCATGTTGGCAGCATTTAGATATTTTGAGATAAACAAAAGCTTGATGAAGAAACTTATGGTAGCAAAGCCGGGTTTTCAGCCTTGTAAAACTTTTAATTGTAATTGTGGTGTATTGAGTGGTAATAAATTAAATTTATACATTTTGTTAGTTTCAATATTTATAAAATTATGAAATTTTTAATCTCGTATTCTAATATTATCATAACTAGAATCATGTTTAATATATAAATTAAAATTTTAAGATAAATTAAATTTAAGTTATTAATTATTCCATAAAAATGATTCATGAATCAATTAATAAAATAATTTAATAGTCATAATTAATATTTTTAATAATATGATCGTAATAAATATAGAAAGTCAATTTAGCAATTTAAAGTAAATTTAGTAATATAATGATTATAATTACTAATTTATTTTACATTTACTATTAACATTATTAGTACCAAGTCATTAATTTAATAATTTTTTTGAATATATTTATTGGGTACAATTTATAAGCATAAAATGTAAATACATTAATTCAATATTTATAACATAATGAAATTGAGGGAAACTTGCCTTGGTGTCAAGCATGATTGCGATAGTGTCGTCTTTGGATTGTGCATTATATTCCTTAACTAAATCAATAGCTTTCTGATGAGATGCATGGTCTCCATGAGACATATTCAAACGAGCAACATTCATTCCAGTCTCAGCCAATTTCCGAATCATTTCTCGTGTGTTTGTTGAAGGACCAATAGTGCAAACAATCTTTGTTTTACGTCTAACAATAGTCCGAATCATTTCTCGTGTGTTTGTTGAAGGACCAATAGTGCAAACAATCTTTGTTTTACGTCTAACAATAGGTTTTGACCACATAGCCACTGATGTGTCACCAAGTTGTTGAATCCCCCTTAATTGCTCATATTGCTCCTCTCTCTGAAGAAGGGAAAGTTACAGAAGGTTACAACATATAAGCTATGGTTTCCCAGGATAAGTCCTTTGATTATAGATATAGTGAGAACTAAAATCTTATTTAGTTATTTACTATGTCATGCAACTGCAGTGCCCTCAATCTATAATAGAGTGCATATACCAAAAACTTAAATTTTAGCTTGTACATATAAATCAGACTTCCTAAATATAACCACAAAAATTAAATTGCTATAAACTTCAATGCTCCATTTATTTTACTGCAAGAGGGGAAACAGCTGGAATCATATCATTATCAATGACATGTTATGCTAGAGGTGGCAACATTAGACGCAGAACAGAAGAATTACATGAACACAGCATAAATACACCAATATCCCAATATCTACATGATACAAATTATTACTGTATCAACATGTATACGAACATAAAACACTTTAAAACGATCACAACATGGCAAAGTACACGAATACTGCACAGATACATGAATTACTTTCATGCCATTCATTTTTTAGATAGTATCTTTGGCAAATATATAACCCACGGAAAATCAAACATTGGTTTCCGACAAATAACAATATCTCAGAAGGAAACTTTGACGTGAGTCCGAATTTTTTTTCTCATGGTTTGGTGTCAGATTGTCAATGAAACCATGACTATAGTGCACAACGGCTAGCAGATTTCCCCTTTATAGAAAATCAACAAAAATCTCTTGCTAGCATTGTTCAAAAAAAAACTCTAGCAACGGTTGGTGCAAATTTCAATAATAATAGGATAATGCATGGCCAACAAACCAAACAGAACATTATACAACTTCACTGCACTCCATAGTAACACTACATTTATATACTTTATCCTAATGCTTTATTGGCTCCTGATTTCATCCAAAGACATACTAAGATTTAGAAAAGATCGACACATATTCTTTTTTTCCTTTTCGCACGCTTTTTAACCAACCAAAACACATAAGCGAAACGATAAAAAAAAAAGGTTCCTAGCAGCACAAACCTTCGGTACATCCTCCGGCGATACGGGAATAACTTCAGGCTCAACGCGTACGGCTCTCTTAGCAGTAATCCGAGAGTTACTCCTAATGACGACTCCCTTGCTCCTCTTCTCGTCACGTGCCAGCACCTTCGAAGCGAAGCTCGCAGGCTTAAGCTTGGCCGTTCGCTCGCGAACGGATCCAGAGCCTTGGCTCAAGAATGAGCCGTGAATCGATCTAGTGGCCACTTGCGCCATTTGCTAAAATGCGAGTTAGATACAGAGAAAGAGAGGGAAATGAAAACGTCTAATGGAAGAGGAGCTGATGAAATGGTGAGGGATTTTTCTGTTGATCCTTCAAAGAAACAAGTTGGAGATTGGAGAAATCGCCGCCAAATATGGCTTGTAGAAGAATAAAGGAAGGTTGGTTGGTGCTTAGTTTGTATCGACAACAGTACAGAGGCTTTTTAAAATATCAAAGCCGAAATAAATTGTGTTGATATATATAATTATTTAGTTTATGATTTACTACTATTAATTACAAAACTAATTTAAAATCGAATAATATTAATTTTATAAAATCGAAATTTTTCTATTATTAAAATTGACCGATATATGTAATGGGGTAAGGGAGAGGTATGATAGTTGGTTGGCCCCTAACGCTAAGTTGAGAGCAATTTCTCTGGAAGACCTCCTGCAATTATGAATTGCCCACCGTGAGACTCGATCCCACGACCACAAGATTAATAATCTTGCGCTCTACCAACTGAGTTGGGCACACAATTCATTAAAAACTATTCTCTGTTCAATTGTTTATTTATAAAAGAGAATCCATGGATATTTTATTATCGAAATGATATCGAAACCATAGAAGATATTGAAACGATGATTGCCAAAAGGATATCTCTCGATTTATTTAATAATATTAGCGAGACAAGTCTTGCACCTCACACACTAGCTAAAATGGAGGCACTGTAACTATTTCGATCATCATCGAACTTATTCCAAAGCATAACGCCACCATACTTTGATGATCTCTTGATAACCGGAAGAATTTGAGAAGTCAACACATTAGGCGAGACATACCCGCTTCCGGCTGCGGCCGATGCCGTCGGCAACCCTAAAAATATATTCCCCGCGTTTATCGATGAAGTCCACCGATTCCATGAGTTCACGAGGTTGTTAACGTTGACCGACGTGTACTGGCATGGCGGGTTATTATAAAACTGAATCCAAGCGTAATCAAAGAGGCTTGTATTAAGAGCAGCTCCCAATAATCTATTTGGAAACGGACACTGAGGAGCTGCTGTTAAATACACCTTTCTTCCTCGGTTGCTGTAAGCCGATAGAGAACGAGCGAGATCATCGTAGTGTAGACTCGACCCGAGCTCGATATCGAAATCGATGCCGTCCAAGACGGCGTCTCCGAGTGGACGGGAAGACGAGCTGCCACCCAAGAAGTTGTTCCATAGGTAATCAGCTATGTTTTTGGGCGTCTGCTTAAGCCAGTGAGTGGCTGCCAAAGCCCCCTCCAAGGGAGAGCATGACCTTGACTCCTCGGCTTTGGCAGCTCTTTATGTCGCTGCTTACAGTGGCGGCGTAACCGTTTGATGCTGGATTACAGTGGCCGGCCAAGTTGATTCCGGGGATCGGCAATTGCCGAATTGATTGAGGAAAGCTATGTTAACGTAGGTGTATCTTCCGGTGGCACAGGTTGCTGCCAAGGTGCCCTCGTTTCCGTTTTGGCCCCAGTAGATGGCGATGCTACCGGCATGGGAAGCCCCAATCAGTGCTGAAATTAAAACAATAATCTGAGTAATGAAACTAAATTTCTTGTCATTTTTGCTAAAGATGTTTGCTTCTAATGTGCAGCTCCATCCAATAGAATCAAAGTCTTCTCAAACTCGTGATTTGGGGGGGGGGGGTAAAACAGATTAATAAAAGAGAATGGTTTAATTTTTTCCTACTCCCTATACTCTTAAGACTTGAGACTTGATCTATTTGCTTTTAATTTCTTCAACTTAGTCCATCTAATTTCTTTTTCGAGTGGATACAAATACTAGTACAATTATAAAGACAACCAATACATCGATAACTATAACCATAACTGATATAAACAAGACACAATCCGTCAGTGTTGGATTAAAATTCAAAATTATGGGTACATATGTATAATTTATAATATTATTATAAAATATGATATAAAATTAAATAATCAATTATGTTATACAAGTCATAAGGTTTAGAAATATTACAAAAATAAAAGTATATATACTAATAAAGTTATATTTATAATTCGACGAGGGACAAAATTATAAATACATACAATAATAGATTATTAAATTAATTATGTAAAGTAATGACCCCAAGAAAATTTCTAAGATTTCGACATTCTAAGTAATATCCAACAATAGATTCAAACACGCTTTCATAAATCTATATTTAAAAAGAAAAAGTTTAACTGATAATTAAATTGTATTTGAAAATCATAATATAATAATATGTAAATATAATTATTGTTTAATAATTTTGTGTGTGTAATTATAAAAATATTTGATTTATTAAATATATTTAATTGATAAAATATATTTATATATTAATTCTTTGTAATAAATCATAACCATTTTTGTTTGTGTTTAAAGTAAACGTCGTAGCTTGTGTCGTCGAAGCTGAATTAGTTGACTACTCTTTTGTCAATGTTCTTTTTGGATTTTTATACTTGTATTACTTTCATTGACATTCTTTTTATGCTATGAGGTCTCTATATTTGTTGTAATTGGATTAATTTTAGTTTTTTTTGTTATTCCGATTTTAAGGTTTCGTTTTGATTAATTCGGATAGGTGAATATTCCAACATGAATTTTATACATACACAATTATTCGAACTCGAGACATTATTTAAGTGATATCAAGTTGTTTACCCCTGTAAATAATTTTAGCTTTTTTAATATATATGTGTTTCTATTCTGATAATAATATTTTTCTAATGAATTTATTAAATAATTTAACATTTAGAGGTGAGTAAAAGGGTTAATTTAGTTGGGTTTTTTTTCAGCTTAACCAATTTAATTGATTATATCATACAATAATCAAATCAACTTATCAACTACTCTAAACCCATTCAACATTGGCCAATTTGATTGATTAAGTCAATTAATTGTTTATATATATTTATTAAAAACTTATTTTAAATAATTTATATTAAGTCAAATAAATCCATTGTTTTGGTTATGAATTTTAAAAATTATATAATCGTTTGACAAAATCGATTTATTTGATGTCTTAAAAACAATTAATATGCAATATATATATATATATATATATATATATATATATATATATATATTAGATGAAATTTCTATGAAATTCTTAAAAACAATTAATATGCAATATATATATATATATATATGTATATGTGTATTAGATGAAATTTCTATGAAATTTTCTCGAATGTCTTGTTGAAAATGGTAGTAGCTCTTTGTAAGTCTACGGGTTTCAACTTTTGGGTGAGTCAATGGACATAAGCATTATGTATATCTAGAAGCAAAGACTACCAATGGTCGAAAATGTTGAACATTCGATTTTCAATTTTCAAATGTAGGAATGGCAACGGGGCGGGTTTTGTTCGCCCCGTCCCCGAACCCGAAATGAATCTCCATCTCCGACCCGATCCCCGTCAGAGATTTTTTTTGTCCCGTCCCCGAACCCGACCCGAAATATTATACTCAAACCCGAAAATATTATATATATAATTAATATAAAAATATAAAATATTATATATATATATATATATAATCGGGGCGGGGATACCTTGCCACGTCCCCGATACCCGACCCGACCCGATATCATTCAAACCCGATCCGACCCTAATTTGCCCGGATTTCGGGTTTTCCCGTCGAGTTCGGGTCATTCTGCCATCCCTATTCAAATGAATTATTATTCAATATTTTAATATTTTGAAGATTTTTTTAAAAATTACTAAAAAAATAATCTAATGAGATAAGATATTAAATCTTTTAGTAAGATTAAGAAGTCAAATTTTAATTTTATAAGTAAAACAAATAAAATTTTTTATTTTTTATCTAAATTAATCTAATATAAAAAATTATACTAAAATTCAAGTAATGATGTTTTACTAAAATGTATAGTGTTTTTTAATAAAAATATTATTATAACACCAACGAGATTTTTATGGGTAAGTTAGCCATTATAATATATAGGATTGAGATTAAGGGTAAGAAATGAGAAGATATTTATTAAAAAAAAGAAATTAAGAATCAATTTTAACCATTTATTTTTACTTATCTAACTATCTAACACAAAAATTCATGAGACATCTATGAAGACGCCATGAACAACAACAAAGTTGCAAGGAATTTCAGAGTTTCCTATGCAGTGAGCCCATAGTAACGTCGTAGCTAAGCTTAGGCCAAGCCACCTTAGTCCCGAAAACCTGAGAAGTATGAAATTTGGGCCACCTTGTATAAATTTTCACAGTGCCTCTGTTTATATCAAATGAAGAAGAAATATGTGTTCACATTCTTAAAAAATATTTTAAATTTTACGCGTTTTCTATTTTATAAAAATTTAGCATGATTGAGTACTTGTGTAATATATACGGCAAAATCTGTTGAATAATGTGTTGAAAAAAAAATTGCTCAGATGATGCAGTCAAAGGATTATTTGTCCATATGGGGTGAATGCTACAGTTTTTCATAGGTCGCCATGTCTTCCAAACGACCTATGTTGGTCACTATGTGCTCCGAACAACGATTACCTAAATTTCACTAAGTAACAAATATTACCTATATCGGTAATTAGACTTTCATGTGATTACCTAAATTTCCCTAAGTAACAGCGATTATCTACATCATTAATTAGGCTTTTTAACTACGTTGAAATGGAGGTTTTAGGGTTTCGGGTAAAAGCCTAATTACCAATATAGGTAATGCAGCAGCTCACCACAACTCGCAGGGACGGCATGGCGACCTTCTTGGTCGTCATGAGCGCCTGGCGACATATGTTCGAACTGTAGATTTCACTCTATCTCAACAATTAATTGTTGTAACGCTTTATCTCGTGATTTTTTTTTCCAACAACATTATCTCGTTGATTTTGCCAATATATACATACACTTTTATTAGAGCTAAGATATAATTATATAATGTAATTTTTTTTAAATTTATACATTTTATGCTTTGTTGAATGAGAGAAATTAAAGGTTGATATTAAAAATAAAAAATAAAAAGATATTCGCTGAAAAAAAGAGTTAATATCAGCCTTTAGTTTCTTCTCATTGGATCCTATATATATATATATATATATTAGGAATAATATCTATAATGTATTTTATATTATTTTAATTAGCCTTTTTATTTTATGAAATAAAAAAATCTTTTTATTTATATTGAGTCAGATCATGTTGTTTTCGAGTGCAAAATTTAACTCTAAAATTCATGTAATCAAATATGAGAGGACTTTAAATCGAATTTACCAGAATTTTAATAGTCACCTGACACAATAATATATGAAATCTCAAACAAAATATATAAAAATATAGATAACACATTAATATGTAATCAAATCTCGAATAAAATGTGTGTATATATATATATATATATATATATGATATAAACGATTTCAATAGTTGAAGGGACAATTGTTATCTTTAAAAATATCAAGTTAAGTACGACGTCTATAAAAATATTCGAACGTCATTAACTAATTGAAAATCTTACGAACATATATTATTTTATAATCATCTTATATTAAAAAAATAATCTTAGACAATAATAAAAATCCCTCGATTTCGATTAGTTTTTAAATAGAATTTTAGGACGATATGAATTTTATTTTTATAATATTATATTTGAATTAGGATTGAGTTTTACCTCAAACCCATCCTGCCCTAACCTAAAATTATTAAGAAAAATATTTTAAATCACGTATAAATTATCATGGCCTACACAACTATTATTATTATTATTATAAATTTAATCTCTCTAATGCATCTGTTTGAATTTATCATAATTTTATTTTTTAATATAATTAGTATATATCCAAATCCTTAACTTAAAATATTCTTATTGTATAATATCATGGACTTAAAGTCTATGGTTAGAGCATTGATGTGTGAATAATAAGTTGACACGTTTGGTGGTGCTGTCGTATCAGCTATGTCACCGTCGTCAATTCATTTAGAGGGTTTTGCCCGCTCTTAAATGGTTCCCGCTTTGTCCGTTTTTAATAAAAATAAATTATTAAATAGAACGCCGCCGCCGACACCATAGTCAACGTCTAGAATCATAGTGCGTCCCTTTCCTCAAATAATAAGTATTATTTATATTGTTAGGTCACCGGTGCCCGCAGGCCGCATGTGAGTTTTCTCAAATTATATTGGACAAAAGTTAAAATAGAGATTATTTGTAAAATATATATCGTTAGGTAATTTACTGATAAATTATCCTTTGCTTTTTACATAAATTTTTTGCTTTATATATTTATAGATTAATCAAAGAAATAACATGAAATAAATTAAAATATAGAGATACGATAAATTCACTTAGAAATTAAGTCAAAAATAACAATAATGGTCAAAATCGTTCCATTAATATTGGACAACGCCATCTTTTATTGAAAGTTAAAAAGAGTAAAATATATAAAAAATTTGAATTACGTTAATGATTTAGTTATTGCATTTTTAAAAGTTATAAATAAGTTAAATTTAGTAAATTGTTAAACTATAACTATTCAATGTTACACTAATTATAATTTTTTTTAATTTATTGATTATTTTGAAGCAATTTAATGAAACTTAAGAATTATTTTATATCTTTAAGAAGCTTAATGATAAAAAAGACATTTCAACATAATTTAATGGCTCTTATGTTTTTTATAAAAAAAATTGGTGACAATAATATTTTTTTTATTTATTCACCTGGTATCGTGTATAATTATCGATGACATATAAATATTAATTTAATAAATATTATTTTTTTAATCAAAGTACCTAAATAAATTTATAACCTATATAGTTCATGATTTTTTAAACAAAATAAAAATATGAGTCGCCATCAGCATTTGTCAAGAAAATTTAATGACAAATGGTCTAGTAATTTTCATTTTCTAATACATAATTCGCAAGCAAATGGGGTCATATGGCATGCTTATACGTATGAATCGCTTGCTACAAATGTAATCATTAACTTTTGCAAATATTCCTTAACAATGACATAATCTTATCACCTCCCCTCCAATTAATTCTTCCTGACTTTTTTTTGTTTTTGTTTTTTTAAGCCTTTTTTATAACCAAAACTTTCATTGATCATCCCATAAAACCAGGTCCAGCTTATTAAAGCACTCATCAATGGCAGAAGAAAACACATGCATGGATCACTACGTACTATACCCCACATCCACAGCCACAACACCTCCTTAACATATCCTTTGTTCTTGAACTTTTAGATGAATACAAATATAAAAGTAATTGATAAATTTGTGTGTTTATCTTCTGATTTTTTTTAAATCGGATTTACTTACTGTGTTCTTTGTCTTCACATGGTGTTTTCCGGGTCTTCCGGTACTATTATTATTGTTTTTGTTTTTTTGCATGTGATGATGCTCTCTCAAGCAAGTACAGCTCATAAATGATAAATCTTTCTCTCAAATGATTATCATCCAATGGAGTAGCTGATTTGATTCTTGAATAATGTGCTTTATTTGTTTGTTTGTTTTCTGTGTTCATGTTTGCTTCCTTTTTCAATTTTCCAGGGATTAACAGCCCATGCCAAGTTCTATAGTTTTAATCATTTCTGAAGCTTTCCCGAGTTTTCATTTGATCTGGGCTATGGGTTCTTCTCTCCAAGTAAGTTTGTTATTCTTAGTGTGTTTATTCTTTGGCGTTTGCAGATTACTGTTTGGTTGTTGAGAAAATGTAGAGAAGTGGTAGAAACCGATAGGAAAAGTCAACAGATAGATAGATCTAAAGCTGGTGCTTTTTTATCTTTAATGATTTTGTTTCTGACTTTCTGATATCTTAGTTCATTCAAATTCATGTAGATGTGGCCAATTTTTTCCTCAAAAGATTCTCTCTTTTACTGAGATTTGAATTGTTGGGGTTGCTGGAAAAACGAGAAAGAAAATGAACCCATTGTTAATAGTCATCCTGGGGGCATTTTTCTCATCTATCCTTGCAGACCCAGTTGAAGATAAACAAGCATTGTTAGATTTCATTGAACATATTCATCATCATTCAAGCTCCCTCAAATGGAGCAAGGAAGCCTCTGTTTGCAGCGCCTGGATTGGAGTTTCATGCAACAGTGATAATTCCAGAGTTATCGGTCTGCATTTGCCTGGAATGGAATTCCAAGGCCCTATTCCACCCAATACTTTGAGTAGATTATCAGCTCTTGAGTTCTTGAGCCTTAGATCCAATGACATTTCTGGATCAGTCCCTTCTGATTTTGTCCAACTCAAGAACTTGACTACCCTTTATCTTCAGTTCAATGAGTTTTCTGGTTCATTACCTGATTTCTCAGCTTGGGGTAATCTAACAATCGTTGATCTTTCGAGCAACGGCTTCAATGGAAGCATTCCTCCTTCGGTTTCGAAATTGGAACACTTAATGGCCTTGAATCTTTCTAATAACTTGCTTTCAGGTGATATTCCTGATATCAATATCACTAGCTTACAACATCTTGATTTATCCAACAATAATCTTACTGGTACCATCCCCAAGTCTCTTCAAAGATTCCCACTCTGGGTTTTTTCCGGTAATAGTAATCTTTCCTCATCAGCCATTGTCCTTCCTCCTCTCCCGGGCCAAGCACCGAGTTCTCAACCATCCAAGAAAGTTAATAGACTCGGTGTACCTGCACTCTTGGGGATAATAATCGGAGCTTGTGCCTCCTTCGGTTTCGAAATTGGAACACTTAATGGCCTTGAATCTTTCTAATAACTTGCTTTCAGGTGATTTCCTGATATCAATATCACTAGCTTACAACATCTTGATTTATCCAACAATAATCTTACTGGTACCATCCCCAAGTCTCTTCAAAGATTCCCACTCTGGTTTTTTCCGGTAATAGTATCTTTCCTCATCAGCCATTGTCCTTCCTCCTCTCCCGGGCCAAGCACCGAGTTCTCAACCATCCAAGAAAGTTAATAGACTCGGTGTACCTGCACTCTTGGGGATAATAATCGGAGCTTGTGTCCTGCTGTGTGTTTTAATTGCCCTTTTGATCATGTGTTATCAGTCGAAGAAACGAAACCGACGACAAGAACTCCCGGAAAACACACGAAAGAAAGACTTCGCTTTGAAGAAAACGGCTTCTGAGAGTCGTGACAAGAACAACAGGCTCGTGTTCTTCGAGGGGTGTAATCTGGCATTCGATCTCGAGGACTTGTTGAGTGCTTCTGCTGAGGTGCTTGGGAAAGGTATATTTGGGGTGACATATAAAGCGGCCTTGGAGGATTCGACAACCGTGGCGGTGAAGAGGTTAAAAGAGGTAGCCTCAGCGAAACGGGAGTTCGAGCAACAAATGGAGGTAATTGGCAATATCAGGCATGAGCATGTGTCTGCACTTAGAGCATATTATAATTCAAAAAATGAGAAGCTTGTGGTTCATGATTACTATGACCTGGGAAGTGTCTCTGATCTGTTACATGGTAAACTAACTCTTTACACTCGAATCCGGGTCTGTTTTGTTCAATATAATCTTTTGTTTTTATACTCAATCTATGGTAACATGATGCAGGTAAAAGGGGAGAAGGCAGGACACCTCTGGACTGGGAAACTAGGCTTAAGATCGCAATTGGTGCTGCTAGAGGCATTGCTTATATCCACACACAAAGCAATGGAAAACTTGTTCATGGAAACATAAAAGCCTCCAACATTTTCCTCAACTCCGAACGATACGGTTGCATTTCGGATATTGGTTTAGCACTGGCGATGAGTCCAATGCCTCCACCCATACTGCGTGCTGCGGGTTACCGTGCTCCCGAAGTAACAGACACAAGGAAAGCAACTCAAGCATCTGATGTATACAGCTTTGGGGTGTTTTTACTTGAGCTGTTAACCGGGAAATCACCAATACATGCCACCGGTAGCGAGGAGATTGTTCACTTGGTGAGGTGGGTGCATTCGGTGGTTCGAGAAGAGTGGACGGCCGAAGTGTTCGACGTGGAACTCTTACGGTATCCGAATATAGAGGAGGAGATGGTGGAGATGCTACAAATTGCAATGAGTTGTGTGGTGAGAGTGCCAGAGCAGAGACTGAAAATGACAGATGTAGCGAAAATGGTGGAGGAAAATTCGACGAGCTGGCAACGGGAAGCAATCATCTTTTGAAACTACACCGGAAACCTCGGGTTCAACAACAATCCCACATGTAGGAGCTGAAACAGCCTCCTGTTCAGCAGTTCCACTGTGAGAGATTCATTTAGAATTAATCAGTACAGAATCTGTTAAAATTTCATATGAAATAGGGAGATGGATAAGGGCTTTTGATTATTTAAGTCATTAACTAGTCTAGTTATCTGGGCTATTGTTTCATTTAAACAGTATGGTTTTGTTCAGTGAATTGCTTATTAGATCTATTTAGCTCTTGATTTCTAGTTCGCCTTTGTGTTTCTTGTCGAACAAAACATAATCAATCACAATCAATGGACAAGAAAACCAGAAACAAGTTGAGAAATTGATTCCTTTGTTTTAAATTTCCACCTCTATGGCCCAGCAAGCAGGCCAGGCTACCACCATTTCATGGGTATATAGGGTAGTTTTCTTCTGTCTTTTGCTTGTGGACTTTAGCCACTAGGCGTCTGGTTTTGCCGACTATATATAAAATATAAAGTGCCAGTCAATATGAACGAATTCTAATAATCCCAAGTTGTTTCATTTAATCTTTTCTTAAACCTGGATTCAAAGGACGGCCATTTTTGCTAGTATATATAACGAGTGTGTGTGTGTGTGTGTGTGTATATATATATATATCATATGGATAGAGAGAAAGGGAGCATAGTGGAAAGGGGTAAGACATGAGAAACGGTAGGCCTTTGCTGTTGTGCATGGTGATGCTATTGGCTGGATCTTTGGGTGCAACCGCAAGTCATGCATGTAAGCCATTTAACCGCAGCTGTTTTCCTGAAGGTTTTTGTCTTCGGTGCTGGATCGGCTGCTTACCAGGTGCCTATCTTCTCCCATTAGTTAATTAATGCTATTATTGTCTATGTTCGTTTTCCCGGAAGTAGGTAAAGTGTTGTCTATTGAGAATCATTGTACGTGTCCAAGTACATCGAAGTATTGTACCAGTATAATCAGAAGACAAAATCGGAATATAAAGTAATAGCTGATGTGTGATGCTCCCAACTCCGAGAACATTCCAACAGCATTTCTCGGCAAAGTCGAGATGTCAACAGTTATATGTATATTTTTAGAAGAAGATGCATTGACTATATGTAGCACATTGTTCTGCATACTAATATCTGTACTGCAGATCGAAGGAGCGGCTCTTGAAGATGGAAAAGGACCAAGTTTCTGGGACAATTTCGTTAGAAAATATCCAGGTTCATTATTGACAAATCAAACCATTATTAGGATTTTCAATATATATATATATATATATATAACTCAATCTGAAGTTAGCTTGGCATGTTGTGACAGAAAGGATCGTTGATGGAAGTACAGGGGATGTAGCAGTTGATTTTTATCATCGCTACAAGGTTTGTAGCCCTATAAATTACTTGTTTAGATTCATAAAATATATATTTTTTATTCATAAAAGGTTATATATATATGCCCTACAGGAGGATATAATGCTTATGAAGAGAATTGGTTTGGATTCCTTCAGATTCTCCATTTCATGGTCCAGAATTTTACCCAGTAAGATTAATTCTTACTAAAATATTTTGAATTCGAAAAATTTCGACATCGAAATCCAAATTTATAGCTTCTGTTTTCTTTTCTCAGAGGGGAAACTCAGTAGAGGAGTGAACCCATTGGGTGTCCAATTCTACAACAATCTCATTGATCATCTCCTTGCCAATGGTATAAAGCCCTTTGTGACTTTACTCCATTTTGATCATCCCCAAGCTCTTGAAGATGAATATGGTGGATTTTTAAGTCCCAAGATTGTGTAAGCTTCGTGTTTAATTCGGATTCGTCGATCGTTCTAAAGTATTTGTGTCTGAGACATATTCGAACTCGGAACATGAAATTAACCTGTTTATTCAGGGATGACTTTGTTGATTATGCTGGTTTTTGCTTTAAAACGTTTGGGGATAGAGTGAAGCATTGGGTGACGATGAATGAACCAAATGGGTGGAGCACGGGACTTGCCACTGGCTCTTCCACTTCATCGAACCAGTCTTATATCTTAGCCCATCACTTCCTTCTTTCCCCATGCGTCAAAATTTTAGATTTTTTATTTATTTTTAACCACCAAACTTTAATCTATATACCAATTTGGTCTCTCCTAAAAATTGTCAACTCCTCTTCCAACCGTTGTCAGTCAATCATTGACCACTACCTATCGTCATTTGTGGTAAGATCGATATTAAAACATGTTGAATTTTCGCGACAAGATTACTCTAAATTTGAACTCCAACGGCTATGAACGTGCAGGCATCTCAAAAGGGAGAAATCGGAATTACCTTAGTAACCTTCTGGTTCATTCCAAAATATGATACAACTGAAGACCGCAAGGCAGCTTCCAGGGCATGGGATTTCCTTTCCGGATGGTGAGCCAAATTATGCTAAATTTCCCCTATCATTGCACACTTCAACCTTACACCAAACAATTCATTTATGCTTATCATATTCGTATTACTTTTTCGTATCCGAATTTACGGAATCGAATTCGAACATTTCTCGTAAAAAATGTTGCAGGTTTTTAGATCCAGTAATCCACGGTGAGTATCCAAAGAGCATGCAGGCATTGGTAGGGAGCAGATTGCCCAAATTCACTAAAGCAGAGTCCAAGATGTTAAAAGGGTCCATTGATTTCCTCGGTGCAAATTATTACACTAAAGCAGAGTCCAAGATGTTAAAAGGGTCCATTGATTTCCTCGGTGCAAATTATTACACTTCAAACTACGCAGCAAATGCTCCTCCGTCAAATACTTCCAACTTGTTCAGTGATGCCAGGGCAAATATCACAAGTATGCTTATCATATATCATTGCATTTGAACCAATAGGAACTAGCATTCTCATTAACGTACCATTTCGTTCATGCAGCCGAGAAGAATGGAGTCCCGATCGGCACACCCGTAATCTCTAAGCTCTCTCTTTCCTTTTCCTTTTTTTTTGTCCGGATCTTCCGTTTGACGAACAAAATATCGGTGTCGATTTTGCAGACTGATGTGAGCTGGCTTTTCGTATATCCGAAGGGTTTGAGAGATCTTATGCTACATATAAAGAAGAAATACAACAATCCACCTATTTACATCACGGAGAACGGTTAGCCAGATCACCGGAATCTTCGGGCCTCGAGTTTGGAAATCGGAATTACCCTAAATTTCGTTTCTTTTCTCCCTGCAGGGGTGGCTGAAGCAAAGAATGACTCGTTGCCAATAAAAGAAGCCCTCAAAGATAGCACAAGGATCAGATACCTTGACGGCCACTTAAAGTTCCTGTTAAAAGCAATACAGTGAGTACTTGGGAAACAAATCGCTCGATGTAAAAATAATCATTTTAGTCACCAATCTTTCAAAATTTACAAAATGATCATTAAATTTTGGCAGGGAGGGTGTTGACATAAAGGGTTACTACATGTGGGCGTTTCTGGATGACTTCGAGTGGACTTCTGGGTATACCCTTAGGTTTGGGTTCACATACATTGATTACAAGAACAAATTGAGAAGATACCTTAAGCATTCAGCTTACTGGTTCAACAAGTTTCTCCATAGTTAACTGCAACAGTCCAGCCCATTGCGGGGGCAATACCCATGCCCACCATGCAATTCTTAGTTGCATTATTGCCATGAATAGACTGAGAGGAGCGGGTGGGGAAGTTGTCTCCTTTAAAAGTTTTAAATTCTCATATTTTTAGATGTTTTTTTATATTTTCGATTGAAAATTTGTTTTCATCCCTTAAAATTTTATAAATTTATATTTCTCTAAAATTTTATAAATTTACCTCATAATATAAAATTTTACGTCTATTTCACATATGATTTCAATAATTCATTTATATATTTGTGTGTATAAAAAAAAATTTCATACACTGTCTATAAACTTTTTAATGTGGTTGAAAAGGTGACAAAGTGTAGATTGGTGGAAGGGACAATAAAAAATCTCGAACACAGATAATAAAATATGCATTAATCATATAAGAAAATTAGTGTGAAGTGTATAAATGGTTATTTAACTATGTTAAAAATGATATTTTTAATTATTAAAGTTTTAAAAGTTTTAAAATAATTATTAAATTCATTAAACTGTTATAAATTTGTGAGGACATATTATAAATATAGTGATAAATTTCTATAAGTTAAAAATCATTTTATAACATTTTAAAAATAGTAATGATCATTTTATAACAATTTAATTTAATAATTATTTTATAACTTTTGATATTTAACAATAAATAATTTATTTCAACATAATTTGGTGACCATTTACTATTTTACCCAACATATTATTATCTTATGAAAATAGTTCTCCAAGCTAAATAGAAATATAAGAAATATAAACTTATCCAAATTCATTTAGTATGTCACACAACATCTTTCATATCTTCCCACTTTGACCAAGAAGATAAATACCAATGTGGTTAGAGATGGGTAAAACTACCTATCAAATCCCTATATTATAGGGACCAGCTCAAATTAAGTCTTATATAGCTTGGATCTTATGCGTTATAAATTTTTTGAATCGAATAAAATAAAATTTAAATTATAAATTTTAATAAAATTATTAAATTAGAATTGTATCATTCAAGTCATTAACATATACTGTTTTATTATTTTTATCAACACATGTCTGGTCATGAACTTGACAAAAGATCCCAGTCCAAAATCTATCTCAATATATATATATATATATAAGGCTAAGATTTCGTTGGTCTGGCTTATGGGTCGTGAGCACGAGTGGAGGGCACCATTGTCCCTAAAAACCAGGCTCAAACTCAATCGTTATTATTTAATTAAGTAAACCAAACCCTATCTTAGTTTGAAGGAACTCCACATTGTCTCCACTTAAGACAAAGTCAGCAGAATCACAAACTGGCGAGGGGCAACTTCCCCAAAACACTCACGCTTCTACTACTACCGCTTAGGGTTGTAAATGAGACGAGACAGATCGCGATCTATTCAAGATCGACTCGAGTTATTAACGAGTCAAAAAGAGTTACTTGATATTCGACTCGAAAAGTTCGTGAGCAGCTCGAAAATATAATATATTAAGATTTTATTTTTAAAAAACAAATTATTAATAATATTAATATTTATGTATTATTTTTTTTTTAAAAATACAATAAGATTTTCATGTATTTAAGATTCATGTTTGAATTTGAGTTTGAGGCTTCAATCGAGTTAAGTTTAAGAATTTTTTTTTCATTTCGAACCTTTTTGAGTTGCTCACGAGCTTCAGTTCAGGATTTCGAGTTCAAGTCGAACTTGAAAATTTTAAGCTCGCGAGTTTTCGAGTTGAGTCGAGCTCAATAATACTCGAACTTGACTTGGCTCGTTTACACCCTACAGTACCGCCAACAATTTAAACTATACTAATATCAAATAAAATGTACACCCCTCGTAACTCAAAAAAACTTCAATGATGGTGACAGAAACATATTAGGAGTCGGAGCTCGAAGACGATTCATTTTATAACTTAATATTTTTATATAATGTTTTCAGAAAAGAAGAATGTTATCATTTCCAAATGTATTTTTCATGTTAATTTAAAAGATCAAAATCATAAAGTTTGAGATTTTAATATCGAAATCTAAATTTTCTTCAAATAAATTTTGAATATACTTTTATATTTAATTTATTATTCTTCGTATTTGATATGACACATTTGAATTTAGATTTTTTTTGGTTTTGCTTTTGCTTTTGTCCTTTCAGAGGGTAAAAGTGTTTAGGCCTATGAGTTAAGATGGAGTTATTAAGCTTCCTTAAGATGATAATCTGTATTACATTTGGAGTTATGGTTGCATGTTGCCTTGAGGACCATGTGCATGGGATTTGACTAATCCTTTTGTAGGGTTGGCATAACTATGCAATGGTCACTTGTATTTATCTTATAGTATGTGTTATGTTAAGTATTATAAATCCATTTAACGAATTTAGTGATTATAAAAAAATATTATTCTCTTTTAAAGTTTTGGGTTTGAGCAGTTGCATTTGTAATATACGTATATATTATAAATGGTTAAAAGAAATTATAAACATATACTACATTATAATCATCATATACTACATATTTAAGTTAAACTATATTTTGTTTTACATATGTAAGTTATGATATTTTATTTTATTTTATTAATATGTATTGTATTATTATAGATTTTATTGTATGGATATCATATTTTTATATGCTTTTACGATACATCTTCTTCAGTTGGATTTTACATAGGTTTTTTAAGTATGCTTTTATGTACGTATTTTCTTAATTTATTCGGACCTTATATCAATAGACTATTTTTATTTATTTATAGACATTTGCAATCATCGAAGATAAGTCATGATTGATTTATAATAAAGTCAGTTTATTAGAATGTTTTCATTATTATATACATTTGTATGTTAGTGTTTTTGTCATAATCCATGGACAAATAAGAGAAATCTATTGAAAATAAATACACTAAAACACAGTAATACACTGAAAACTGAACATACTCAAATCTATTATTATTTTTAATTACAAATTAAGTATATATTAATTAACGGAATTAAAATTACGAATAAATTAAACATTATTTTTACAAAAAACATTAAAATAGGTGATATATGATATTACTTTTTTTAGAGTTTGTGATATGAAATTCTATTATGATTTAATTTAAAAAAAAAATTGTGAAACGACTCAAATAATGAAGAAATAAAATTAAGAAAAAACAAAGATATTTGATGAATACGAAAGCTCGACAATACTCGAGCTCGACTCGGCTCGTTTACACCCCTAATCCTTTCTTCTGTTTTTAATGGTTGGTAATTAACTGGACTGGTCGAGGGCCAAACTCCAAGGATGCAGCTCAAGTTTTTCGAATAATGTATTTGCTAATCCATATGTATATGTATGTTTGCGATTTTCTGTTATATCCATGGCTCTAAGACATGGGATCTTTAAACATTTGATTTGTTTTACTAATTCATCAATATACATGCAAAGATATACATGTATTAAAAGTGATTATAAGAACTAATTTAATTAATTTTTGATTTCTAGGCAAAGTACATAAATGGTCCCCTGACTATAGGATACTACTTTTTTGAGTCTCCTATTATTAAAAGTTACAAAATTGTCTCTCGTCATTATGTTCGAAACTTATCATTTTCCGTTAAAACTTAACGGCGGTCTGAGTTGGACATTAACCTGCTAACTTAAGATATGATAAAATTTGTTAGCATAATCTCAAATGATTAAATAAAGTAATTATCTATTGTCGGGAGACCATAATAGTTGTTGGACTCAACAAAACAATACCTTATAGACGGGAGACCATTCGTGTACTTTACCCATTATTTAAAAACTATTTTATTAACTTGCAACATTCAAATATGCCATTCGAAAGAACTTGGGCGGGTCGAGTTCAAAATTGTGATATAAAATTTTTCAAAAATCAAATTACGATTTAATTCAACTTATAAATGATTATAAATACAACATAAATCGAAATAAATAAATTAAAATTTGAAAGCCGAATGATTTAGATTGAGCTCGAGGAACCAGCACCCTTTTGGACCAAAGTAGCATGTGCCCCAAGAATTTCATGTGATAGGCAATGGTAACATTAATTGTACCGGAAACAAGACATTATCACCCACCTTCCCATATCATGACTTCCATTTGGTTCCTCTCTTCTATACGCGTGAAATGTCCAAATTTCACTACATTGACTGACAACGATATGATTTTATAAAATTAAAACAAAATCATAACCCACATAGCTAATCAATTACAATGTTTCAAATTAGACACATCTAAGCACAAACGGATAATAATTAATCCAAATAATATAGCCATATGTTATAATAATTTAACAAAACGGCAAGAGATAACTGTGAAAATATGGGTGAAACCAGGGGCACGTGTATAAAGACGAACCAATTGATCTTGATGGTAAAAGAATTGTTGTTATTTTTTTAGATTCCGGGTTTAAGCACGAGAAGTGTCAGGGGTATGAGCGTTTAATGTCAAATGGTTAATAGTTATCTTTAAACATATATTGCCTTCTATTTACCCCATATTATTAAAATAAAAATAGATGGGCTAGTAACTAATTTATTTAATTTTAAAATTAAAAAAATCTTAAAACTATTTAAATCAGAAAAAAATGATAGACCGATGTTTAATTTCTCTAGTTTCAAAATCAAGAGAGACCTAAACAGTAATTGTACCTAAAAAAATGGGAGGCTAGGATCTAATTAACCTAGTTTCAAAATTAAGAGGGCCTAAAAACAATTGAATGAAACTATGACTGCCTAAAAGATAATTAAACCAAAGCTTTTTTGGGGCCATTGCCCCTCCAACTTTATACATACCTCCATTCTATGCAGGCAGGGGTTCTTAGCATAATTGTTTTTTTACTCTCTTAAAAAATTAATTATTCAATTTAATCCATTTCGTCTTTTAATTTTTCATTTTTGTCCCTTCCAAAATATCCCAGAGTGGTTTTTTCCGTTTTCAACAACCAATCAATGAGAGCCGCGTTTTTTTAATTAATTTGTCTGATTCTCTCTTTCTTCATGAGGAAAGGCCACGCGAGAAAAGCAATGGGAAAAATAACATAAAAGAAAACAAAACACAGTCGGCTTTTTTGTTCCATGTAACCGTGGGTGTTGGGGGGTTTTCTTCTTCTTTATTTTAATAATAAAAATTAGGGTAAATAACATTAGAAGTTATTAAATCATATTTAAGTATAAGTTTTGATCATGAATTTTTAAAAATTATAAAATGACCATTAAATTTATTGAACTATTACAATAGAGTCATTGTGGCATTATAATAATTGTAAAAGTTAAATAAAATTAGACAATAATTTGTAAAAGTTCGATAAAAGTTAACGGCCATTTGTAATTGTTTGATAAATTTAATTATTATTTCATAAGTTTAAAAATTTTAATTACTTAAATGATCATTTAAGTATAGCTTAGTGACCTTTGATGTACTTTTCCCTAGTAATAGTATGGGTAAACAACACTAACAGACACTAAACTTTTAGGAATTTTCACTTTAGTCACCAAAATAAAAAAAAGGTTCATTAGAGTCACTATCGTTAAGTACAACTTTTATTTCAACCATTTTTTTGAATAGTTTGGGGTGATTATAAGATAATATATATTCATAATATTTTTTAATCATTGACAACACACACCCTATAGACATAGCTACTCAAACTCGTAACCTCAAAGAAGAAGAACGGTCCCTTTAACCATTAAGATCACTCGATGAGTTCATTATTTCAGCCATTTGATCGTTAAATCATTAACAAAATCTGACGTAGCATGTTAAGAAAACCCTAAAAAACACTGACAGTTATCATACATCCTTTCATTGTCATTTCTATTATTGTTAGATGATTTCTCTAGTCGAAAAGATCATCAAAGTCCTCATCTTCTTCTCTCTCTTTCTTTCGTTTTAAACTAATCGGAGAACCTTCCAATATCCTCGAAATTCATTCAAAATTAAAAGGTAAAACTTTTTGACACGTCATTGTAAATTTTGGAATCAATTTGAACTTAAACTATACTAATCTTTTGGTAAAACAAAATATTCTCATCGGTAAGATTAAATTAGGACAACTTCATTTATCGAAAACTTGGCATTTCTATAGGCTGTCAATTTGGAACCTTATAATTTTTTTATGAAACAAAGGCTTTAATGTGTCATGTTAACTTTTCTTAGTTATTATAATGAAAGTGAATTAAAAGTTGAGTGATTGTAATGTAATTTTTAAAACTTTGGTGACCAAAGTGAAAGTATCCTAAAAGATAAGTGATCATTAATGTAATTTATCCCATAATAATAATAATAATAAGAATAATAATAATTGCTTCTTTTTGAAGGCTTGGACGACCGTCCTTTGACAATTTCTAGGGTCAAAATTGAAAGCAGGATTCAATAGTAAAACATCCTTTTAATTTCAAGTAAAATGAACAAAATAACCAAAATTATGTAATTTAGCGTTGGGTCATTTCCGATTAATCTTAGTAACCTACTTCCTCAATCGTTGGAAGGTTTTTTCTTATACAACTTTTGGGTTTTAATTGATTGCGAGATCGATGGTGACAAATTGATGGGATTTTGGGAACAACGATCCAAGTACTGTAACAGCTACAAGCACGCATTCAATACCTGCTCTATGTTCTTGGAATTATTTCATACATATAAAATAGATTTATCAAATTATTATAGTTATAAAATAATAAAAATGTTAATAAATTTACATACCATGTTATAATAGTTTGATGGTTTATAATAGTAATTTAATAAATTTATCGATCATATTATAACTTTAAAAATTAAAATAAAGAATCATTTTAATTTATTTAATTACTATTTGTATATTTTAGCCATTAAAAATAAGGTTATTTGTTTCCCTATCTCTCAAAAGTTGTCATTTTTTATTTGTTTTGAATATTTTTTTATTAATTATTAATCTAATGAGATGAACGTTAGATACGTTAAAATCAGTGTTAGAATAGGGACGTTCTCCTCTCATATAAGCATATATCTATCACGGTTATATATAATTAAATATTTTAGTTTTAATGTTGTTAATTAATTTTTGTTCGAAAAGATTGCATATATAATAACTCTATCTGGTACTCAAATCCTACTCGTAACATATAAACTCTAAAATATTAAATTTAAATTATAATCTCTAAAATTTAAAGTCATAAATTTTAAATAAAATATGTATGAAAAATATACACTTATAATAAATAATTGTCAACATATTTTTAGAAAAATTAAATAATATAAGAATAAAAAAAAGTTTTTTTAATTAATTAATTCAGTCATTTGTATTTAAAATATTCAGTAGATTTTAAAATAAATAAATTTTAATATTTTTAGTTACTTTTTTGGTTAAAAGATAGAGTGTTGCAAGTAAAAGAACACAAAAAATATTGGGGAAAATAAAAAACAGCTTCTGTCTATATAAATTTCATTCTATTAAAAATATATTTTTAATTTACATTTCGAAGTTAAATAAACCAAGAGACGTACAATACAGATTTTATAAAATGGCGGCGAATTCAAGGTTGCCCGCCACGTTCATTGTAGCTGTTAAAAAGTTATATTTTTACCATAAAAAATTAAAACCCACAAGTTTATTTTACTTTTAAAAATTTATACCGTCAACTTGAAACTTTTCTAGGTAAAAAAATTACTCTTGATCAGTAAACTAGTGAGGCTCTAACAAAGCCAGCAAGAACTGAGGTGGTCTACACTAGCAAGATTGCCAAAATACCCTCATTCAGTGGCATGCTAAAGTAAGATTAATGGGTAATTAAGGTGACAGACGGGGGTAACAAACCGTAATTAACGCGGGGGGCGAGGCTTTTAAATGGTCAAAATAAGTAGAGGAGACGTGTTTGTTTTTTCTTTGCCTAATCAAAAATGATTTAACAGAGCCGGGTATCTTGGGGGCCTCACGTGACCGGCATCACGCTGTTGGAGAGTGAGTCACACGCTGAGTCAGCACCGTTCCCTGGTATCCTATTGGTTAAATTACGCCTCCTGGGACCTATTGCTCCACTTGTCGGCATCGAACACCGTTAACTTATACCTACCGTCTTAATTGCCATGATAATAGAGAATGTATAAGGTATTACAGTCTTACTATATAATTAAGGAGATACGCTGTAGAAAAGTTAATATTTTTTTAAATATTTTTGGTAAAACGTCACCTAAAATATTATTTTTTATCAGAAATGTTAATATTAGACGATACCTAAAATGTTTAATATTTACAGTAAAACGCTATCTAAAATATTATTTTTTATAGCAGAAATGTTAATATTGAGCGCTACCTAAAATGTTATTTTTTATACCAGAAATTAGGTAGTGAAATTAACAACAACAACAACAAAACCTTATTCCCATATGCAATGGGATAAAGGGGAGGTAGGGTAGTAGGCTGCCCCAACACCAGGATTGAGAATAACTTCCGTGGAAGATCTCCGGCAGTCAGAAAATTAAAAATAAAGATAAAATGCAAAATGCATGTATAAATAAATAAATACATAGTTGAACAGTCTTCATATGCAGTCTTCATATGCGTGTCTGTAATGGGAAGTAATCCCTGCAAATAAATCTCTGCGTAAAAATCTCTGCATTACGACAGAAACGTAAGACCCGGGTAAATTTAAAAAGAGGAAACCTGAAGAGAAGGATACGCATAAGTCAATGATATCAAGCTACGAGAATGAATAAAGTCAAATGGGTTAAAACTTAAACTAAGGCAACACTACTCTGCTACCTTAGTTCTAAGCCTTCATAAATTATAATGACATAAACGTATATAAAGTAGAAGTCATGGAAATTATTACAAAGGCATTAAAAGGAAGACAGAGATGTTATACCCTATGTCTGTGACTCGCACTACTCGGCTACCCTGGTCTTAAGTCTCCATACTTTCCTATCAGAGGTCATGTCCTCGGTATCAGATCTCAAGCAGTCTTCCCACTTTCGTCTTGGTCGTCCTCTCCATCTGGAACCGTCGACTGTAATCGACTCTACCCTCCTGACCGCATCCGACGGTTGTCGCCTAAGGACATGCCCAAATCACCGTAGTTTTCTCTCCCTCAATTTTTCGGATACATACACCACTCCAAGAACATCCTAATAGCAGAGTTTGGTATCATTTCCCACAGAATCATACCATATGCCCATCGAAACATTCTCATTTATGCGGCCTCCATCCTCCTTACGTGATCATTCTTTATTGCCAAACATTCTGATCCATACAGTAGCGCTGTTCTTATTGTCATTCTATAAAATTTTCCCTTAAGTTTTAGGGACACCTTCTTGTCACACAAAACTCTAATAGCAGCCCTCCACTTTAGTCATCCCATCTTTATACGGTGTGTAACATCATCATATACACCCCCATTTTTATGTATCATAGACCCTAGGTAGTTCTTTATCGAAAATATTAAAAAAATTTATATTTTCGGTAGGACCTTTTCTTAGCCGTATATTAAGACTGACGTACATTAGAACTACCCATGATAATACGAACACGCACATACTTGAAATGTTTGAGGTCAATAATCCTTATCCTTTTCATTTGATATATAATTCAATCATTTTGAAGGAAAATAATTTCAACATTTTAAAGGAAAAATATTAACTTTTTTAACTTTTAACAATATAGATTAATTAATTGGATTATAAAAGTCGAATGACCAAATTATATAAAAGTAATCAAAAATTAATCCTCAAATTTTAGCGCAATAGAGGGATCCGAATTAAAATTTGACCATTATGTAAAAAGTACATTGTATCAGTATAATATTATATTGAGGATATTTTTTTCTTCCTATTTTGGCTGTTTGGGATCCTATTAAACAGCAAAATCAGTGGTTATGGGACTCCACCGCGACCAAAACTCTCCAGCTTTCGCATACATTTTCACAACGTTATACTACACACTTGTGCTACATCTCCTTTGAAATACCAAATCTTCAAAGAACAGTGACAAGTATAGAAATTTCGTGATACTGAGTTGGCACGGTGCTTGAATTTTTCTTGACAAGGCAAACAGTAGATAACTTTCCTTTTGTGTTTCTTCAGTCCTTCCTTTTTAAAGCCGTTGCTTTTCTCTCCTTTTCTCAGCCTCCCATGGCAGGTTCGCTTTGTTGAAAGCTCTTTCTCTCTCTCTGTTTTTCCAGGGACTGAGTTTGTGTTTTTGAATACCCTTTTGTCAGATTTCTAGGGTTCGTCTTTTTGTTCATCGCTTTGAGTTTCACTTTCACGGTTCCTTTGCCTTTTCTTTTTGCCTGCTTTATACTGAGTCGATGCCAACAGGTAGAATCTGAGAGAGAAAAAATACAAGCAGAAATGGAGGAAAGCATCCTATGTCCGATCAAATACACAGAACACAAAAATATTACTCGGAAGTTCAAAAAACAGGCCTTGAAACCGAAGAAAGCACCTTCCGATCACTACCGTACTGAACCCGTTGACGTCGTTGAAGTTCCGAGGATTGTTCGAGTATCCGTTACAGACCATGACGCGACAGACTCTTCCAGCGACGAGGAAGCTGACTTCTTTGGTCGTCAGAGAGTGAAACGTTACGTCAATGAGATTAACGTCGAAGTCGCCGCCGTTTCAAGCGCGGTTTGCAAAGGCAACCGGAAAAGGACTGCGGTGGCAGCTGGGGTCACTACGGGATGTGGTAGACCGATTAAGGATTCTTCAGTCAACGGGAATGGAAGGAAGTTTAGAGGAGTACGACAAAGACCGTGGGGTAAATGGGCGGCGGAGATTCGGGATCCTGCTCGACGTGTACGGCTGTGGTTGGGCACTTACAATACTGCTGAAGAAGCAGCCATGGTTTATGATAATGCAGCGATCAAGCTCCGAGGACCCGACGCTTTGACCAACTTCGTAACTCCACCGGCTAAGGAGGAAGACAACGGAAAACCCGAAAACATCAACGTCAGTTCGGTTTCCGAGTACGAATCCGGAGACGAGTCAACTCACAATCTTTCTTCCCCAACTTCGGTCCTCAACTTCCGAACTCTATCAAGTGACGAAACTCCGGTAGAACCGAAGAAACAAGCTTCCGAATCTCAAGAAGAGGAGAGTAAACAGCTGCCGCTTAAGGAGGAGCAGCAGCAACAACTGGCTCTGAACGAATGTCAAGGCGAAACTGAAACCAACTTTTCCGATATTTCGGTGTTCGATTTGCCGCTCGATTTTCCTTCAGTCGACGAGCTTTTCGACATGTCAGTGTCGGGATTGTCGGCTTTCGATGATGCTGCGATGGTTTTACCAGACAGTACCGTTTTAAGTGATGATTTTGGCTGCTCGTCGTCATCGACTATTTGTCAAGTTGATGATTATTTTGCAGACATCGATGATCTGTTCTTTTCTGATCCTTTAGTTGCATTATGAAAGTGAGTTTATGTCATCGCCGTTTTGCTTGTCGATTTTCCGGCAGATTTTGGATCGGCGACGACATATATATGTTCTAGCATAGTCTTTTTGGTTTAACATTGTTAATGTTAATTTTTTCTCCGTTAAAACAAACGGAGAGTTGAGTGGAGTTTTGCTGAGATTTTTTTTAAGTTCAATAATTGTTGTTACCATAGAGTGAACATATAATTTTGAGCTATAAATAAAATATTCTATAATATTCAATTTTAATTTAATGGATGTGATTATGACGTGGCAATGTTGCAGTACATCACGTGTGAGAAATCTGAAACTGCCACGGTGGCATTCTTTTTGCGCCCATACACTCTGCCGTGATTCACGGTTTTGGAATTTGGCCGGTCAAGGGAGTCCGAGTCGGGCCGTTCATTTCTGAAAACCGACAAGGTCTAATTTGTAAGTTGTTGAATTAATTGGCTAATCTGTAAGTTGTTGAACTTGTATCTTCTGCCTTAAAAACGACAATAATATACCACGCAAAATTTAACACCAATATTTATTACCTTTCCGAGTTAAATTTTCTTTAAAATCATATAATTTAAATTATTAATATTTAAATAAAACATATACGTATCGTATTTAATATGACCGAAATTTTAAATTTTACAATTTTTAAAACCTTAATATTTATAAATAATTTAAAATTTTATTGACGTCACAAATAATATTTAACCATGTTCATACATATACTTGCACATATATGGAAAATTAGACATACTATGTATTGATAACGTATTTATAAATAGGTGAGTGATTGATGTGCATGTATCAAAAATTATATTATTTAGGAATAAAAAATATAATTAAACAATGATGTTGAGAATTCAGATTTTCAAAAGGAGAAAAAATATTTAATGTATTTCCCACTATTATATATATTTTAGGTGTATATGTAATATTAAAAAAAGTGTAAAATTATTTATTAAGATAGCTTAAAACTCATGTTGGATAATAAAAATATAAAAATGAATGTCCCTTGTTCCTATATGTAATGGGGTAAAGGGGAGGTAAAATAGTAGGCTGCCCCCAACACCAGGTTGAGAGCAACTTCCGTAGAAGATCTCCAAATAATGAAATGCCCTCCGTGAGACTCGATCCCACGACCTCAAAGTTAAAAACCTTATGCTCTACCAATTGAGCTGGATAATCATCTCGATAATAAAAAAAATATTATTAATATATAACTGATTCACTGTTATATATAAGTAGAATTAATTAGTAAAAGGTTGCTTGAGATGTGGGAAAATTCTAGACGAGAATGTAGAAAGTATAGTTATCCAACGCAATATGGACGCTTGAAACATGAACCTCGGACGTATGACTATACATCAACACGTATTCAGTATATCAATAAACGTTGGACGTAATATTAAGATACGTCATGTTTTTAAAGGAAGATTCGAGTTTAAATTTTTAAAACACGTTATTAAATAAAGATAATCACAAATTTTAATGATAGATGATCAAATCATAAGTAATAAGTAATATTTTATATTAGGAATGTGAAATTTTAAGAATTTATATTATAAATTTAAAGGATAAAATTATAAAAAAAAAAAGTAGAGGTCTGAAATTATAAAAATTTAAAAACTATAAAATTAGGTTATCAATAAAAATATTTAAATTACATAAAATTTTAAAATTTTCAGAAAATATGCCTTGATTTATCCCTTTATTCTATATGTTAGTAAAACATATCTAGATTACACCAAAAACATACTAACCCTATAAAATTTACCCATGTCTCAAATAACTTTACAAAATATTTGAAACTTTTGATAAATATAAATAATTAATAATAGTTTCACAATTTACAAGACATAGCATGAGGGTTGAGGCAGGAGTAAGTCAGAAATAAGATGAAATAATTGGAAAGTGGTGGCTAACAATCTTGCTTCACTATTACTCAAAGAGTATTGCATGAAGTTATAATAATTACGTCTTTATATATATATATATATATATAATAAAATTAGATAATTATAATATGCGATAGTTTAATTTAAAATAGTTTTTAACTTAAAATGGTATTCTATTCAACCTAAAATTATACAAATTTATAATATTTTTTGTTGCAGTTGAAAAGTTACATTACAAGAAATCTAAGGTTTACAACCGAAAATGATATTCTATCAAACCTAAAAATTATATTCTTGATATAATTTTTTATTATAACCGATTTTTATCGTTTTTTAACTTTATATTGACGAGTTGTATATAAATTTTTTATAAAATTTTAATTATATAATGTTTTTTCAAGTGATAATAGAGGAGTAGTAGACCGACCGTGGATATTTTTGCAACACCAAGTACGGCTACCACGCGCTTTTCACGTAGACCACAACCTAAACTTCCCAACAATTACGTCGTACAAATGTTGTTTCAGCTGCTTCTGCATGAATGGAATAGTACCGGTATTTAGGGTCATTTGATCTAGTAGAGTGGAGTTACGAAATTTGATTTATTTGAGTTGATGAGTTATATTTTGTGACTCGAAGTTAATTTAATTTTTTTCAAGTCAAGTTGAATTATTCGAGTTTCTATACAAATTTTATCATAATTATTTATAGCATTATAGTAATGATTGATTTTAATTTTTCAATTTTTTCTGATCGTATAAGATATATACATTTCTTCATATTTTTTACACAATATAATGTAGTATAATATATCAAATACAATCTAAAATTATAATATTATTTAGAATATTATATTTTAAAAGAATGTTTGAGGGAAAAATATTATAAACATATATTTATAATATTATCAAAACACGTAAAATTCAAATTAAACTCATCACCATTGTCACAAATATCTCGATAAGTATGACTAAAAAATTATCTCAATTAGTATAACGTTAAAAGTTCTTTTTATTATTTATAGACCCGTGCACGCTATGCATTTTGGATATTATACTTTAATACAGGTAAAATTGTAGCTCTGTGTCTAGTCAGGGGCGTGGGGGACGCAAGGTGCGCGATCGTGCAGGTCCTAGAAAATAAGGGTCCGAAATTGAATATATTTATCAGTTGTTGTCATTAATAAGCATAAAAATATCAAGTATATCTATCAATTGTTATCATTAAGAAGCATAAAAATAGGGTTTCTGAAATCGAGTATATCTATTAGTTGTTGCCATTAAAAAGTATAAAAATAAGAGTTCCGGAATTGAATATATCTAAAAAATTGAGATCCTTTATAAGAATTTATACAGTATCCGACAACCTAACCACAACCTGTGTCTAGTTGAACTCACTTTAGAGTGAGATTTGATTTTTTTTTAACCAAACCGCAATCAAAATCCAGACCGACTCACAGACAACCCTAGTCCGTAGCCTTTTCTTTTTCCTTGACTTCTTTGCATTTCTCTAACTAAAATTAGGGTTTTAACTTGCCTTGGATTCTAAGACTTCGGCACTGCAGAAGATTTAGGGAACCTAATGGAGAACCATGTAGCTCTACACTCGAAACAAGTGGGAAAATGCCGACAGTTGTTTTTCTTGCCTTATCACTTTTCTTCTTTTCATATGTTGATTTTTTTTCAAATATAAAATACTGTTTTTAGCTGCAATAGGATAACTCCGAAAAATATAAACATAAGATTCTATGTTAGATAATAAATTTTTTAAAATTTAATAGAAAATAAATTTATAAAAATTATAAAAGAAGTGAAAAGAATTATAAAAAAAATACAAAAAAGAATCTAAAATATTTGACAAAAGTGACACTCTTTAGATTTAATGGATTTTGCCTTTTATTAGAATAAAGTTTCCTTTTTTTAGCAAGTTCGTTAGTACAGATACTGATATTTTACTGCCGCTAATCGCCTTGCATTGGATGCCGTTTCGGCACTTTCATTTCCTCTTTTGGAGGTGCCATCATAAACAAATCTATTTTTTCTGTTTGCCAACTTTTTTTAGTCTTTTTCTAATAAAAAAATAATTCAAAATATTTATTATTTTTTAAAATATAATATTAAGCAAATGATAGTAAGTCTAGAGGAAATAATCAAATAAACACAAGTATTTTATTCAGTATTTATTATTTTTCTTTTATTTTATTATAATATATCTTTATTTTTTTGTTCTTTATTCTTTTTAATTATGTCTTTTTTTTTTGCATATATTCTTCTGTCTTTATGAAAAGTTTCGATTATTTGACAGTTATTTCCGTTTATTTTTTTGGGGTTGAATCTGATATCGTCACGACTGATCAATATGTCACTTATTTGTTATCATGATGATCTTTCTTGTTTTGGACCATCGGATTGAATTTGGATATGCAATTTACATTCGTTCATAGTATTTTCACATCGTTCGATTCTGATTTACAGTATGTCGGTAGTCTCTCAATAGCTTTATTTCATTTTGTGGTTCGTTTGTCGATGCAATCGATGTAATCGTATCTATTCGTATTTATCTATTGTTCGAGTTTATTTTGTTAGTTTTTTTAACTTTTTTTCTTATACGGTCATTTTGTGATCTAAAGTGACTTTTTTGTGTGTGTTTAGGAATATATTCTTATTGTGTGTTTAGTTTACAATTGTCGTTATAAACCTTTATTGTAACTTGAATATTTTATATTTTTAATAAAATTAACTGTTTATATATAAAAAAATCTAGAAAAAAACTATAATAGTATCTTTTAAAAGGTTTCTTTATTTACGTAACAGACCCAAAATAACATCAGCGTTTGAAGAAACAATTTATGTGATTATCTGATGTCATGTAAATAAAGGTTTCTATATTGAAAAAAAAAATATTATTAGGAAAAGTAAAAAATTTCAAAATTTATTTTAATAAAAAATATAAAATATTTTAATAATTTAGTCCTAGTGGGTGCTTCACCCACATGGAGTTCAGTAACTCCACATTACAGAGACATTGGGGATTGAAATTTTAATTACCCGTTTGGGTGAGAGTAAGTGAAATTAATGATGCATGGATCGTGGAGGCGATCTCTCGTGCCTTTTCTAGCAGACTGTCGATTCAAATGTTTTAAAGGTCAAGCATAAGTACAGTTTAATAAATCATCACAAAATGATTGCCAAAACGCTGTGATTTCTTTCTATACAGACACAAATTTTTATACATAATTATTGATATTTGTAATTAATTAACTTAAATCAAATATTATAAAATTATGCTTATAATATGATAAATTAATACAAAATTTTTGCATATTTAAGGAAGAGAAAAAATCAGTCCAATTATGTTATAAAATATCAAGATGTTTATTGCAAATCACCACGTGTTTTTTAAAAACAAGCTATATATATCAAATTATTTAACATTGTTGATAAATGATAAGGTTTATCCTAAGATTGAAAATATACAATTTCAAAAAAGATTAAATTATATTAGAGGGACCAAATCAATAAAAATGCGTAGTATGGGGATCCTTCCATAGAATTGGACCATTTTTAGACCTTGTTCATGTCACGGTTATATAAATAATGACCCCTCACGTGAGATGCTAGTATAGTTTCTCAACTGATATTTTTCGACAACCAAGTTGGTCTAATAATAGCATTTTAACACGAGATTAACTACTTTTGGAGATTTAAACACTTTTAAATCATGAATTTATATTTAATACATTACTTAAATTTCATATTTTATCAACGAATCAAGATGATATTTTATAATATTTTTTAAAAAATAAATTTATTTAACTTATTTTTAATAGTGTCTCATAATTGTGTTGAGCAACTGTACATAAAAGTATAATGCATTAAATAAAAGAGAATGTTCTAGAACCATGCATTAATTTTATTTAAATTAATCTATTTTTCATGAAAAAAATAATATTATTGGTTTAGCTTATATTTATATAATATATTTGGATGGATTAAACTAAAATTATATAATTTTTTGAGGAGTTAAAATAAGATTCTGACATTACCTTACCTTTATGACTTTTAATTTTGAATTTTGAAAGGGTCAGGGTTGAAATTTCACTCTCTAGGATTAAACATCAACCACGTGTAGATTGTAGAGTGAATAACAGCCGTCCAATGTAATCTCATTGGTCCACAAAATCAATTTTATGGTTCACTTTGGGACATTTGATTTTCTAAGGTGGGTCCTGATCCTACAAGAAAATGTGAAAAATAATAGGGGGCCCAATACACAATCAGGTGGTGAACACGTGAAATTCGTATGGGGAGACCTGTACCCGATTGCAGTCCCAGTCAACTCGAGCATTTGTTTTTCTCCTCCTTATTTATGCCCACGTGGACATCATGCTCAAGCGTCAACTGGACTCACAATGGGACACGTGGATTGGACATATTCATTTGAGAGTAATATATTACCTGCCGCAGAGCTCATGGCGAGACATATGCATTTGCAGGCCGGTCGGTTGTAGCAGCAGAACAATCGAAGGTTGAAAGTTGTGAAGTGTAACAGGTCACTACCTACCGACAATGAGGTGGTTTTTTTCATGGGATTGGGAAGCAAATTTATTTGACAAATTTTATTACTTTATCTTACAGTTGGATGGAAATTTGTCTGAAATAAGTCATGGATATTCAAATAATAATAATAATAATAATAATAGATATAAATTCCATCGAAATTTTCTTACTTGATCAAACAATTTAGTATTAAACTATTGGAATTATATTAAATGATCTTTTAAACTAATTATAACTCTATGATTTATGGTCAATTTTTTATAGTATCAACTATTGCTTTAATTAAATTGAAATCATTAATAGATTTATGATTCGATTTTTTAGAATAATCTAAGGTGGTTAGAATGTGATATCTAAAACCACTAGAGAATAACATTTTCTTTAATTATTGAGATCAATTTAAAATTTAAAAAGATGATATAATAATATTTTTATTTTTTAAATTTAAGTATACATGTTATAATATTATGCCAAATATACATATTTTTACCCTGTAAAAATTAATTTTTAGATATAGTTAAAACGAAAATAAAAGAAAAATATTGAAGCTTGGGCCATGAATTAGTGAAGTCCGGCAGATTGATCCTGGTATGCTGAGAAGAATGCGATGCCTGTCAAGTGGTTGAGCTGACATTTACTCTATCACACATGGAAGAGTTCAAGAATGACGCAAAACAAGCTCTGACAAGTGACAATTTACATGGCAAGCAGGTGGTGGGGGAGTGACTCCAGAAGTTTGGTAGATAACGTTAACTATGTATTGACGTATAACATATTTTAATTTAAAATTGTATAATATATTGTAAAAATTATTAGAGCAAAGATAATTTTTGAGTCAATGATCATAGGTATAAAGTGAAATTTAACACTTAATATACTATAGATTATTAAATTTAGTCCGTAAATTTCAGTAATTAAATCTTTCATCTTTTAATTTTGTTTAAATTAATTTATGTTTAAAGCTGAGGTTAATTTCTTAATTTTTATGAAATAAAAGATTAAGATTCATAGTTGGATCACATTAATATAATTAACTGACCCTATTCCCATACGTAATAGAGAAAATTTAGCTGACCCTATTCCCATATATAATGGAGTAAGGGGGAGGTAGGGTAGTAAGCTGCCCTTAATGCTAGGTTGAGAGCAACTTCTGTGAAAGACCTCCGACAATTATGAATTGCCTACCGTGAGGGTGGTGTCTGTTTCCGAAAAATTGAGGGAGGGAAGACTACGGTGGTTTGGGCACGTCCTTAGGCGACTACCGTCGAATGCGGTCAGGAGGGTAGAGTCGATTACAGTCCACGGTGCCAGAAGGAAAGGACGACCAAGGCGGAAGTGGGATGACTGCTTGAGATCTGATTTGGTGGATTTAGGCCTTACCGAAGACATGACCTATGATAGGAAATTATGGAGGCTTAAGACTAGGGTAGTCGAGTAGTGTGGGTCACATCTATAGGGTGTATCATCTTTGTCTTCTTTTAAATGCATTTGTAGTAATTTCCATGACTTCTACTTTTTTATACTTTTGTTATTGGTATTTATGAAAGATTAGAACTGGGCTTGCTATCGTTGTCTTCTGTGTATCATTCTCGTCATGTTTCCTCTGTTAAAATTAGCCGGGTCTTATGTTTTCTGTCTATATGCAGAGATTCTTTCGCAGGGATTATTTTGCAGGGATTACTCCCCATTACAGAAGCACATATGATATTAATGACTGCATATGAATACTGTTTAGCTATGTATTTATGTAATTATTTATACATGCATTGCATTTTATCTATATTTTTAATTTTCTGACTGCCGGAGGTCTTTCAAGGAAGCTATTCTCAACCTGGCGTTGGGGGCAGCCTACTACCCTACCTCCCCCTTACCCCATACATATGGGAATTGGGTTTTGTTGTTGTTGTTATTGCTCTACCAACTGAGCTGGACGGGCAAATTATAGTTAGATCACATTGTTTGACATAATAGAATAGTTACTTTAATACCATTCTTTCTTTTCCGTATTTTAATTCACAAATTTTTTAATTTTAATAAAATCGAATTTTGTAATGAAATTTGTTAACTAACAATTAATTCTTTGAAATGTTGTGTTACAATGAATTTTTGTCAAAGGATATATTTAAGAAAATCCACATAGCCTTATATTTATAAATATAAAATATTAAAAATATTTCAAAAGGAGCTAGAGGAAGAGCAATAGCCCCAACCGGCTGCCACACGTAGGGGTATTCATTTGGTTAAAACGGTGGTCAATCGAATCGATTTACCCTTAATCGAATTAACATAATTTTTTTTCTTTAACCATTAACCAAATATTTTTTTTAAAGTATTAATCGAACCGAATAAATTTCAATTAATTCGGTTAATTTTTTAATTAACCGATCTTTTTAAGAATTTTACAATTTAATATTTTTAAATTAAAAAATAGTTTACAATTAATTTAAATAATATCTAATTATAAATAATATCTAATTAATTTAATTCAAACATTATATTAAAATAAGATATTTGTATATATCAATTTAGTTAAAAAAAACAACAAATTTGAAAAATTTGAAATTCTACAAAATAAATGGGTTTTAAAGATTAATTCGGTTAATTAACAGATTTCGAATTGAATTAACCATTAACCACCGTTACCCGACCGAACTAATTCGGTGGTCGACCAAATTAATCGAACTAATTCGGTTCGGTCGATTAATTCGGTTAAAACCGAATTTTGAACCCCCTAGCCATAATGCAACGCCATGGCGTGGTGTAAGCAAAAGAACATATCTCTAAACTGAGAGCATCTGCTTCAGCTTCACACTATCATTTTTAACAAGCACTCTTCCTCAACAACCAAATACCAGCAAGAACAATCAGGCATTTTTCACAACACCCTCTAACTACAGAACAATACATTAGAAGATTAAAAAAGGATTGTTCTTTGCTAACATGCTCGGCGAAAATCTTGAAACTCCTGTTGGGAGAAACTTAGAGACAGCAGAGCTTCTTTGAATTTGAAAAACGTCATGGCCTCCTATCCTTGAATAAACTTTTAAGCCCTTTTCTTTTAATGTCTTCACCTTAACCCCGGGCTAAATACACATCCAAGTGGCTCGAATCATCATAGAATGAAGGCCCTTCGAGTTGAGAATTCTTTCTCGGGTTTCTCTGGTTGTTGATGTTATCTTCTTGTCTCCCTGAATGTTCTGAAAGAGCAAGCTGTTGGATATGCATCATTGCTATCATGCTGACTGCGAATATAGCTACATTGCTTAGTATCCCACCCATATGGTCAAAATTCAGGGATTTCTTTGCATAGTTGAAGCTAGAAACCAGAACTTTGATTAGCTTATTAGAGTACTTCCCTTTGTGTGATACTAGATTCTGTCCAGATGGTCTGTTTGGCGTACGGTAAAGGTTTTCGGGTGAGACATAATGGCTAGCATCGTGTACATCTCCCACAAAAGCTAGAGCTTCATCAATTACTTTGTACTTCTTTCCATGATGCTCGGCCAATCTCAATGCAAGAATTATCCGACTTTGTTCTAATCGTGCAATGGCAGCATCTCTCTCGACCTGCTGCTGGATTTGTACAGTCTGTAAAAAGAAGAAAAGACATACATAACATGAGAGATCCATGTGACATGCTAATTGCTTATATCCGAAAAACTATTGCAAACATAAAATTAAAAGCAAACAGGTAAGATCAGAATCAGAGAAGTTCAGGAAAAATGACACCAACACACCTAAAAAAAATCAATGAATCCGAACCCGGCATTTTTCAGTCTGGATGGTGAAGCAACGAATTAGGATTCAACCCATTCATGGGTGCAAACTTGTGCAGTTCCTGGCACTAAATCTCATATCAACAACTCCTTCCGCATTACAAAATGCGGCTCCTAATCCTAATAAATCTATTCATTGTACAGACTACAAAATCCAGAAAACCAAAGAATTTTCACTTCAGATAAAGCTCATTTCCGTAGAAGCAATATGTAACAATTTCCTTTTGGATAAAGATAATTTCCATAGAAGCTATATGTTGCAATTTCATTTCAGATAAAGCTCATAGCATTCTCTCCAGACTCCAAAATCCACAAAACCGAAGCCATTTGATTTCAAATAAAGCTCGTTTCTATACAAGCTACTTTACACATAGAGCCCCCCAAAAACTAACATATCTCCTCATAAAATTTTCTTAAGATATATAAAAATATTGTTGGTTCCCTCGAGAGAACCACCATTTAGCAATAAGTTACTTGAACTTGAGAATGAGAACGAAACATGAGTATGTTCAGTGTTTCTTGTTTATTTCATTTCATATACTAAGAGGGTCATAGCACCATACCCATGTTCAGAAATGCAATGGAGACGGGATCAAACATGCACACGGTTACCTCAAGTATAAATATATATATCGACTTTGAAGCTCGAGTAATTGCCTAGCTGATTGCATTTTCGCTCACAATCACATGCATACCATCTTCTAAAACACAATACGTAGGCTCTCAGTTCCCTATATAACAAGTCTCACTGCTCGCTTTTCAACAGCCCATTCTGTACAGTTAGAATGGTTAATAATAATTCTCAAATAACCCAACACTGAAAACAACCAACAAATGAACTTTTCTTTTTCCAGATTTTCTTTCAATCCCCAGCAACAAAACAGAATTTTAAGTGAAAAATAGCAACACTAGATGCAAAAATTGGAAATTCAAATCCCATAAAAGAATTATAACTCCTTCCATTTCGTTATACCGATTTCATTGATTAATTTAACACAAAGCAAACAAAACCAGTAAAGCAAAAAAAAAAAAATCGAAAAGAAAGGGAGTTAAAACTGACATGAAAAAATTCGAGCTGGTCCTCGAGATTCTCGAGAGCGGTTCTGATAGCATTAAGACTCTTGGCCTCATGAATTGCGGAGTCACCATCGTCAATTCTAAAGTCCTTAACAAACACGAAGCCGGTCCTGTTATCGTCGCCGACGACGACATCGTTGAAGAGCTTCTTCTTGTCGGATTTTCTGAGGGCTTTGATGGAATTGAGGAAGTGAGCTCGCGAAATGGAGTGAATGGCGTCGCTAAGCTTGTCGTGTAAGTCCCAGATTTTCTCGAGAACCGCCTCGATTTCCTCGATCTCCATATCCCATTTCATTTCAGAGGTGAGGGTAACTCCAGAGAATTTCGCCCTTGTTGGGGGAAATGATTTTTTTTTAAGGAATGAAAAATGGAAATTTAATTTATCAAAATTTTCTAGGGTTTATTGACCGCACAGTTTCTGTTATTCTAGACGTTCGCGGATTTGACTTGTTCGGTTGCGATCCCTGCTCCTATCACAGCAATTGATAATTAGGGTTTAATTATGCTCACAGTCTCTGTACTCTTAGCATGTTTAAAGTTTAGTCCCTATACTCTTACCATATTATTATTATTATAATTAAATGCTCTCGGTGAAAATAACGTATCATCTATTTAAAGAATGTCAACCATTTAATAATTAATATTTATACTTATGATATATGCGGTAATTGAACCCATGAGGTAATAATAAATTCTTTAACCACCAAATATGCTTAGTTCTTGCATTATTATTATAATTAAAAACTCAAAAATTATGCGTTTTGAGTTTAGTTTCGTTAATATTATAGTCGGTAATGCTATATTATATAGAAATATATAAACACAATCAAATCAACTTCTAAGGCCTGGGCCATCTTCTTGTAATCTCGAGATAGTATCCCCTGGAGGTTCTCGGTATACTTGAATCCGATAAGTTTCGACTTGATCCTAAAATAATTAGACTCGGGTTGGATTCGAGTCTAAGAGTAAAATCTCCGACTCGATCCAGGATAATGATTTAGTTTTCTTTTATATATTTAGAGATAATTACTATAATACACATCTCTTTATAATTTTCAATTAGGTATCTATTTTATAGAATAAAAATTGTTTTTTAATATCTGTGTGTAGATAGGTTGGATGCAGATTTTTACCCTAACATTCGTCTCGAATTTTCGATCGAATGTAAACTTATGATTTATTTATCCTTTTATTTTTTACATTCTAAATATTATATAAAGACTAAACTGAACTTAATGTAAATTTTGGAGTCCACACTTGGAAGGCCAATGAGTTTAAAGACTAGTAGTATAATTTCATCATATTTATGAACATTTATCGACATGTAGAACCAACTTGTTCGTGAGTGTGGAATAAACATATTTGCAATCATATAAACAAACATTAGACGGATATATTTACGAATGCTAAACGAACCAAACACAAATATTTTAAAAAAATAAATGAATAAACACAAATACAATATTAAAAATTTATATGAATACAGATCGAACACAAATACTCATAAATAAACAAACGAACTCAAATACAATCTTATTCGTTCAAACTTGAGCTATGATAATAAACCAGAGAACACTAAAGTATATAAGTCTGTAAAGAAATTAAGGAAGCAAAGGTTCTTCGCATGAATGCAACAGATGATGAAATGAGCTATGCTAATAATTCAGTTTTTCAAATCCGTTATTACATGATTAATTTCTGCTTCACATATGCTCTTTTCCCCCCAAAAATATCATGCTAACTAGTTCTTTGTGCTGTCAGAAAGCAGTGATATCAAAGGTAACACCAATCATTGAAGAATCCATCAGAGATGTGTTCAAGGAAATGGCTCCAGCTTTACTATATATCTTCCTCACCATTTGAAGATGGAAAGGTTCATCATCGACCCTTAAACTTTAATTCATAAATACACCTACCATTTGACTACCAACTGACGAACACTTCGAAATTCCACTGTGGGAGGAAGTGCCAGTGGCAGCTCTATCAGCACTAAAACAACAGATCCTCGAACAAGTTTTAAACAGTTTTCAACTTCCCGCTCCCATCTGTTACAGTCTCAGACACTGTCGGATTCAGACTTCCTTCCCTTTCAAGACTAGAAGGATTATAAAGATCAGACTCCTTGAGATATTCACTCCTGCTTCTTACATCTATTGATATGCTTCCGTGTGCGCTCCCTTCTCTGGAAGAAGTCCTCTTCTTTGCACAAGTGCGAGAGAAACTAGTCTGAACTGTTCGCAAACTATTTGGCAGAAAATTTATTTATGTTCGTTTATTTATTAAATGAACAATATTAATTAAATAAATGAACATGAGCAAAGGACTGTTTCATTCATTTATGTTCGCAATCATTCGATAATCTGTTTGTATATATTAAACCCAATCTCCAAATCCGTTTAAAATATTAATACCTAAAAAAATTTAACCTTAAACCTATTAATATTTTAAAACTCAATTAATTTTAAACCCAAATAAAAATTCGGATGAACTACACACTTAGAACATAAACTGCCAGTTTTGGTTCGTTTTAGTACCTAAACTTTCAAGTTTTTCAAAATCATAGCTAACATTTAGTTTTTGTTTCATTTTAATACCCGTTAAAAACTTAACGTTAAGTTTTAGAAAAAAAATTATAGTTTAGGTACTAAAGCAAATCAAACCTGATAGTTTAGGAACTAAATATGTTAAGTTTTTAACGACAGTGATATTAAAATGAAACAAAAACTACACATTAGATATAATTTTGAAAATTTTGAAAGTTGATGTATTAAAATAGACAAAAATTGACAGTTTAGGTACTACACACATAGTTTACCCTAAAAATACAAACCCAGTTAATT